>NC_034600.1:37215662-37217112 GCF_900095145.1 Mus pahari | reverse complement strand
AAGCTGGAGCGAGCATACAACTAGCAGCCTGACAGCACACCTGAAAGCTCTAGAACAAAAGGAAGCAAATTCACCCAAGAGGAGTAGATGGCAGGAAATAATCAAACTCAGGGGTGAAACCAACCAAGTGGAAACAAAAAGAACTATACAAAGAATCAACCAAACCAGGAGCTGGATCTTTGAGAAAATTAACAAGATAGATAAACCCCTAGCCAGACTAACTAGAGGGCACAGGGACAGTTTACTAATTAACAAAATCACAAATGAAAAGGGAGATATATCAATAGAATCTGAGGAAATCCAAAAAAAATCACCAGATCCTAAAACAAAAGGCTATACTCAACAAAACTGGAAAACCTGGATGAAATGGACAATTTTCTTGATAGATACCAGGTACCAAAGTTAAATCAGGATCAGATTAATGATCTAAACAGTCCCATATTCGCTAAAGAAATAGAAGCAGTCATTAATAGTTTCCCAACCAAAAAAGCCCAGGACCAGATGGGTTTAGTGCAGAGTTCTATCAGACCTTCAAAGTAGACCTAATTCCAATATTCCTAAAACTATTCCACAAAATAGAAGCAGAAGGTACTCTATCTAGTTCGTTCTATGAAGCCACAATTACTCTGATACCTAAACCACATAAAGACCCAACAAAGAGAACTTCAGACCAATTTCCCTTACGAATATCGAAGCAAAAATACTCAATAAAATTCTCACAAACTGAATCCAAGAACACATCACAAACAATCATCCATTATGATCAATTAGGCTTCATCCCAGGGATGCAATGATACTTCAATATACGGAAATCCATCAATGTAATCCACTATATAAACACTCAAAGACAAAAACCACATGATCATCTCAGATGATGAGAAAGCATTCGACAAAGTCCAACACCCCTTCATGATAAAAGTCTTGGAAAGAGCAGGAATTCAAGGCCCCTACCTAAACATAATAAAAACAATATACAGCAAACCAGTAGCCAACATCAAACTAAATGGTGAGAAACTGGAAGCAATCCCACTAAAATCAGGGACTAGACAAGGCTGCCCACTCTCTCCCTACCTATTCAATATAGTACTTGAAGTCCTAGCCAGAGCAATTAGACAACAAAAGGAGATCAAAGGAATACAAATTGGAATACTATTTGCAGATGATATGATAGTATATATAACTTACCCCAAAAATTCCACCAGAGAACTCCTAAACCTGATAAACAACTTCAGTGCAGTAGCTGGATATATCAAACAAATCAGTGGTCTTTCTCTACACAAAGGATATACAGACTGAGAAAGAAATTAGGGAAACAACACCCTTCACAATAGTCACAAATAATATAAAATACCTTGGTATGACTCTAACTAAGGAAGTGAAAGATCTGTATGATAAGAACTTCAAGTCTCTGAAGAAAGAAATTGAAGATCTCAGAAGATGGAAAGATCTC
>NC_034600.1:37199495-37215251 GCF_900095145.1 Mus pahari | reverse complement strand
ATCCAGTGGAAAAAAGACAGCATTTTCAACAAATGGTGCTGGCACAACTGGCGGCTATCATGCACAAGAATGAGAATCGATCCATTCTTATCTCCTTGTACAAAGCTCAAGTCTAAGTGAATCAAAGAACTTCACATAAAACCAGAGACACTGAAACTTACAGAGGAGAAAGTGGGGCTGGGGGGTGTAGCTTAGTGGTAGGACGCTTGCATCACATGTGAAGGTCATGGTTCAAGCCCCAGGACCACAAAGTAAGAAATCGTTACCTTTTACCCAGGAAGGAGAAACTGCGCTCTGTTCTAAAGGCCTCCCAAGCCCAGGGCTCTCTCTGGGCGCCCTTAGGGTGGCCCAGAGTTGTTGCCCTAGCCATAGAGATTGGGCTCTGGCCACTTTTTTTCACTCACCTGAAGCAAAGTTTCTGTTTTCACTTTTGTAGGCCTGAGGGGCAACTTGGTCTGAAGCTCTTGGACAAAATTCAAAACTGAGAACCACTGCTCACATTTTCTCTTGAAATTGTTCCTACCCTAGGAAGGGAGAATTGCTCATTAGCCGATGATCTGACACAAACAAGAAACTTTTGCTCTTTGCTCCAATGCCTGCATCCAACCCATCTGGGCTTGTCTGCTGATTTTTTTTTTTTTTTTTTTTTTTTTTTTTTGGCCTTCAAAAGTGACTTTAGGAATTTTTTTTTTTTTTTTTTTTTTTTTTTTTTGGCCAGATATGCTCTGAAGCAGTGTCTAATCCAGAAAAGGGATATATTGATATCTGGTCATCCAGTTCCTTTTCCTTTAAAGTAAAGCATTGATTTTTAGGTCATTTAATTTCCCAGTGGGGCAAAAATGGAATTGAAAGAAATAAGCGCTGGAGTTGGTCAGGGTGCAGGCAGGCTTAAAGCATTTCCGTCTCTCTGCCACCAGGCAGGTGGTTTTAAAGTAGAAAATAAACCTTTGGGCTAGAACTGCTGTGGGGAGTTTTTATTGCAAGGGTTAGAGCAGGAGAGGCAGGAGAAGAGGCTGGGGGGAGGGGAGGAACTGCAAGAGAGCCCTTAGGGGGTTTTCTCCATAGCTTTCACCTTAAGTCAGCTCAGCTTCCCATTTCAAAGGGGGCAGGTCATTTCCATGGGGGCTTTCAGCCTCACTGCGGTTCGGTTTTCTCTTCTTTTCTTTTCTTTTCTTTCTTTTTTTTTTTTTTTAAATGAATGCTACAACTTAAGCAATAATCTAGAAGAACAAAACTTTTGATTGACAGGGAAATTGTAGCTCAGGGGAGTGTCCACTGAGCCCAGAAAGGTATTGACTGGCAAGTCACGGAAGGAATGCCTATTGACAGATCTGGAGGCAATCACAGACTAATCATGAGCTCTGTTTAGTCAAGGAAGCCGGGTGTGCCTTATTTCTTCTCCAGATTGAAAAGCACGTGTCTTGCGATGCCTCTGGCAGCGGAATCAATACCGTGAAATGGCCTTTCTCTCAGCCTTTGTGTTCTTTGTTTACTGCAGGACGCCGTGGGCAGGATGCCTTGGGCGGTGCTGAGCCAGGGAACACACTGAATAGTCTAGGGGAAGATGCTACAAGCAATGCGCACTTTGGGTAGATAGAAAAAACCCCAGATTTACTGTGACAGATTAGGGATTGATTATTCTAAAGTCTATTTTTTTTTTTTTTTTTTTTTTTTTGAGACCCAGGCTGCCCTCAAATTTGTAGGTAGCCAAAGATGTGCTTGAGTCTCTGAGCCTCCCATCACCTCCTCCCAAGAGCTGGGATTATAGGTGTTTATCACCATGCTAGGTCTGTGTGTGCTGGGGATAGATCCAGGGGTTTGTGTAGCTAGGCAACCGCCAGCTCAGCTCCATCCCAGGCCTTTGCTTTTGATTTTAGCAATAACTAAACAGGAAGGAGAGCTGAGAGAGGTCAGTTATTCTACGCATCCAACTTCACAGCTGAAGGAACCGAGAAAACGGTGAACCTGTGCCCTGGGTCCCTGGCATCTGCTTTCATATGGGGCCAGTTTTCTGTTTACTATTAAAAATTGTTACCTCTTGCACACCTTTAATCCCAGCACTCGGGAAGACAGAGACAGGCAGATCTCTTGAGTTTGAGGCCAACTTCATCTACTCAGCAAGTTCCAGGACAGCCAGGGCTATGCAAAGAAACCCTGCTTCAAACAAACAAGCAAACAAACAAACAAACAGATCCTACTTTGAGAACAAACAAAACAACTAATCATTTTCACCCCCCAGGTCTCTGGTGCATTCTGGAGGGTCCCCCCAACCTCCTATTTCCTGAGGTTGCCTGTTCACATTCTTTCTGCTGGCCCTCAGGGCTTCAGTCCTTTCCCTCACCCAATAACAGATCAGGTTCCCCTCTGCCCCCATTCCACGCCCCCTGTCCACTTTCCCTCCCAGATCCCTCCCTCCCTCCCCACTTGTGATTGCTTTCTTCTCTTTTCCAAGTGGGGCTGAGGCATCCTCACTTGGGCACTTCAGCTTGTTGACCTTTTTGAGTTCCGTGGACTGTATTGTGGGTATTCTGTACTTTTTTTTTTCTTTTGACTAATATCCACTTATTAGTGAATACATACCATGTATGTCCTTTTGGGTCTGAGTTACCTCACTCAGGATGATATTTTTCTAGTTCCATCCATTTGCCTGCAAAACTCAGGTTGTCCTCATTCTTAATAGCTGAGTAGTATTCCATTGGGTAAATGAACCACATTTTCTGTATCCATTCTTCTGTCATGGGACATCTAGGTTGTTTCCAGCTTCTGGCTATCACAAATAGGGATGCTATGAACAGAGTGGAACACATGCCCATGTGGCATGGTGGGACATCTTTTGGGTGTATTTCCAAGAGTGGTACAGTTGGGTCTTCAGGTAGATCTATTTCCAATTTTCTGAGGAACCTCCAGATTGATTTCCAGAGTGGTTGTACCAGTTTGCAATCCCACCAGCAATGGAGGAGTGTTCCTTTTTCTCCACATTTTCTCCAACATGTGTTGTCACCTGAGGTTTTGATCTTAGCCATTCTGATTGGTGTAAGGTAAAATCTTAGGGTCATTTTGATTTGCATTTCTCTGATTACCTTTTTAAGAGGATCTAGGTTCTGTTCCCAGTACCCACAGGTTGGCAAACCACCACCTGTAACTCCAGTAGCAGGGGAGGTGATACCCTCTTCTGGCCTCTGTAAGTACTGCATGCCCATGGTGCACAGACATGCATGCAGGCAAAACACAAATATTTAGTAAAACAAAGAAAAAGGGGAGGGAGGATGAGAGAAGTTGGGGGAGGAGACAGACAGACAGAGACAGACACAGAGAGAGAACCAGGTGGGTACTGGGAGTAGAAATGAATGCTTGTCTTGACAGCATATATATTAAAATTGGAACGATGTAGAGAAAATTAGCATGACCCCCCCCCTTGTGGAAGGATGACAGGCAAATCTGTGAAGCATTCTATATATTTAAAAAAGGATAAATGAGGCAAATCTGAGCATGCTTGGCTCAAGGTCAAAAGGGGAAGCTGTTGGGCAGGAAGCCTCTGGATATGCTAGGTTCAGCATTACAGTGAGTCCGGTTTACTTTGCTTGCCTACCATGTTAGGTAGCACAGTAGTCAGCCCATGTTAGGGAGTTAGTTAGCTATCAGCAGGATGAGAAGGCATTAGTCTGGGGCCTTCCCTTATCATCAGCAGCTCCTCAAACCAAGAACAGGAGCAGCAGGGCCCTAATTATTGCTCAGAGCAACATGAGTCCCAGCGCTGGCTCTGGGAAAAGACAAGATATTAATTGATCACTTCCAAACCTGGTGCCAGGACTGCAAGTCCTTGTGGAATTAATGTAGAGGAAGGGGATTTCTAATATAGGATGAAAATAGACCCTTTTCCCTTCTGCAAGAGTCAATCCAAATGGGCCTATCAAGAACCGGAACAGGAGGAAGTCTCTCAGGAAAGCTATCCGTCCTGGAAGCTAAAGAAATAGTATAATGTCTGCCTAAAATGTAAATCAGGCTAAGGGCTGTTGCCCGCTCTCCCTGAGAGAGTTTCAGGTAACTCTATAATAGATTCTATCCACTTTCCCCCTTGTTCTCTGTGTTTCATTAAAACGTATTCTATAATGATTGCGGGAACCTAGGGGCTAAGGAGAGGCAGAAGGACTTCATTGCCAAGGGTTACTTGGTGGCCTTGGCTCTCCCTTCAGAAATTCTCCAAAGAATTTTAGCTGCAAGGTTAAGAACAACTCTGAAGGTCCATCAACCGTCTCTTTAAGGGGTGGCAACGTTTTCCCACGTGAGTGGAGGAGCTGTCTTCTATTGCCTCACATATTAGGAAATGGTTATACTGGATATGGGAACTGAGATAATGTTCGTGCTAACAAGACCGAGGATGGGTAGTGTGTGTGTATGTGGAGAGAGAGAGAGAGAGAGAGAGAGAGAGAGAGAGAGAGAGATCGGAATGTGAGGAATCCTAATAATCATACTGCAGAGACCAGCAGCATGGTGCAGACCTGAGTTTATTGCACAGTGCGTAAGCTTATATACAATATACAGTGTTTGAGCCAATCCCAAGCCCCTAAATCCTCAGCCAATCGTATCTCACCACACTGTCACTGTGCCCCAATGAAAGCCCTGCCTAATGACCTACCTCAGAAGGGGGAGTGGGTTGTATTATCCCGTTAAGCCTTCCCTGAAGAGTGAAGACCGGAGAAGCAGCCACCGCTCTGGCCTCGGTTCCTTTTTTGCTGTTTCACCGGTGTGCTGGAAACCGTCTTAGATCTAGTGCCATGTTCGAGGAGTCTCAGGAGCCTGTGGCACCTCACTCTCCGTCCCACTCTTCCCTTCACAGGGTTAACCTCCACATCCCCTGAATGAATGCAGGTCTCACTCTTTCATGATTAAATCTCAAGATTCTTAGAAGACTGAGTCTATGGCCTGTGTTCTTCATCTGTGTTCTTCTTGGCCAACTTTCCTGCCCCCCCCCCACATGAGACAAGAGGGAAGAAGGGGCTGGCATGAGGTGGGCTTAATGCTACCCCAAAGCCTAGGAAAGCCACTTGAGAAAGCCCTGGGCACATTTCACGCAGAGCATTCTATGTTCTCACTGACATAGCTGGAAAGACTTCCTCTTAATGCTTACCATGAGTAATTGCTAGGGTTCCCGAGGTGAGGCTGCCAAAGCAAGAGGCTTGCATAAGACCAAGATTGTGGTCCTCACAGTGACCTAGAGGACCAGCATTTCTGCTCCTTGTGAGTAGATTTTGGTTGTGACCCTGAGCCTGCCCTTCTCTTCAATGCAAGGAGACAATCTGCTTAGCAAACTCTGTTATGGGGCTCAGCCCCTACGTCTCATTGGCCCAGCCTTTTCTGGGTAGGGTAGGAAGTATGACTTTGGAGCTCCTAGCCTATTTTGGAACGGAAGCAAGTATCTCTGTGTGGTCTTCCATCATATTAATAACCTAACATGAATATTAATATAGGAAAATAATTCAAAACTGTCAGCTTCTCACATACTTTGGAAATAGTGTAATAGAGGAGAACATCCAAGGCTCTGTTTGCTTTGTGGCAGGATTTTCTCTTGTAATAAAAGATGGTGCACTAGCGGTAAGTGGTTTGTGAATATAATGGGTGCTGTGGAAGAAAATACAAGTTGCCTCTAGCTTCCATACATGGAGACAGCCAGCTAGCACTGTGCCATATTTCTTTCGTTTTCCTTCACCGTGTGTTAAGCGTGAGCCTGGCTCATATTAGTGCCTGTTACTAATGCATGGTTCTTTCATTAACTGAACATTACAATTAACTGTTCCCTGAGCCACTTAAGTATGCTTCAGAAATGTTTGGCATCCACATAAAAAATTAATCACAAGGATCTGTCATATTTATTAATTATCTATTTGGATATTCCACCACAATAACCATCCTATTCATGTATTTTTGTATTCATATGTACTGGGTGGTTTTGTGTGTCAAGTTGACACAACCTGGAGTTATCACAGACAAAGGAGGCTCCCATGAGGAAATGCCTCCATGAGATCCAGCTGTAAGGCATTTTCTCAATTAGTGATCAAGGGGGGAGGGCCCATTGTGGGTGGTGCCATCCCTGGGCTGGTAGTCCTGGGTTTTATAAGAAAGCAAGCTGAGCAAGCCAGGGGAAGCAAGCCAGTAAATAACATTCCTCCATGGCCTCTGCATCAGCTTCTGCTTCCTGACCTGCTTGAGTTCCAGTCCTGAATTCCTTTGGTGATGAACAGCAATGTGCAAAGTGTAAGCTGAATAAACCCTTCCCTCTCCAACTTGCTTCTTGGTCATGATGTTTTATGCAGGAATAGAAACCCTGACTAAGACAGCGTATATTTTGTAAGTACAAAATTCAGTTATTCGAGTTATCAGAAACAGAATTTTTAGGTAAAAGGTTGTTAATGCTAAGAATATATTAGTATTCTTATGCTTTTGATACAGATCAATTACTTAGTTTGAGTAATATAACTTTTTTTTTTTTTAATAGATACTCAAGTTTGTTCTAAGGTAGCAAACCTCCTGCCTTAAGCCCCCTGATTTCTGTAATTATAGCAAGAATGAGCATGCCCTGTGTTGTTGACAGGGAGGAAATTAAAGACTCAGGGATTTCTATGTTTTCTTTCCTCTTCTCTATCCTTCCTCTTAGGTAAAGGAAAGGGGGTGGAAGAGAAAAGAAGGATATAATAATATAGAAATTAGAGCAATAGACAAATAGGGATAGGTTAACAAATTACTCTTAAACAAAACATTGTATAGCCATATCTTACATTGGTAAAAATCTTTATAATTAATGCAAATTTAAGTTATAATTTTACATTGGTACAGAATTTATAGATTGATGCAGGTTTAAGGTTTTCATTGGTGTGAATTTCTTATATTGATACAAAATTTGAAATCAATATTGTTACTCTTTGATAGGCATTGTGCCTATGCGACTCACCTGAGAACACAAGCTCAAGACCCAGCCCTTCTGTCACTGCCATTACAAACTGTTCAGGATGATTAAGTAACACAAGTTAAGGGCTAGATAGTAAAATCATGGTTATATTAGATTCTGATTTAATTATAATAAAGTGTTTTTAATTTACTCAAATAGGAATGACTAAAAATAGTTGAGGTTTGACAGTTCAGATTTACTTTACATAGCTATATAGTCTTCACAAGCGCCAGAAGCCCACAGAATACGACATTTTAGGCCATTTCCTTACTAAAGATCACGTGACTAGAGACATGTCTGCTCATGACAGTACCCCATTCTTGGTTCGAAGAAGAAATTGAACATCAGTGGAGTTGCTCCAGTTGTGACAAGAGAGCCACTGGGCAAGAATGGCCTTAATTCACCTACAAACAAAAATGCTGTCCTGGAAAAGGACATACTATACAAAATAGTTGACTGATAGCTCTGCCAATACAGGGTAAATAGTGCTCCAACGTTTTGAGGAATGAGGAATTGTCTGGGTCAGCCATCTCTACAAATTGTTTTAGGAGCTATGTTTTGTGCTTCCTATATTTTCAGGTAATATTTGTTCTAGGATTCTGATGGGGTTGAAGACTAGTTAGAGTTTTATAGTCAACTCAAGCTGTTGAGCATTGGGAGAGATGATATAGATCTGAAAGGATGGTCTTTAGATGGTAATACAAGCTAAAACCAGAACATAGATCAGGTATGGAATTGTAAACTCTTTAAGTTAGGATAGATGGTAGAGTGCTTTATCTAAATTGACAAATATGATGGACTGGGTGTTAAGTGTATCTTATACTTTATGTTTTACATAATTGTAATGGTTGTGCTCAATTTATATCTAAGAGAAAAGAGCCTTTTAATTGGACAAAAAGGGGAAAATGTTATGGGTTGCCATGGTGCTGTTTGTATTCTGATGTTAATTCTGCTTCCTCAAGAAGGGCTGCCCTGGAGGTATGGCTCACATACTCAGGTGATTTTATGTGTACTTTCTTCCCATTCTAACTGGTCAAATAAAGACTAGAGCCTGTGATTGGGCAGTGGAAGGGAAGGGTGGGGCTGGAGGTTTAGACATTAGGGGACAACAGAGGAGGACAGAAGAAGAAGAGGTGGAAGGAAGATGGAGCCGAAACACATGGCCTAAAAAAGCCACAAGTAGCATGGGGTCTCATGGCTGGGGACAGATCGTGTAGTGGGGGATCTGCCCAAGCTTATAAGTATAATATATGTACAGCTTGTAAGTATAATAACTGAGTTGTGTGTTTTTGCATGGGCTTTTCGGGGTTGGAAGTTACCTACAACAACCCTGGTAGGTTTTTTTCTTGATGGAGGTAGCTTAGTAACTATGGAAACCAGGTGTGGCCGAGGATTCTTCTCCTCCCAGCCTCAGTTTCCACTGTGGTTGGACCCCCATCCTTGCCTTTCATCTGGCACAGATTGTTTTGTGGCATTTGTGTATTAATATGCTGAAATCCTTATCTCCATGGAGACGATAAGAGGAGTTGGAGCTGGTGAGAGATGATTTGATCCCAGCAGCAAGGTTTTTACACATGAAACCAGTGCCTCACTGAGAGACCCTGAGAACTACCATGCTCCTTCCTGTGAGGAAGGAACAGCAGACACCGAGTCTGCTGAGGCCTACTGTTAGGGTTCTCTGCCTCCAGACCTCTGAGCAGAGTCTGTTAGAAGCCACCTAGATTCCGGGGGGGTCTCCTAGATGATGGTATTTTTACTATGGGGGCTGAAAGGACTAGGATGTGGCATGACTCTACTTACCCTCAGCTCACTGAACTTAACCTTCTCCCCCTGTGTCGGCACTCCCGTTGACAAAGTGAGGATAACAGCTCCCTTTGCAAGTGATTCTAAGCGTTAAAGCCTCATTCGTTCAACCTTCACTAAACCATGTTTTGTGTTTCTGAGCGCTAGGATACAAGGAGAGACAAAGGCAGGGAAATCTGCTTTGCTTTGAACTTGGTGTGTTGGCAAGGACACTCATCAAGCCTGCCAAGACATGTAGAGTGGAATGGTGACCTGACCTCTGAGAGATGCTGCAGGCACATCGACCTCAAGGAGGCAGAGCTGACAGGTTGATGTGTGGGCGTGATTAGTGGGGGAAAGCGGTGAAAGGGTCACATCAGGCTAAGACACGAAAGGTTTAGACAGAATGAGCACGGTCAGTGCGTACAATACGCAGAAAGGCTCAGGGCGGGATGAGGGTGGTGAGCATGGTGGGACCGAGAGGGTTCGTAGGGCTGGGGCGGGAAGAACGATGAGAAGCATCCCGACTTGCCACCATGGAGACTTGATGGCCAAGATAAGCCTATGTTGGTACTCTAAGCGACTCAGAAGGTGGAGGGAGAATACAAGAATAACAGACAGGTCTACTGCGCAAAGTCTGAGACCTGACTGCGTGTGTGGTAGCTGAGGGGTGGGAGTAAGAAATGACGTGATTGTGGGACCAGTTTAGAAGCTACTGTAAGCCCAAAGTTGTAACAGCCCATTGGGAAGAAATGAATAATTTGGGATATTTAAGAGGTGCTGTCAGTAGAAGTTGGCAAATATGAGTGCAGAATAGGGTCCGTCTCCCTTGTGCGTGAACTTAGCCCGAAGCATTGTGCTGCGCAGTCGCAGCCGCTGCCACGGAGGCTGGGCTTGGGTAGATGCTGCTATTGAAAGCAGCAGAAAACAGGGACTTAGGGCCAGGTAAGGGAGAAAGGATTCTCAGCTGCAAAGGATGGGGGATATGTTGTAACATATGCAGGGCTCCAAGGTTCTAGCAAAGGTAGATCAGTGGGGCAAGGGCCGTTGATGAGCAGATGCTAGCTGGGAGAGAAGGAGAGGCCATGTCTGCTTCCCTAGGTGGAGGTCGGCAGGTCTCAGTGAGGGCAAAGGGCAGGGTGTGACTGCAGAGGCAGAGTTCCTGGTAGTACTGTTCTTCCCTCCCTCCCCTTCATTGCAGGTCACTACTTCCCTCTCCCCTCACCTTACTGTCACTCCCCTCTCCTTGGCCAACCCTGTGGTACTGACAAAAGGAAAATGGCTTTGCTGTTCTGTTTTACAAAAGAGAAGGAATAACCCAGAGAACAGACATGTTTTACAGGGTGAGAGGCCCACGAGAGGTATCCCACATCTAATCCTCAAGGGAACACCTAATGCTGGTGCCAGCACTGGACTCTCTCTTGGCCCCTTGCCATACATGCCCCATAGGTTGGGCTGAAAAGTAAAAAGAAGGCTTTAGCAAAGGATCTTCAAAGTAGTTTATCACTTTGTAATGAAAAACATCCGTTCTCAGAGACTGTGTGTCCAACAGGTTAGCCACATTCTGGTCCTTGTTGAATCTGTGTTTATCTAGCTTTCAGGGAATAATACATCTACTTTGCAAAGTTAGAAAGGTAATCGCACCCAGAAACACAGTGTATCAGTTTGCTAAGGCTATGTAACAAAGCACTACAAACTAAATGGTTTAAAGTCACAGGATTTCTCAGATGGTAGCTCAGCCTACAATTCCCAGCAATTAGAGGAGGGCTGATGCAGGAAGACCACTGTAAATTGGAGGCCAGTCTGGGCTAGTGAGAGTTCAAGGTCAGCTTTGACCACAGAGACTGCCTCAAAACCAACCAACCAAACAAGAACATTAAGTATCCCTTCCCCCAAGAAAATCCCACCCAAACCATAGAACTTTGTTCTCTCATAGCTCTCTCAGCTGGGTGCAGGACTGCTTGTCTGAAAATGATAGGGTCTCTGCCTCTCTGACCCTCTGGGGTCTGCTCGAACTCCCTGGCATCCCCTTGCCTAGCAGATGTGACATCACGCAAATGTCAGCCTCCCTTGTCACAAGCATGGGCTTCTCTCTCTCTCTCACTTTCTCTCCTTTTTATTAGGGCAGTAGTCACATTGGATTAAGAGCATGCCTTTCATCCAGTATGACCTATCTTAATTACACCTAAAAAGACCTCAGTTCCAGATAAGGTCACAGTCCTAAGTAATAGAGTAAGGGTTTCAGCAATATATATTCACTTATATTTATTTCTGAATGTGTGGAATGGGGCCAGCGTAGTCAGTTCCAGATTTACTGATGGAGATGTATCTGAACACTAGGAATCCCAATGCTGTGGGTTGTAAATGCTGATTACACAACAAAGTCTAGTTCTGCACGCACTCAGGAAGTCTGGGGTGAGTGCTGTTCCTATGTATTGGCTAAAACCACAGGTAGGCACTCACAAGTATAGTATGAGGGATCTGAGCGATCAGTGGATTCGGTACCTAGTTGTCGTCAGTCTTCCTTCAAGCAAGGAAGCACAATGTTTTAAGGCTCACTTATTTCACTTGTGTACAGATCCTGGAAAATGTAATTGTTCTCCAGTTCATAGTGATATCCCTGATGTCCTGTGTCATGTGGCACAGTGACGAGGAGTTCTGTGGTTGAGTATCATCAGAAGCTGTTGCAGTTGCCCGGAAGGAGTGGATTTTGGCCCACTGAAGACTGACTTGCACTGGGCCAAATGCATGTCAGCACCTTGCGTTCAATTGATAATAATGGGATTCTGACTGCTTCAGCCACATCCAACTTTCATTCCCTTCTGGGTTTGCCCTCCAGAACAACATTGATTTCAACAAATTTTGGAGTTGCGTACCAGGAGGAGCGTGGACTATGGAACAGGCACATATGAATTTGATTCTAGGCCGGCCCCAAATTCTAGTTTCCTTTCTGTGGTCACCTAGCATAGCCCCCCCCCCCCAAAGACATCGCTGCATTCATTCTCAGAAACTGAGTACTTTCAGCTGTGTGGCAAAAGAGACTACACATTTGGTGACAGTTCATACTCTTGAGATGGAGAGTGCCCTGTGTCAGTCAGAGGCTTAGCTTTTCATGCAGACCCTTAAAAACACAAGACATGTCCCCAGTGTGGTAAGACAAGAGGGGGGACCAAGTGTCAGAGCAACGCGTTGTCAGCTTTGAATCCAGAGAGGAAGGAGCCACCTGCCAAGGGAGTGCTGGGACCCTAGAAGTCAGAAAGGCAGGAAAATGGTTTTTATCTCAGAATCCCAGAAGGAACTCAGCCTCGCCCACACTTGTTCTCAGAACATCTCAGCTGCAGGAACATAGACTCATTTTGAAATAAATTTCCGAGTTTCTTCGTTATCACAGTAAGGAAGTTATCAGTCTCATAAAATAAAATTGGTCGGGAGAGAGGGTTCCGTGGTTAAGGGCACTTGCTGCTTGTGCAGAGTCCCTGGGTTCAGTGTCCAACACCTGTGCTCTCTGCTGACCTCCATGACCACCAGGTACACACGAGGCATACATACGCACGTGCAGATAAAGCATTAATACAAAAGATAAATAAATTAAAAAAAATTTTTTAAAAATAGAAACTTGTGACTATTTGTCAAATTAACAACAGAAAAATAAATGTGCCCATTTTCTAGGTAGCTGGTAATATTGACCTGTGGAATGTTTGTGTGAATTAGTGGAGACATGAAGCCCCATGTTAGACACTTCACAAGCTCTCACGAACTATCCCATTCCTCAGTTCCTAGTCTCCAGGTTTGACTCAGGTGAGTTTCTGAGTTGGTTATGTGACATGTGCTACCCAGTGTCATTTATACATGTAGCCTCACTTGGGGGGCGGGGCGGGGGCTTGTTAAAATTGCTGAACCTCAGGTCTTATATAGCTTCTCATCTCAAACCAAACTGATATAGAATCCATTTTTTAACAAGATCCCCAAGAGGTCCGTATGTACTTCAAAGCCTGTGAGTTACTGTGTAAAAGTATTCTCTGGCAACATCGGAGAGCTGACAGAGCAGGTGTCTGGGCCTTTCACATCTGCATTGTTGTTTCCAGTTATCTCTAGTGTTCACAGGATTGGTGCCACTGGGATAAATATTTAGAAATGCTCGATTAATATATAAGATTCAGGTCAGGATTGTAAAATGTTCAATTAATGCATTCTCCTCTAAAGAGAACGGTCAGCCTATTATAAACAGTCACAAGTACTGTGTTTTTGAAGACACAAAATGAATAGACAGCGAAGAACACAATAGAGAGGTTCTTGCCGGCTCTTCAGTGTGGACTGCCCATTCTGGCTTCCTTGAGTAAGTACCCTTGCTTAGCCTCTTCATCAAGCGATCCACCTCCTTGCTTCACTTAGAAGTCATTCCTAGACAATTCTATAACAGCTTCCTGCTGTTTTCTCTTTAACAGGAATGCTTCAACGAAGCATTCTTTGCTATTATCTGAAGACAGACAAGAGTTTTTTGGAAAGCTCTGAACTTTTGGAGTAGAACATCCTTTCCCTACATAGAACTCTGAGCAGTTCTACTCAGGGCAGTCCAGCCATCCTATCAGGTGGCCACAATCCTGAGCGCAGTTACAGTCCAAGCATTAAAACTTAGCGACTAGCCGGGCCTGGTGGCGCAGGCCTTTAATCCCAGCACTCGGGAGGCAGAGCCAGGCGGATTTCTGAGTTCGAGGCCAGCCTGGTCTACCAAGTGAGTACCATGACAGCCATAGCTATACAGAGAAACCCTGTCTCGAAAAACCAAAAAAAAAAAAAAAACTTAGCGACTGCTCTTTGGGTGTACAGAGCAGGAGACACAGGGGTGCAAACTCCAGGAAATCTATAGGTGATGCCTAGAGTAGACTCCAGCTCAGGAATTGACTACAGCCAGATGGATAAGAGTTAGGGATATGGGCTGATATGATGAGGGCCCACAGGGCCAAAGATAGATATGGCATCCTGAATGGTTACCATAGAAACAATTGAGATGTTGATGGCTCTTCTTAATGAGGCAGCAAGGATGTAGTGCTGATGCGAGTGCCTTGACTACTCACTCTGTGCTGAGCCTGACTTCCACCCAGAAAAGCATATTAGCAGAGACTAAGGAAGCCTATAGAAAACCCACTATCATAGTCATTCAAGGGTGGCAGCCCTGCACTCCCACTTCAAGGACTTGTATACAGAGGATGGGTTTCCAGGTGGCCTTAGCTTATTGGATTCTCTCCTCCTATCTTAGTGAAGAAGAGACATGCTGAGCTAGGGAGAGCATCTACAACATCCTGGCTGTGTCCTTACATCACAGATAAACGTGCTCTGCTATGCATGTGCTCTCTAGGCCAAGTAGTAACAACAGCGTAGTAATTTGGGTTTGCTTAGTTGCAACTGGGGTATTTGCTGACAGAACGGCTCATCGTGGAGTCCTGGCATCTATGACCTCACTGTTTACGTGCGATAGACTTAACTTGTCTGACTTTTTTTGTGGAAGTGTTCTGTCACCAGGCTCACACAAATAGTGATGCTATTGTTGCAACCCACAGTCCATTTTTAAAAACCTGATCACCAGGAGAGCCATAGGTACCTTAAACCCTAGAGCCGCTGGACAGGGTGTTCTCCAACATCACAGAGCTGACAGAGCTGATGTCCTGGCCTTTCACATCTAGATTCTTATTGCGTTTCCAGATGTTTCCAATGCTCAGAGGATTGATAGTTCTGGAATAATTTTTTAGAAATGTACTTAGAATTGCAAGATTTTCAGTGAATCTATTTTTCCCTAAAGAAAGCCATTGTACTATTTTTTAAAAGAGATCAGAGGTCTAGAAATCACCTCGTGAGGTGGCACAGGCCTGGTTCACTGAGCCAGAGCCTCACACTGGGGCATCATTGGGTTTGGGCTATAGGTTTGGTAGGCAGAAACCTCTGTGCCATTTTGGGGAGCTCTACTTCAGCAAACATGATACCCTGGAGCCTCAGTGAGAAATTACAATTTCCTGATCTTATATTACACAAAAAGACACATTGGATCTTATGCTTAGAGTTATAAAATACGAATATAATATTTACTCCATTTAGTTAGGGTCCACTGTGCTCACAGACCCACTTAACACAACTGGTAGGTAGCTAGCCCCAGTTGTAAATAATAGAGGAGCCATCTGCTTTGGGCACAGACACTCTGGTAGCAAACTGCTAACCTGACTTAGTTTTCTAGTCTTTCCTCCTTTTCCATGTCCTTTCAATTCCCCTCCCCCTTCCTCTCTCCTGGCCCTTACAGAGTTCAAATCCACTATGTGAAACACTGTTAAATCATAGCAAATTTCATAACTTTCTATAATTTTTCCCATTTCCAAAACATCAACTCTCCCAGAGATGAGGATGATCCATGCCAAAATCAGAGAGAGAGAGAGAGAGAGAGAGAGAGAGAGAGAGAGAGAGAGAGAGAGAGAGCCTTAAGCCTGCTCAACTGGACTGGCAACCCAGCATGGCTTGATACTATTAAACAGTAAAATGGACCGTCAGCCTGCATTCGCTCTCCAGGTAAAGTCCACTGGTGGAGCGTGTGGTACTGAAGGGAGGTTTCTCACTGTAGAATCGACGCATATGTAGAGGACATGTTACTACATTGCCATTCGGCTTTCCCTGAAAGGCTGCATCGAAGCCAGACTCTTACATTCAGAGGTCACTTCAAAGGTGGTCCTGTTCCTCAAGAAACACTTGGGGCCTTTTCTTCTTTAACCTAGATTTTCAATTCTGACTTAGCAATGATAGTGGTGGTGATGCTCATAAAGAGGAGGAAGGGAAGACATTTTGATAGTGTTGCCGTTTAATTTGATTTCTTCCTTGTCTCTTCCCTTGCTAAATGTAGAAAGAGGCTTAGAGGCTGTCTGCCTAGGCTGCTGATGTTTCTAGGCTTCAGGCCCGGCTGCCTGCTATCAGCCTGCTCGGTACCCCTTACTTTGCCTGCCTTACCGGCAATGTAGTTTCCCTTCCCTTCCCTTCCCTTCCCTTCCCTTCCC
>NC_034600.1:37192328-37198505 GCF_900095145.1 Mus pahari | reverse complement strand
GGTGAACAGAAGCCATTTTTGTCAAGGCACACTGCAGGGAATCATGGAGTTGGCCTGGTCTAGCTGCTTTGAGAGGCATGTGTCAGGGTTTCTGAGGTTTAGGCATGTATCAACCTCATGGGTTTCTGGGGCTTGAGTTCACAGCTCCAGGGTACTATGCACCTATCAGTTCCTGAGAAACTGAGGCATTCCCTCAGGCAGTGAAACACTCAGGCCACCCATGTTTCTCTGTGTTCCTTAGAAGTTGGTAAAGCAAGTAGAAGTTTGACAGAACAACTAGTCCTAGACGTTAATCTCATATACCGCAACTGCCATTATGTCATGGCAACCCCCTTTATGTCCTGTTTTGGTAAGTGTATGAAAAATCTGATGGCTTGGAATAAACTTCTCTCTGTCTCAGTCTTCCCGTAACCCCTTCAGTCTGGCCTGACCATATCAGAAGCCCCTGGTTTGGTAACCACCGGTACTTACAGCATACAAATGCTCTTAGGGGAACTCTCAAGGCAAGAGAGCTTGTCCTTTGGGTCAGAAAATCCAAAAGAGAGGACTGAAAAACTAAAAAGCCACATTTCTGAGAAACTCTGCCAGCTAACATCCCGGGACCCAGGCTACTACTGGGTGATCTCTACTGAGACCGCCAGGCCTCTGCCCTGCTAAGATGGCGGCTACTCGTACTTCACTTGGGGTTTTCAGGGTCTACGGCAGTGATTGCAGCAGAAGGTGGATACTGTGTTGGATGACGGAACCCAGTAGCCAAGAGCAAAAGCCTGAGTCCCAGGGATGAGCTCTGTCTAGCAAGCACCTATAGGCCAGTGCTTCCTGTGGTACCCAGAGTTGGATTCAGGGCCTTCCATGTGTTCTTCTTAACTTGTTCATTTCTCTCAAGACCCTCCCCAATCATGGAGAATAAATGTAAGTACAAGAGGCCAACCGAGCCGGGCGTGGTGGCACACACCTTTAATCCCAGGACTCGGGAGGCAGAGGCAGGCGGATTTCTGAGTTTGAGGCCAGCCTGGTCTACGAAGTGAGTTCCAGGACAGCCAGGGCTACACAGAGAAACCCTGTCTCGAAAAACCAAAAAAAAAAAAAAAAAAAAAGAGGCTAACTGATTGTCTATATAAATCAGAGGCTACTTAGCAAGCAAGTGGTTTAGACAGCCCTGAGGCTGGCTTCTGGCTCTGATATTCTTGTTCTCTGCCTCCAATCTAGCAGGTCCCTTGGCTCCATCCTAAGCCCTTCCTGCTCCTTGCTGCTTGGAGAAAGCATATGTGCAGGGATAAAATGTTACCAAAGCAAGGCAGTAGGAAAGCTAACTGAGTGTGAGCTGAGCGCCCGTTTGCCTGATCCTATGTAGAGCTGCTTTGTGCTTTAGGGAGCATGTGTGGTTTAGGGAGCACGATAAGCTGCCCGCTTTTTCTCGTGACAGACCGCAGCTGACACAGACTGTCCCTGTCCCTCAGGACCACACCACTCACATGTCTAAGATCTGAGATCATGGGAGATGAAAAAAGCTATGTTCACTCCTGCCTCGAGTACATCGGACCACAGGGCAAATCACAGAATCTATCCCGGCTTTAGGCCTGCCTGACCCACTGCCCCCTCACCCCCACTGTAGTATCTTCTGGCTGTGGGCAGGGTACAGAAGTGGAGGCTTCCTGGAAGGGGCAGAGGCCAAGCGACTGGGCATCTGATCTGTTCCCAACCCAGTGACTGCCTTGTTAAGGTCAGGGTCTGAAGAGAGGTCTCCTGTGAGGGTCAGCTGCATCTGGAATCAAGGTGGCAACTGCCTCTCACGAAGTGGAAGAAAGTCAAGACGAGAACCAGTTGTTCACGTAACCAGGCTTTCGCCTTCTTGCAGAAGGCAGTCGTGGGCTCCCTAGGGATTTGTTTATAAGTAGACCAGAGAAGGTGGGGGTACCCAGAGCTTGACTAGATGGAGCTCTTAACCTAGACGGTCGTGCTCAAAGTGCCTGAATTTGAACAGTTACCCAACAGAGACGGTGCTTTCAAATAGAAGACATTTGCAGTTTGAATTCACTGGATTGGGACAGTTCATTTTCCTAGTGCTAAATGAAGACCAGGGGACTCCTTTGCGGAAGGAAGTAACACATAGCTATAAAAATCAAACATGCTTCCTGTCTGTCCACAGGAGCCCTGGGGATGTGGCGATGCATTCATCTTTGCAAACTGTATTGCAGAAGGGAGGCAAAAAGGAGGAAAAGCTGGGTATCTACCTGCTCAAGATTTCCAGTGGAGGCTTTCTGTTGGGAACTACCCACATTTCACAAGGAGAAACAATGAACTGAACACACACACACGCACACACACACACACACACACACACACACACACACACACACACACATTCTAACTAAAAAAGCTAAGCTGTAAGGAGGAACTGAGGTGGGGAGAAGCCAGCTTGTTGAATTAGGAAGGCCTCAGTAGGATTAGGGACAGCAATGAGCCTAAGACATTAAAACTGGGGGACAGAGGACAAGTGGGTTCACCGTGGTGATGCAAGATGGAAGGGTCCCCGGCACAGGCCTGTTTTGAAGTACCTCTGATTCAAGGGTAGGCTGATTTGACCTCCTGCTGCTAAGGCATTGGGACTTGGCTCAAGCTTGCCTTCCATCGTCCTCCTGGGAGACACAGCATTTGGTTAAGGTGTGCAGGCAAACGTTATCAAAGCAGTGTGTCTGTCTCGAGCTTCCTGCCTCTGTGGTAAAGGGAGTTGATTTTAACCTCAGCTTCCATTCTTGTGTGGGTCCTAAGAGTTTCAACTATGAGGCCAGATCAAACCAACCCTGGCTTCAGAAGAACAGGAATTCACTGGCTCTCGGGATTGAGTGGCCTCAGTATTTGACACGAGGTTTCAGTGGGGCCAGAATACGACTTTTCTCATCCCTGCCCCCCCCCCCCCGCCATTATCCCTTGTAAGTTTGATTTCCTTGGCAGCTCAGGGCCACGTAATTTTATTTTTATTTTTGTTTTTTTTTTTTGTTATTTTATTTTTTATTTTTATTTTTATTGTTGTTGTTGTTGTTGGTGGTGGTGTGTGTATAAAATGATCTCACTATGTATGTAGCCCAGGTCTAAAACCCACAATCCTCCTGCTTTAAACTCTGGAATGTGTGACTTATCACACATAGCCATTTCATCTTCATAATGGAAATTCTACCAGGAAAAGCATATGCCTTTTTTCCCCTACTGACCCAACAAAGTATTATTGCATCTTGTTGGTTCAATAGGTCACGCATCTAATTTTGAACCAACCACTGTCCAAAAGTCTGTGCCTTCCGGTGGAGCAGGCCAACTAAGTTCCACCCTTGTTTCTAGAGCCAGCAATAGTCGTGTGTTTGTGTGTAGGGAGTGTGTGTATGTATGTGCTATATATGTGGTATACGTGTGTATGTTCCATGTGTGTGGTATTTGGTATGTGTGTGGTGTTTGGTATGCGTGTGTGGGAGAGGTATGTCTATGTGGTGTGTATGTGTACTGTATGTGCATGGTGTTTGGTGTGTGTGTGTGTGTGTGTGTGTGTGTGTGTGTATGTATGGTTTATGTATGGTGCGTGAAGTGTGTGTATATGTATGTGGTGTGTATATGGTGTGGTATGTATGTATGTATGTGTGTGTGTGGTAGGATGTGTGTGTTGTGTATGCATAGTATATATATACGGTGTGGTATGTATAGTGCTTGTATGTGTAGTGTGTGTATATGTATGTGTGTGCATGGTGGGTTGTTTGTGGTATGGGGCATGTGTGTGTGTGTGCATAGTGGGGCGGTGCATGGTGGTGTGTGTGTGTGTGTGTGTTTATGTGGTGCAGAGAGTGCTCTGACCTCAGGGCAGGAGGTGACTGGCAGGGGTGTGGATGGTTGCTGCATGTCAGAGACAATAAAGGAAACCAGTGGCTACACAGTGAGACCACAGAGTAGTTGGGAAAATGGAGCCTTGGAATAGAGACCACAGGCCTAAGTAACTTAGTTATGCAGGGATCTACGGTTTCCTAGCAGCCTCCTCAGACTCAGCCAAGTTGGTTTCTTCTTAAGTCTGACTACCTGTGGCTATCTGTCCTTTACATCAGCTCTAGCTTCACTCTCCACTGGAAGTTCTGTGGTGCTGGCTCACCTTTCTTGTGTCCCTGATGCCGGACTCACCAGGATTTCCCTTCTCTGTTGGCACTGTCTCTTCAGAAAGCTGCTGTCGAGAGACCCAGTCCTATCACCTCAGAGAGACTTGACATCTGTCTCGGAAGGCACCTGGCAGATGTTTCCTGTCTTCTCACTTCGGGACCTGAAGAACTTGGTGTGATGGTAAACCTCTGTGATCCATGACTAAGCTGGTGAAGGAAGTCATAGCCTTTAATTCTTAAATCCTCTCACACTGGCTTTGGGCATTTATGAGCAGGATTAAAGCTGTCAAGATGTAGATTTACTGAATCTCTTCCGCGATTAAGGTTGTTGACATATGGACACGGTCTTATCAGTGAAGGGCTTTTGGTGCCGAACCGGGATGTGTGGACTATCCTGGGAACAGTGGGAGCCACTGAATACGTCTAAGCATGTGAAATGTGCCATGCTCCCACGGCTGCACTCTGGAGCACATGCGGGGCATGAAGCTCTTGGGCATGCATGCCTCATAAGGGACCATAAGGGACCATAAGGGAAGAGCCAGAGTAACCCTGGGGGTCGGGGGTTGGGGAGGGAATCCCCAGTGTAAGTGTTGGCCCCTCACTTTTAATCATGTCATTCTTTCTGGGAATCCCTCCCAACACAGACAGCTCACCACCCCACTTCCAACAGCCTATGCAGGACCGAAGCAGCTGGTGTGTCCCGTTCTGCTCTGTAGAGTTAAGCCTCGTGGCAGATCATCTCTTCACTGTTTGTCACAGGCGTGAAGGAAGACCGAGGTTAAAGGAGCAGGGAACAGGAGATGATTCAGTTCCCTCTCAACCCAGCCATTTCCTCTCCTCTGCTTCCCTGGAGTGGACACCTCTCCACCCCTGGCATCTCCCTCTTCCTCTTGGCTGACGGTCCTGCCACGCTGTCAGTGACTTTCCGCATGCCTCCTGTCCTTCACGTCGACATTCCACATGCTTACCCAGTTCTTCTCTTGGCCTTTTCTTGCTCTGTGAACCTCCCTGAACTTATTTGCCAGTGCCCTTCTCATGCCCTCTGCCCGACTTCATCTGTGTGTGCGTGCCAGCCGATCTCATGGCCTCTTCTTGCCTTCTCCCTTGTTTAGCGTCTTGCCCTCTTGTCTATTTTGACGGATGACTCTCCAGTGGAATCTCACTTCCCTTCTGCTTATCTAGCTTGTCCTGACTTTCATTTCCGCCAAGGACAGCTGTTCCTGTGTCTGAGGAGCAGATGTGCCTTTTGGACTCTTATTTCTCCTTGGCAACTTCCTGTGTTTGCACCTTGCTACGCCTTGCCCTATTTCTGTCAGTCTGCAAGTTCCTGACCTCTCCTATTTCTGTGCCTGCCTCTGTAAGGTGAGTGGTGTTGACACTTCCCCTGTAGAATCCCTATGGAGACTCGGTGAGCTGTTTGGTGCACAAGCAGAGTGTAGGGCGTTTCCTGGCACAAAGACATCATCCAATAAACATTAGCCCTTACTATTACATTGATGGCACTATTAATATTATTTACACCCACTGGAGTGCCTCAAAAGCAGAAAACACAGAGGCAGCTTCTGGTGGAGGGACAAGGTGAGGCTGGCTACAGGAGGACGGAGCACATGCCCCATGCCAGCTTAGACCCATGAAATCATCCCTTCTACAGGCTAACAGAATGTTCATGGCCAGCAGTATTCTTCCTTACCAGATAAATGGTAAAGTGAAGAACAAAGTAGGTTGTGTAAACATGGACTTGGTAGAAATTTCCTCTAAAACAGAGTGAAACAGAACAAAGCAATGGACAGTAAGCTGGTACTTCATCTGCTTGTTCCCTTCCAAATCTCCATCAGGACTGCTAAACGCAGTTTGGATTTTGAGAACATCTGGAATCCACTAAGCGTGTATTTTAAGCTATGCCATTATAATCTGTATTTCTTGCTACTTAGATGTTCCTGTCGGCTAACCCCCAATGATGAGACCTCAGAGTGTATGGAGGGAGAGAGAGACAAAGAGAGAGAGAGAGAGAGAGAGAGAGAGAGAGAGAGAGAGAGAGAGAGAG
>NC_034600.1:37145134-37191988 GCF_900095145.1 Mus pahari | reverse complement strand
AGAGGGCATCAGATCCCATTACAGATGGTTGTGAGCCACCATGTGGTTGCTGGGATTTGAACTCAGGACCTTCGGAAGAGCAGTCAGTGCTCTTAACTGCTGAGCCATCTCTCCAGCCCTTATACTGTGTTTTAAAAAGATTTTTATTAGAACCATGATAAGTATACATTTAAAGCACTGGTTATTTTGGATAATATATATCTTGACTATTTTTTAATCTATGCATATTTGTTTTTTAAAATTTGTTTATTTATTTTGCACATTCCTATAACATTTGCAAACTGCCTTAATTGTGATAGGTGGGACATTGTCTCAGTTCACCTCCCACAAGAAGCATATGCCTCAAGAAGCTTTTGAAATATATTTTATGTATATGAATGCTTTGTCTTATCTATGTCTATGTAATACATTCATGCCTGGTACCCAAAAAGGTTGAGGATGTTGGACCTCCTGGTACTAGAGTTACAGGTAGTTGTGAGTTCCATGTGAACGATGGGAGGAACGAGAGCTGTTAACTACTGAGCCATCTCTCCAGCCCTATCCCAAACTGTAATTAGTCTGTCTGTCTGTCTGTCTGTCTGTCTGTCTCCCACCTCCTCTGCTGTATTTGTGTGTATGTGTGTGTGTGTGTGTCCAAAGAGGCCAGAAGACAACACTGGATTCCTTGAAGCTGGAGTTATGGATGTAGCTTTAGCTAGCCTGGAACTTTCTATGTGGACCAGGTTGGCTTTGAACTCAGAAATCTGTCTGCCTCTGCCTCCCAAGTGCTTGTATTAAAGGCATGTGTCTCCATGCCTAGTTATCCAAGAGAGCTTTAACTGTGCATGAAACATTGGGAGATCTCTCTACAAGACATGAGAGCGAGCAGGGCTATAGAAATGAGGTGAAGCAAGACTCAGCCTTGTTACAGGAGACCTACAAGATAAGCAGGGGGAATGGCTCTGAGAGGGTCGTGTTCAGGCCGATGGGTCTCAAAGCCTGGGCACAAGTGGCTCACTAGTTGTCTGTTCCTGATTCTGGCTCCTTCACTCTTGGTAGCCATTGACCAGAGAGAGCATGGCCTTGATGTAAACAATACTCTGGTTTTGAAAGGAGGCCCATGGAGACTTGCAGTCGACTACTGCCCCACAGAAGCTGCTTCTGAAGGCTAGCTAGTGGTACAGCAACCTAACCACTTCAGGCACGTAACCCTGGGAGGGGGAGACAGGAGGATCAGAGGCTCAAGGTCACCCTTGACGGCATGGCTAGTTAGAAGCATCCTGGGTTACCTGAGACTGAACAACAGCTCTAACAAAAGTGGCGTTTCTTACTAGGACTCTTTGCGTTCTTCTTGCTAAGACCTTTTTAAAAATAAACTAATTTTCAAGTTTCTGCCTGACCTCGGTATGTTGCTTTCCTGAATTACCTCTCAAAATCCAATACAAAGTAAAAAAAAAAAAAAAAATCTATCCATAGAGTCAAAAATCAACCTGATCCAGGAGGAGATGATAGGACATGAAATGTTCATAAGAATGTTAGAAGGTCTATGCATGCTATGATTAATGTGTTAGCGACTAATCAAAGCAAAGAGACGGAAGCCCCAGGTGGCATGCAGACAGTAGCAAATGAGCTGAAGAAGCTTGGAAGCTTTGGGAACTCAATGTGCTATGTATCTGGGAGGAGATCAGGTACTGAGAACAGGATTGGTAAAAGAGCCTGTACAAGAAGATCCACCTTACCGTAATCCTGACCATCCCTGGTTTCCATGACACCGTGGGAAATGGGAGGCTTTCCTCTCAAAGGATCTCAAGTTCAAGGCCAACAGTGAGAATCCCCCACACCAATAAAAGTTATGGCTGTGGAGATGGCCCAATAGGTACTTTTATTCACTTTCTGTGCTAGTGTGGGGACCTGAGTTTGGATTCTCAGTATCCTGTGGTGGGGTCAGCTCTGAGGGAACACAGACAGATTCTGGCTGCTTGTTGGACAGCCAGTCTAGCCAAAATGGTGATCTCTAGGTTCAATGAGAGACCCTCTCTACAAACAAACAAACAAACAAACAAACAAACAAACAAATCAATCAATCAATCAATAGTGTGTGTGTGTGTGTTTGTGTGTGTGTGTGTGTGTGTGTGTGTGTGTGTGTAGACAGGGAGAGTGATAGAGGAAGAACCCAGTGTTAGCTTCTGATCTTCACACATGCATGCACAAATGCATCTGCATCTCTGTAATCACACATGCATATACCACAAACTGAAGAGGCTACCAAATTCAGAATTTTAGACTACATGTGAAAGCAGAAATCATGTGATAGTCTACCCGCTATGATGAGCTTCCAGGTCAGTTCTTTCATTTTATGTGTTGGTATTCATTATTCATGTATTTATTATTACCTGTGGAAGTGAGGATAAGATATTCATAACTGGATCATACTGAGATCTGGATGGGAGCAAATATCTACTCTAAGAATTCATGAAAATTGACCTATTGTTACATAAAGATTTGTCCCTAACCAATAATACTCTATTAGAATTATGGTGAGCCAGGCAGCCCTGGAATTTTGAAATTAAAGTGCACTGCATATTGTCTCACAATTTAATATTTATGTAATGCAAAATGAAGAGTCCACCATGAGTAAGAATCATCAGAGACCACACATACAAAGTGAACACTTGTAGAATGTCTGCAATTAGAACATGGTCCACATTTGGTGCATTGACTCTAGGTTTGAGATAGGAACAAACACCTAGGACTAGATACAGCTGGGGAATCTTTAGGTCCTTGGTGGGCCAGGACTAGCCTGTGGATGCCGAGAGGGGTCTCAGAACTTGAATGTGTGGCTGCGATGGTTCCCTGGAGGACTCCTGATCTTGCTTATATGTCTATGACTTTAGAGATTTAAAGTCTATGACTTTAGAGATTTTTATTTTATATGTATGTGTTTTTTTCTGCATGTATGTATATATGCTTGCTGTACATGTCTGATACCTTCAGAAGTCAGAGGAAGGCACTGGATCCATTGGAACAGGAGCTACAGAAGGTTGTGGGCCACCATGTGGGCGCTGGGAAGTGAACCCAGGTCTTCTGCAAAGGCAACAAGTGCTAACTGCTGATGTACCTCTCTAGCCCTCTGTGCACGTTTTAGAAGTCTTATTCCAAATCCCTTGTGATTTGTTCTCAATGTGAAATTAACAGCAGGCTCTGGTAATGTTGACCCAGAAGGACCTATGAAAGCTCATGCAACCCCAAGGGAGGAGGGGAACAGTTGAAGTACTCTAAGCATCCTCAAGGCAAGATGCTCTGGGGAGTTTTATATCCGAGCCTTCCTTCTCTCCTATGAAATGACAATCTTATCATTGGAAAGTTGAGAAAGGGGGCTAGATGAGCAGAAGAGTGCGTCCCAGTAGGAACATGAGTCATACCATGGTCATGAGCAGTGGCACTGCTGAGAACTAAGTCTTAGCTCTGCTGGTTGAGTGACCACAGGCTAATTAAGCTCTCAGCACTACAGTGGCTTTGTCTGTGAACTGAGAATGCAATATCCCCTTCACCCCAGGGTGACTATAAGGATTAAATGAGTTTATACTTGTCAGTAGGGCCCACTTGGGAACAAGTACCATGCAAGTGTCATCTGCTAAATAAATAAGTGGTAACTTCTAATCCAATAAGGCCAGGGTGCCCCCAAAGACACCTTCTGTCACGGGGCCTTTTCTCAGGAATCTTGGACCTCTGCTGATATGAACTCGGAGCCTTCCCTTTGTGCAGCACTGACTTCCTAGAGTCAGAATGGGGTTTACTGGGTTCATAAGTATTAGGGTACCCCTCAGACTTTTTATTTTCAATATGAAGCAATTGAGACTCAGGAAGCCTTGGTCGTGAGTTTGGCTTTACACAGCTGGTGTATGGCGGGACCACAGCCAGAGCACTGACTCCGAATACATTTCTATTTAGCTGAGATTACTTTTCCCCATCCATAAATATCTGATAAAGTCAGTCATGCAGGCCCTTTGGTAGGAGGAAAGACTTAATGATTAAGCCTCTTCCTGAATAAGTCGATTGCACTCATTAGCATGCTTTCCTATTACAAATTATCTAATCATTTTCCTTATTGAGAACACTCAGTGCCAAACATAAATGGCAGCTCTGAGAATGGGGGTTAGATCAGTGGTGATTTTTGTCAGTGGCTAGTTAGGTATTTTCATTTTGGGGCCTTTTATTTACCTTCTCGCTTTTCTTCTCTTATTCCCTGGAATGTTGTCAAATACAAATAGCACCCCTATTTTATCAGTGTTGTCAAAACCTGCACACATCTCCCTTCTTCTGCTTGAGTGCTGTCCTTCTATTCTTGTCAAATGCACGTAGATCCTTCACAGTACATACAAAGCTTCCTCATCTATGTTATTTATAAACATATGCTATAGCTAAACCATCCCACAAATGTACATTATAAATGTACACACACACACACACACACACACACATTTCCTACTGACGACATTTGGATTGCTTCCATTTTAGGTTCTGAAGGTGGTATCATGACACATTCTAGTGCAGTACTGGGGTGGGACCAGGCTTTTGCATATACTAGGCAATCACTAAGTCACTAGACTACATCCTTAGCCGCTCCTTTTTCTTTTCTTTTCTTTTCTTTTCTTTTCTTTTCTTTTCTTTTCTTTTCTTTTCTTTTCTTTTCTTTTCTTTTCTTTTCTCTTCTTTTCTCTTCTCTTCTCTTCTCTTCTCTTCTCTTCTCTTCTCTTCTTTTCTTTTCTTTTCTTTTCTTTTCTCTCCTTTTCTTTTCTCTCCTTTTCTTTTCTTTTCTCTCCTTTTCTTTTCTTTTCTCTCCTTTTCTTTTCTTTTAATTTAAGAAGGAAGGACATATACTGAAGATCGAAACTATGTGACCATATTCTTTTATAGCCAGATATTTTCCCTCCGGCTTTTATGAGCATACCAGTTTGAGCCTACTCTGCTCCACTCTGAGTATCTGGTAGCTTTTACTTACAAGCAAGTGTGCTTAGCTAGGCAGTGGTGACAAACCATCTTGTGGATGTTATCACAATAATAGTGTCCTGGGCTGGAGATTTTTCTCTTTTTCATTTTTATACTTAGTTGGCAAAACCTATGAACACAATAGTTTTTATTTATATAATAATGCTTTGTAAGATAATTATGCAATGCTAACTTGCTGGTAATATCTTACCCTATACTGTAATATTACAATGTCCTACAATAGAAGGGTGCTGTGGTGATTTACAAGACAAAGAGAGAGTAGAAAGGAGGAAGAAAAAGGAGATGGGAGAGATATGTGTGAGAGGAGCATCAGATTTCCACAAAGAGGGAAACAAGCATTGCCCAGGAAGAGGCCACTCTCACAGTTAGTGTCCTGACCAAGTCTCTTCTTAACACTTGAACTTGAACCTTCTCTCCCTCTCCCACCCCAGTGTCCTGGCATGGCTTCCTGAATGTTTTCTTTTCCTCAGGTTGTACAGGTTCTGCTGGCTGTCCCATCATGCGTGGTCAGATGCACACATGCACACATACATGTCCCCACCCAAACAAATAAAAACAAACACCAAGTCATTATTGTTGGACATGATAGATCGTCAGAGCTAACATCTAAATGACAGACTTGCCTGAACTGAGGTATAAGTTAAAATTCAAAATTTCAATGGTTCAATATATCAAGCTTTGCTACTGTGATAGTTTGTATATGCTTGGCTCAGGGAGTGGCACTATTAGGAGGTGTGGCCTTGTTGGAGTAGGTGTGTCACTGTGGCTGTGGGCTGAATACTCTCACCCTAGGTACCTAGAAATCAGTCTCCCACTAGCAGTCTTTGGATGATGACATAGAACTCTCAGCTCTGACTTCATCATACCTGCCTGGATACTGCCATGCTCCCACCTTGATGATAATGGATTGAATCTTTGAACCTGTAAGCCAGCCTCAATTAAATGTTGTCCTTTATAAGAGTTGCCTTGGTCATGGTATCTGTTGACAGCAGTAAAACCCTAACCAAGATAGCTACTCATTTGTGTAAAATTTTATGTTGGTTGGGTGACTTTTCTTGGTTCTATAGCTACATCATTTGGCACATGGAGAGTGCATGGTGACTTACAAGGAATAGGTAGGATTGAGGTGGAGGTGGCATACTGGCTTTAGCTGCTTCAGATCATAAGTGCCACAGTCTATGAGCTAAGTGCACATTTGTCCCCAGTAGAACTTCAAGGGGGAGAGGAGATGTAGAAACAGTGAAGATCAGCTGAAGACTGCAGCAATTTCATTCCCATGCACTTATGATTTATAAGGTAAAAGCAGTCCATGTGTTCTACAAGCATCACTATGTATATAATGGGAACTCTAATGATTTCTGTGGAATGGATTTCCTAAGATCATAGGATAACATTGTTCTCTCTGGAAACAATGCTGACTCATCTTCTTGGCACCTCGTGGATGCAGCTCAAAGGTTACTCTCAAGCTCTTTGTCTCTCTTTCTCATTCCTGGAGTTGTTTGTTGACCAAAGACTGGGGGGCTGTAGAGATGAGGAAGTGGAGGAAACCCTGAGTGAGTGATGTCCTCAATGTGTACTGCTGACATGGGCACACCTGTGTTGAGGACTACAAGGCTTTGGACCTATAGAAAATTGGCAAAACCATTCCATATGGGGGCCAGATGCAAGAAGGGTGGTAAAGTTCTTCTTGAGAGTTTGAGTGTTGGTTAATGTTCAATCAGTGGGGGCAGCATCTCTTCCTCTCAGATGGTTATAGCCTGAGACTTCATCTACAGAGATCTCCTACCAGGTTAACCACTGCCCCAGTGCAGTACTTAACACTCAGAGGTTATGGGTTGGAATCCCACCTGATTTCAGATTTTCTGTACATGTGTCTGTGTCTCTCTCTCTTTGTTTGCTCCATGCCACTGGTCAGAGTTCCAGAGCCTAATCCATGCAGGATGCTGATGACAGATGGCTCAGTGGTCAAGAGCACTTGCTACTCTTACAAAAGATTCTTCATTCCTGGAACCAGCTTGCTAATTCACAACCCTGTAACTCTAGCCACAGAGAATCCAACACCCTTTTCTGGCCTTCACAGGCACCGGGCATACTTATGGTACACATACAAACACATAGACAAAATACTCATACAAATTAAATGAAAAACAAATCTTTATTTAAAAAAAATTACAACAAATTCTACCCTTAGATCCTGGCTGCCATTCTGGCTTGCTTTAAACAACATGACAGAAGTGACATTGTGACATATTTAAACATGGGCTCAGGGTGCCTGTCTTGCACATCCAGGCTCTTGGAATAGACTTGAAACTTACTGGGTGCTGTTCTATCACTCTTTACCTCAGTCGACATCCAGCTATCTTTCTGAAACTGAGCTGTCCCACTGATCCCAGTAGAAACTTAGCAGAACCAGCATAAAATCCCTGAGTTCGGAAATGTGAGTTTGCAAAGTGAGTAGTGTGTTAGGGCACCAAGTTCCGAGGCAGACATGTAATGATGCAGCAGCTGACATCCACCCAGGGTTAATCTGTTCCCAATATGTCTACATCACCTGTGCCTTTTCGTAATTACATAATTTAATTAAATACTACTTTAAAAGAATGACAGATGGATATGAGAATGAAGAAAATTATTCCTACAAAGAATGAAACCAGACACATTGTAGAGACTTGATAAAAATGTTACCTTCCAAATGCTGTCAGAAAAGATGGATGTGGCCTCTGTTTAAAATAAAACAAAGGGAAAGATATACTTGTCTTAGGGTTCTCTAGAGTCACAGGACTTATGGAATGTCTTTCTATATTGAAGGAATTTATTATGATGACTTATAGTCTGTAGTCCAACTCCCCAACAATGATCATCTGTGAATTGGAAGTCCAAGAATCCAGTAGTTGCTCAGTCCTACAAGGCTAGTTGTTTCAGCTGGCCTTCTGTCGAAGTAGATTCCAACAGATGTGCTGGCAAGTAAATGCAAGCAGGCGAAGGAGAGCAACTCTCTCTTCTTCCAATGTCCTTATGTAGGTCTCCAGCAGAAGGTGTGGCCCAGACTAAAGGTGTGTACATCCACGCCTGGATCTGGGACTTGCTTTGTCCCAGACCGACCTCAAAGATCTCCTTGCCTCAGTCTCCTGGGATTAAAGGTGTGTACTACCTTGCCTTGGCCTAAGCTTTCCATAACCACTGTGCCTCAAGATCTTCATGCGAAGATCCAGGTCAGAAACTTGTGTCTTCCAGCCTCAAGATCTGGATCACAGGTGTGCTCTCCAATTCTGGATTGTAGGTCATTCCACATATAGTCAGGTTGACAACCAGGAATAGCCATTCCAATACTGTAGGAGGATTCTTGCCCAGGCTACTTCCAACGGTTTAAAGTTTTTATCTGTATGAACAAATGGAAACTGGATGTCGTAATTGGATCACAATTCTGAGAGCAAGACAGGAGCTGAGGAACAAGGAAATGCAGTGACAATCCCATGGCCTAAAGAAGGTGGAATGCAGTCTGTTTCCTGTTCTGCCCCACACAAGTCTGTTTATTTTTTTTATTGCTGATCCAAGCCTTTTGTTATTGTTGAGATGACCTTGGTGTGGAAATGTGTAGGGGTTGTGTTGTCCTCATGGTCAGACTTATGTGATCCTAGGTTCTAGAACCAGGAAAGGAATTCTGGAGGAACCATAACTCCAGGTGTCAGCCCAGAGGTGGCCCTCAGTGACTACTCTTGCACTCACTGGACCAAACAGTCACATGACCTGAGGCCTCAGAAACCTGGGAAGGATATACTTCCTGTAGGGTATCATGGGGGACATCCTGAGCCAGTGTCCTTTTGTTACAGAGAAAGGACTTAGGTGAAGAGCTAGCTCTCTCAACCAGAACAATGCGTTATGGATTAAATTTTCATAAGGACAGTGGCAAGTCTTAACTACACAATGGAAAAGCTTGGGTAAATACATGTGTACATTTGTTTTAAGTTAATATATCATATTAACAACCGGCTGTGTCTGGTTTTTTGCTAGTTTGTTTGTTTGTTTGTTTTTGTGACCTGTACTCTTGATTTCTTAAAACTACCAGTTACAATGGTAATGACTATGATACAAGAGAGAGAGAGAGAGAGAGAAAAAAAAAACTTCTTAGCCTGTCTTTCTTCTGATTCTTCAGTAGTTCTCTATAATGTTTAGTGGATATATATATATATATATATATATATATATATATATATANATATATATATATATATTCAAGACTATTGAGGACACTTGAGTATCCCCTGTTATCTCCACAGTCCATAATTTGTAAACTAGGCCATTTTGCAAGAAAACAAAGTATTTGCCTAGTGTTTGAGATATGGCCAAGGAAGTTAGGAGGAAATACCTAATCAAAATATTTTTAATAATTCCTTGAGAATTTCACATATTACATTTTGATCATATTCACTCCTTATACCCTTCCCATACATACCTAATTCAATTTGTGGAAAGGTTACCATCAAAGATGAAAACAGGGCACTCCCCAAGCCAAATTTTACATCTGGGCACCAGAAACTCCTGCACTATTTCAAGGGGATAGAGTGACACAGTGAGATCCCTTCAGAGCTTTTCTTTCTCAGTAGTGGTCTGAGTTTATCCTTCTGGATAAAGAAGAGCCACTCAGAAGATTTGAAGACACGGTTGCGAGCCCTTGACTCAATTGTTTATTTAAACCCCACGGTTTGAGGCCAGTCTTCTTCTTGTGTTCCTGAATCCTGAGGGCTCCATTCCTCTGTGCCAGAGGCCTGCACCATCTCTGTCTTGGAGGCTCCTTCGTGAATCACCAACTTGTATAGTGCGGTTTGTGGGCTGCTGACTCAGCACGAAGCCCTGTGCTCCACCGACGGGACAGAAAACGGGGTGTAGTACTGCACTGCTTGAGATCTTAGTACTTGGGAGGGAGGCGGAGGCAATTGAATGTTAAGAGCAAGGTTATCTTTGGTTATGCAGTAAGTGTGAGGCCATCCTGGGCTGCTTGAGACCGTGTCTCCAAAGCAGACAAAGAAACAGATTCATTAACCTCATCATCCTACCTTCCTTTACACCCAACCCTGCAGATTTCCCTCAGTTTCCCCTGGTGTCACTGAGGTCAGCGGGTTTTGAAATAAAAGAATGTTGTTGAATTTGGAACAGTGCTGTACTTTTTTTTTCCATTTGTCTACCCGAAGAGTCTGCAAACTCCCAAAGCGGTAATAGCAGTGAGTCTAAGTAGACATACAACAACAGGTATTACAGGCAGCCTGCGATTCGGCAACGTGTGAAAGAGCCAGGTCTTGGTGTGCCAGTTTCCTGAGACTGTTCCATAGCTACTTGTTCCTGATTTGGGAGATACTGTTTATTAGACACAGGGATTTCATTTTTGAACTTTTATAAAAGATATGAGATAGGTTGTGTTATAGTAAGTTAAAAATGCATAGTTGTAGCCGGGCGTGATGGCGCACACCTTTAATCCCAGCACTCAGGAGGCAGAGGCGGGCAGATTTCTGAGTTCGAGGCCAGCCTGGTCTACAGAGTGAGTTCCAGAACAGCCAGGGCTATACAGAGAAACCCTGTCTCGAAAAAAACAAACAAACAAACAAACAAACAAACAAACAAAAAACAAAAACAAAAACAAAAACAAAAAAATGCATAGTTGTGTGCTCAGGCAGATTGCCTCCAGTTTGGGATCCAGCTTGTCTAGCCTAAAAATGGCAAGCTCCAGGTTCAGTGAGAGACTGCATCTCAGGAGAATAAGGTGGAGATGGAGGAGCAGGGTGCTCAGTAGGTCCCATGGGCCTCTGAACATGGGTCCACCTTCAGGTGCATGTGTATACCATACACATACATTTAAAGTCACTACAGTCTACGGATAGGTCTGCTGCAGGGTCTTGGCATCAGTTTTCTTTGAACACTTGCTATATGCCCACAGAGGAACCTTTTATGTACCCCTCCACCCATAATCCTGTGGTCGTTGTTCTTATTTATCCACCAAGTCTCTGGAGGGAGTCGATGTCTTTCCTAAGGCCATTCAGCTATCAAGGTGTGACTGATACGCAAATCTAGATTATTTCCCGTTCCTCATAGCACAGGAAGAAGAATGCAGTGTTCATGCAGAAAATTAAAAAATGTGCATGCCAGCATCTCGGAAAAGATGTCTGTATGTACAGATCACTTTGTGGTAGGTGCTTCCTTATAATAAATGAAAAGAATTGCAGGAGAGAGGGGGGGAGAGGAAGAGGGAGGGGAGAGGGAGGGGAGAGGGAGGGGAGAGGGAGNGAGAGAGAGAGAGAGAGAGAGAGAGAGAGAGAGAGAGAGAGAGAGAGAGAGAGAGTTTGGAATGTACTCTGTGACCACATGGCCGATACAGCTTCACTGTCTTCCAAGTGTGAGTAGCACATCTCCTCTTTGATGGCATCAAGGTACTAACAAGGTCTTGTTTTCTGCTATGGTTCTCTATGTGTTCAGGGCAGCTGTGCTCCCATCAAACATTTTTCCATAGAAGGTTCTTCTGTGGCTCTTCTTGCGCACGGATTGTTCCAGTGGCCTATTGCATCAGCCACTTCTCCAGCCTAAGCTCTATTTCTCACGTGTCATTTCTGGAATTCCCAGTAACCTTAGGGTTTAAGAATGTTAGTTGTTTTTTCCCTGTTCTTTCTGGAGATCTCTGATTTAGATCAGAGAGGAAAGTGCTGTTCAGGCATTCATAAGGATTGTTGAGAGTATTGGTCGTCTTGGTAAATGGTTGTGAATGATTTGGTTGGTACTCAGACTCAGAGTCACAAGTTCAGGGGCAAGCCCTGACCCAGGCAGGGGGAGACTGACACTCTGCTCTTGTAGCATTCCGTACTTCTTCCTCTGTGGCTTTAAAACTGTAAATCTGTAGGTTTCCCCCTCTGTACTGTGGCCTCCTAAGGGAAGAAGCTGACTCGAGGGATCAACAAGTGTTTACTTGAATGAATGAGCCAATGAATAAGAGCTTTAACTTCCAATTGATTATATGCAACTACACATATAAGTCCCCATTAATCTCCCATCTCTCAAGTGGAATAAATTCTAGGAGAAACCTTTGGATTTGATATTTCTACATCTAGAGCTGTGCCTTAACAAAGTTCCTCACCTGGCTGCACACTGCAATCAGTTAAGGTTATTTATTTATTTATTTATTTATTTATTTATTTATTTAAGTTGTAGAGTCCATACTACACCCCTTGCCCTCTGAGCATCTAATTTAATTAGTCACAGCATCTTTGCAAATCATCATTTTAAAAACTCTTAGCTAGGTGATTTACTAAGCCAAGGCTTCATGTTTACTTAGGGCAACTAGTACCTGCTGGTTGACAAGAAGTCATGTCCTGTGGGATCCCAGCATGCTGGATAAAAAGACCTGGGCCCCTGGATAGTCACCCCGAGGCAGAAGACAAGGACATTGCCTGGAATGGATAGTCACCCTGAGGCAGAAGACAAGGACATTGCCTGGAAGCCCCATGAAGGAGCAGCTGGCATCCTTATGTGAAATCTGCTAACCTTAGGACATCAGAGCGCTGTGAGATGCTGTGCTGAGGGAGAATGGCTACCCTTCCCGCTTCTGTAACCTCTCTCCACTGCCTGTCAGCACTGGCTCATCATCCCACACGATAGTTCCTGGAGGAGTTCAAACTCACAATTACAACTTTCTGTTAGAAAGGGCTGAATTGAAGACACTGGGACTTAGAAACAAATGTGTGTGTACATCTCTCTTGCCCTGGGAATAGAGGTCTGAGTTGTGTCAGATACCGGGAAGCCTGAGAAGTCCCATGCATGTGACAGTCAGCCGGATGACGACCATGAGAGCTGTGCCTGAGAGATTAAAATAAAGGCTGAGAGCGTTCTCTGGTTTCAGGGATTTTTCAGAGTGTGTGCTTCCAGGACGGAGCCTGTGCATCCTTCTTGCCAAATGCAGAGGGAAAGGCAGGAAGAGGGAGACAACGACTCTTTCCTTTGCTGGTAAGCCTCTGTGTTCTGGGCATCTCTGCACCTAGCCTGCCATTTCCCTTGTCTTTCATTATTTAAGAGATGGATTTGGCCTCATGCCTCCATCCTGTGCCCCTTTAAAGGAGGAAGAAGGACGTGTATGGATGCCCCTGTCCTTCCGGCTCTGGGAACAGGCACAAAATGTGCTTTTCCAGGGTAATTTGCAGAGAAATGGAGTGTTACAGATGCTATGAAATCTCCCTGGCTGATAGTTTTATAAACAGGAATCTTGATTAATTGGTGTCAGGATCTGCAGAAGGTCTCAGGTTTTACCTTCTTGTAAAGAAGGTAACAAAATTAGCTTGCCACACTTTCATGGGGACCGGCATAAGACTGGAGATATCTGGGTAAGAGAAAATGGCTTCATTATTAACAGCATTGCCGGTGGCCTGAATATGGGTAATATTTCTGTGCCAGGGAAGACAATGGTCCAGGTAACATCTGTGCAGTCAGTGGCATGTGTTATAAGATCATGGAACTTTTTGGAATCTCCATCTTTTAGTCTGGACGAAGCACTCCCACCTTGTGCTTGGGCAGACAGATAGTTCTTATCTGTCTTCCAAGGCTGAACAAACACCGAGCAAACATCCTTGAAAAGGTTATTCAGAGCAAGGACAGCCTGTACTGCCTGCAAGATACACAGAAACACCAGCCAACCGTAAAGGACTATCCCTCCATAGTAAGTCAGAAATAGCATTCGGTACTTACGGAGGCATGGGGAAGTTGAAAACAGAGTGAAACGTGGACTTTGTAGAAGTCTCCAAAGCCCATCTCAGAAGTCCCAAGTGAGCACACAGTTCCCTCACAGTCTAAGGTTATCTGTTACCTAAGAAATCACTCAATGAGTTCACAACAAGGTCCTGTGGCTTGACAGGCTGTCCTTCTGTCCCAGTGGGCTCACACATACATCAGTTGGTGGAGTTGATGGTTGTTGGATCATTAAGCCAGACACAGGGGGACTGGCCAAGTGTCTGTTGTGTCCCAGAAGACTAGCCCAGGCTCTGCTATATACTGATGGTCACAGGAACCTGGGAACAGCATGACAGTGAGCCCCGCAGTGGGAACACTTGTTAAGTCTGTACCACAATCCTAAGGTTCTATAGACAGAGCCGGCCATGTGACCCATCCGTCCTCAAGGGAGAAGAAAGCAAGTCTCTCCCAGGGAGAAGATAGATCCACAATAAGCTATTGTCTTATTTTCTAGTTACAGCTTCTTAGAAAGGCCTGTGCTATTTCCTCTCACTCAAGTACTAACCTGGCTTGACTCCGCTTAGCTTCCTTGAACAGATGAGAACAGGTGTGATATGGAGATACGAGCACAGCTCTATGCTCACCAGCCTCTCTACTTCCATCCTATGGCCAGTTTCACCTTTTTCTTCGTAGTCCTTACCAGGCTCTGACATAATTTGTTGTTCGCATTTGTTAAAGTGGTTTTATTTGTTCCCTTGTTTGTGTCTCCAACTACAGAGAAAGCTCTTGAGGACAATGTCTTATCTAGTCACTCGAGGAAGTGACTAGAGATGGCGGACATGCACAAAAGCCTTGTAGCTGGATGATTGGCAGGACAATAGATTTAGTCATCTTTATGAGAATTCGTGAACAATCACTCGTTTCTTCAAGTGAACTTTGCCCGACAGGTCACTGCAGGAGGATTTGGAGATGAAGGTAAAATTGGAAAACTATATAGGAAGTGAATGTGACACAACTACCAGTTCTTGTTTTCTGAGTTTATTGTCTCTCCCTTTAGTCAAAAAGCAACTCACCTTATTAGGATTTAGTTTACCATTATGGGGTTCATCATCATTTTTAAATGAAAATAGAATTTCCTCTCTCAGGCCCCTAGGTCTTGCAAACTTTATATGCCCCAGTACAGGGGAATGCCAGGGCCAAGAAGTGGGAGTGGGTGGGTAGGGGAACAGGGTGGGGGGAGGGTATAGGGAACTTTCAGGATAGCATTTGAAATTAAAGGAAATATCTAATAAAAAAAATAATTTCCTCTCTTAGGGTACTCTGTGTTTTAGATGTGGATGTTTAGGAAAAAAAAAAAAAGCTATCTCTTTACAGCACAGCTTAGACTTTGTGTACATCAGCCCTGACTGCTTCCGAGTCTGGTGTGAGCACATGATCATGAGGCCCTGGTGTGAGTTTGTGATTATGAGGCCCTGTTGTCTCTTATTCTCACATGAGGAGTAGTTTCAAGTTTCACACTTGTGGAATCTAATGGGATGTATATATTAGTTAACCAGTTTTTTCTCATGTCCACGTGCGCTCAAATCTCAATCCTGCTACTGAAATCTGTATTAGTTACAGTTCCACCAGAGAAGCAGAACCAGTAGGATATGTGTGTTTTATAGCTATATGTATGTAAGTATACATTTTTATCTATATCCATCTCTCTCTACACATCCAACTTGGTGCTGCCCAAATACTTCTTTGTGTGTGTGTGTGTATGTGTGTGTGTGTGTGTGTGTGTGTGTATCTCCAATTTGGTGTTATCCAAACAGTTCTAAAATTTAAATTTAAAGGCAAGTCCTAAAGATTAGTTTAGATCATGGTGGCTCACAACCATTTGTAACTCCATTCCTAGAGGTCCAAGATCATCTTCTGATCTCATAGGCCACCATGTGGTACACATGAATACATGCAGGAAAAAGCACTAGTACACATTTAAGAAGTTAGAAAACAAAGATCAGAGCATGGGCTGGAGCTCATATCCAAGGGAGAGTGCCTCTATTCATAGACACCATTTTTTCCCCCTTTAGTTTCAACTTTTTGCTGAAATCTTTCCAGTGGAATGATTGGATACATTTTATCTTTTACTTAAAGTCAAGTGACTAGAGAGTTCAATTTCATCCACAAAATGTCTTTATAGCAATGCTTAGGTAGTGTTTGGTTAACTAAGGATTGTAACCAGTCAAGCCACACACGATTAAAAAAAAAAAAAAAAGCTAACATACTGAGTCTGGACTGAGGAATATGTGGAAACACACAAAAAAAATCTGAATATATATTTTGATACCTCCTTAAGGGTGGCTGAGGAATAAGTTATCTCAGTGAGTTAGTATTTTTTCTTATAGTAGCAATAATCAGTAAAATTGATAGTAATTGACCTCAACTGTGACCCATGTGAACAAGATGAGGATATTTTAATAAGCTTCATTATTTAAAAAAATTGCAAATAAGTCAAAATACCACAAAGCAAAATTAACCAGACCCCCAATCTATACAACTTAGTGAGCTTGTGTACAGTTAGAATTGGCATTCAGAATGAAGTCTGTGAAGCTTCACATTAAATGTTACATCTTCAGTGTCATTATCCAATACCACCCAAAAATTCATGAATGTAACTGGAATTAGAAAAAACATTATTAGCTTTATATCCCTTCTCATTCTATTTATTTCTCTCCATTTTTAAGTTACATTTTTCTTGAGTAGTATACACACACACACACACACACACAAACCTTTCAAAGTTTTATTATCTCTTCAGTTATTGATGAGTAATTAGGTTTATTTTAATTTCTTGCTAAACTAAATAAAACACCAATAAACATGGGGGTGTAAATATACCTATGGAAGGATATGGAGTTCTCTGAGTATATCTCTAGGAGTAAAATTCCTGGCTCATATGGTAATTCTACTTTTATATATACATTTTTGAAGAAATCTCCAAAATGGTTTCCACTAAGATTGTATTAATTTGCACTCCTACCAACAGTGAATAATGGTTCCTTTCCCTCCACATCCTCTCCAACATTTTCTGTCAGGTTTGTAGATAATAGCTATTATGATTGGGGAGAGAAGCTATCTCAAAGTAGTTTTAATTTGTATTTTCCTGATGGCTAGGGAAATCGAACACTTAAAAAATTGGTTACTGGCTATTGGTTTGAATAAGTAGGGCCCCCATAGGCTCATATATTTAAAGGCTTAATCACCAGAGAGTGGCACTATTGGCAAGGATGAATGGGCGTGGCCTTGTTGGAAGAGCTTTGTCACTGGAGACGGGCTTTGAGGTTTTAAAAGCCCACATTAGGCTAGTCTTTCTGCCTACAGATCAGGATGTAGTCTCAGCGACTGCTCCAGTGTCTGCCTGCAAGCTGGGAAGTTCCCTGCCATGATGATAATGGACTAAGCCTGTAAGCGACTATAAGCCTGTAAGAACTGTAAGCAGGGTCCCAATTAAATGCTTCCTTTCATAAGAGTTTCCTTGGTTATGGTGTCTCTTCATAGGAATAGAATAGTGACTAAGATAGTCATGGAGACATTTTTGAGATTCTAAAAAATACTGAGCTTAAATGGCAGGAAATGGGAGTGAGTGGGGGCATAGACAGGGCTTTGGAACATCTTGAGGAAATATTGCTTTCCAGTTAGGAACTTCTGAGTTGGCAAGCACAGTGAGGTTCTGGGAGAACTTTCAGAATTGTCGAGGGACTTTGGGATAGTGCCTGTACTTGTACGTGAGCTTCTCTTTCATTTGGCTGATATATACCATACATTAGTAAATATAACATAAACAAAACTTTGTGTGTCAGTTAGTTTGATGTCGCAGTGGCCCACTGTGGGCTCACAGTTTGAGGGGGAAGCTGTGGCAGCAAGCAGAACCCTCTGTGATGGAGGGAGCATGGGGTAGCTGCTTATTCACATCTCAGCAGACCAGGAGTCAGAGAGATCATTCCCAAAGCAAAGCCAATCTATAACTTTCTAACTCCTGAACAGTTCTGTATCTGACAGCCAGGCCTTATATCCCAAAGGTCCCATACCACCCAAAACAGATCCGCTATTTGCCAACTGTAGTCACCACTTCTCTTGTTGGTGTGATGGACTACCTGGGCGGAAGCAATTTAAAGAAAGACATGTTTCTTCTGGCTTGTGGTTTGAGGGAATCATCCAATCATGGTAGCAGAATCTTGAGAGGTTGGTCCTGTTTCCGCCACAGTCAGGAAGCAGAGAGTGACGAAACGTTCCTGGTTAGCTTGAGGACGTAGGCTGACTCCACGACAGGCTTCAAATTGGCAATCCAAGAGACAAGGCCTAAATCTGTTTCCAAGAACTGGGCAAGTCCAGGTAAGTCCTGCCTTCAGGAGCTGCCCTGCCACTGGGCCTGAGACAAGGACAATGGGTCAGCAGTAGTTTTCAGACTTCCTCAGCTACTTCCTCAGCAACAATTCCCAGACCTGCTTAGCAACAGTTTCCATCCCCCACCCCCTGAGTAATGGAATAACGGAATGTCCCTAGAGATGGAGCAAGACAGAGGCCACCAACCCTTGAACCCCCTAATATGCTTTAAATCACTTGGTTGCTCCTCTCTCTTGGTAATGGAAGATGCCAGCATGCTGGACTTCTGCAGAATAAAACACTCTTTGCATTTACATACTATGTGAGTCCAGGGTATCATTCTTTGAACTCTTACAAGACGGTTTTCTTCTTTGTGCGCACTTGAGGATCCAAGCCCAGGAACTGATGGCACCCACATTCACAAAAGGGTCTCCTCGACCCAGTTAACTTAATTATTATATTTCTGATAGGTGTGTCTGAAGGACTGCCTTCTAGGAATTTCCAGATCCAACCACACTGATCAACTATATAAACACATGCTGTGGGAGACACTTTACATTCAAATGATAATGCTATATAGGACATGGTTGAACAGATGGAAATGTCGAAGCAATTAGAAACCCTGTCTCGAAGGCCAGGCGGAGCGTGGTGGCGCACGCCTTTAATCCCAGCACTTGGGAGGCAGAGGCAGAGGCAGGTGGATTTCTGAGTTCAAGGCCAGCCTGGTCTACAGAGTGAGCTCCAGGACAGCCAGGGCTATACAGAGAAACCCTGTCTCGAAAAACCCTCCCCCCCCCCCAAAAAAAAAAAAAAAAGGAAAGGATGTTTGCAAGCAAGAGTGAGCTCTTCAGAGTCAGAGAGAGTGGTGATACAGGAGCCACGCTTATAGCTCATTAAGGTTGAGGTAGGTCAGCTGACTCAGTACTCTCATCAGAAGGCATTTAAAGAACAATCCTTTCACTTGGGGGAGGCTAGTCTTCTTGGAGTGCTAAGCTAAGGCTTAAGTCATGTTTCAGTGTGTTTAAATGGTTGCTTATTAGGAGCCTAGTCTGCATGACAAACTAGTCATGCCCTACTAACCCAACTTCTGGACTCCTGAAGCCACCAAAGGACCCCTTGGTATGCGAGTTTGTTATATAAGCATGCTACTTTTGCATGCGTTTTAGGGTTAATGCAGCTGCGTGTTTCCTGTCTGGGGTGCCACTCTACCATTTTCTGTGTTTGCAACTTTGAGGCTAATGCTCACCCATAGTGTCTTCTGTTTGGTGCCAACAATGCACTAATCACGTGACCTGTGACTCAGTGAGGCGTGGAGAAGAGTGTTGGGCTCTGCCAACTTCACACATGAATATAAAAGCCATTTCCCGTCAGCAGGTGTTAAAAAGCAGACCTCAGACTCTTGCCTGCCCCCTCCCCCAGCAGAGGTGTAGCCATTTTGTTCCACGCCCGTCATCTATTCCATCTTGTTGCTGTAGTACGCCTGCCAGTCACTGACACAGAAAAATAACTTGACTCAGAGCAAGGTCATGCTGATCACATATCCTACCATATTCTGTATGAAGTTTGTTAATTGTAAAGGACACTTAGCTTCAGAGGGCATTTTTCCTCGATGCTGTAAAAGCTGCCATCGGCTTCAGCCCTGAGGAGCTGCACTCCCAGAAGCTGAACATCCGGCGGCCACAGATAGTCATGAAAACCAAGTCTTGGAGAGTGAGTGCTAGTGATAAAGAACGACTCATGCCCACTGCCCGAGCTTCCGGTGTGGGCAACCCATGGACTGAGCCCGAGGCTCTAGATAACTATGAAAACCAGGCCATAGAGAGAGCTTGTGTTCATGCGTGCATGCGTGTGTGCATGCGTGAGTGATAAAGAAGCCCATGAAATAATGTGTAGAACGCCATAGTTGTAATTGACTCAATTTAGCGTAAAAATTCCGGTCTGGCATGGCAAAATCACTCACCTCCAGAGGGCCAAGCAGAGACAACGTTTTGTTGAGAAACAATCTGTGTGGACCCCTTGTGGATGTTCATGCTGACATCCACTGCTTAGACAACAAAGGCCCGCACTGCTGCATGCAGCTTAGCTCCAGAGGATCCGAAAGCAAGGAGCAGGGGCCCAGGTTACCTGTGCGCTGCCGGGAGCTAGGCTATGCTTGCCACACTGGAAAGGTTAGTGAGGAGTGTGTGTGAACGAGTGTGGGCCCTTTTCGCCATTTGCTTTTTGCTGTTTATAAATAAATAAAAAGTGTTAGAGCCTTTTCCACCAGGTTTCGAGGAATTTGCTCCTCGCAGTTCGAGACATTAATCTTAAGAAATTCCACAAAGCTTTACATAGGACCCATCAAATTAAAGGTCAATATGAACTGTTATGTCTAAAATGGCCTGAGTCAGAGTGACCACTGGGCGGCAGTTCCTGCACCTGCCTATGAGCTCACTGTGGTTTTTATGGTTTTGGTCTTTACAAGCTGTCATAGAAAGATGTTTGGGGCCATTGCCTCAGCCTCCAAATGCTGAGCGATGACCCTGTAAGACCCTGACCCTCGGTCAGTGGTACTTAACTTCAAGGTATCCCTGAGTGAGACACTGAGATGCAAAAGCAAGAGGTTTATTTTCCTGTGAGTCAGGGCCAGCCTTCAATTAGTCCCTCAAGGCGAGTGACTAGGAGGTGACCCTGAATGACTATTACAAGCAGTTTTTATACTTTTTAGGGGCCCAGGTTACATCAGCAAGGTTATAGTTTAAACTTATTGGCTAAGCATTTTGATCTTTAAATCTATTGGCTAGCAAGCATGGGCAGACCATGGCATGCATTTGAACTCTATCTGGGACTTTCCAGAGGGTCAGGTGACTGTCAGTCAATACATTCTGAGAATTTTTTACTCAAGAATGTTCTTGTGGGTGGAGAATGGAACTTGGTCTAGCCTTGACCCCAGGTGGGAGGGGTAAGCTGTAGGGAGGGTGTGGGACTGGAAAAAGCCCTTAGGGTCCCTCAACCCTGATCTATCAGTTATAAGGCGTGTGTGTTCAGTAAACCATTCCTGTCTGGCTAAAAATCAGTGTTTCTGTGATTTGTGGGCCATTCTTGAACCCCAATAGTTCTTTCTCAACATGGCAGAGTTTGACTCAGTGTTGTTAACATGCTAAACTCTTCAATTACAGAGTAGACCTGTACAGGATTCTTATTGATGGATCTACTTCAGAGAGGACTGAAATCCAATCGAAGAAATCCAATGACCTGAGAGATACATTTCCTCAGTGAGGTAATCCAGACAATAGCTGTACCAAAGCCGGGGTTTATGTAGTGCTTTTCCTTGAAAGAGTCCTGTATATGATTAAAATGACCTGTCCATCTTCAGGCACCAGAGAGAGACTGACCTCAGTACAGTGCTTCCCTGAAGGAGCAAGCAAAACAAGGAGCTATCCAAAATAACAGAGGCCAATCACAGACCGGGGACAGTCATCCAGACCCTGCACCCTGGGCCTGTATACATTTGAAATAGTTATTTGAATAAGTCTGAAAATACCAGCATGGCCCTGGGTACTGTCAGGCTCTTGCTAATTGGCTCAAGTGTTTTTCCTACAATTCCAGCTTGTAGTTTCAGAATCCTTCCCAGCCGTAACCCCTATTCAGCCACTTCAGTAAGTGTTGGTGAGAGAACCGGATCCTTCTTGCTGTTTATGGTGGGTATTTAGGATTAGAATTCTAAAGTGTCCTCTGCTAATGTCATTGTGATGGAAAATATGGTATCTGCTATTTAGCTCTCCACTGAAGACAGATGGGTCAGCAAGGAGCATAAAGGGCGGATCTTGCTCTTGGAGGCTAAGGATCCCTGATGTAAAGGACTGAGGTAAGGGACCACGCTGAGTTGTGAGTGACTGCTCCTTCAGGTTAGCTCAGGTCTTTTGTGCTGCTATTGATAGCACACTCTGCTCTGTGTGCAGCATCCTGGTCTTGTGTCTGCCTTCAGTGTGCGGCTCGAGATGTGTATAAAGTAGTAAAGATAGACGGTGCTCTCTTTTTTTGGGACAGAGACTCCATGTGGAGATCCTAGAGATCAGGGTTGAGTGGAAAACTCAGGACGAGGCTGTCTGCTTCTGTGCCTCAGGAAGAGAGGAGGACTCTCGATAAAAGGAAAGCAACCAAGATTTACCCAAACTAAAGGATATAATTAGCTGACAAGGCTTTAAAAACATTTCTTTTTGAGAGGGAGGCAAGTTCTCTTGAACAGATTTTATATCTCTGCATTTGGGAGACGGAAGAAAATCAAGATCATTTGAAAAGGGCCAATTATAGCATTCACCTTTGAATTGACACTTAAGTGGGAGGCAGAGGTGGAAACACCCTACAACTCCAGTATTTTCTGGTCTATAAGATGGAGACATATTTTTAGCATGGAGCATGTTGACAGCCACTGGTTTTAAAATAAGTACAGCTGCAGAGCCTGTCGACTCCATCCTCAGATGTCTGAGATCAGAGCAGTTTATGTCAGCCTTTGGCTTCCCCTCTGGCTGCCCTATGTGAAGCTGCCTTCTTATTCCGGCTTTGATGTGTGAATCACTGCAACATCTTGTGAATTTCATTGCAGCCAGACCACCTACTTTCTCACCTGTCTTCTTGGCTTCTAAAAAAGTAGCCAGTGAAGTCAGGCCTCCCTTCCAAGCCCAACTCTGACTTTACAAGTTCTCTCTTCCAGTCTTCCCCACGATAGATCGTTGTCAGGTTCACTAATGCCCGTGTTCCTTCTTGTGGGCTCTCGACTGGCCAGCATTGATGGATCACTGGGTAACCACAGCCCAGCAACTTGGTGACCGGTTATTAACCCAGGACTGCTACAGACACAGATTGCAAACTGTCCCCCCTGCAGAAGTCCGGGTGGGGGTTGCACTCTGAGCTGACCTGCCCTTGGCTCACTGAACCTTTGCTCTCCATCAGAAGAACTCAGGTAAGACACAAAGAACATGGCGCAGGAGATGTGCTGCGTGTTTATCAGAGAGTGAAGTGAAAGAATCTCATAGGGTGTGAAGAAGCAATTGTGACGAAGATCACAGTGAAGGACAACTCTCTCTCTCTCTCTCTCTCTCTCTCTCTCTCTCTCTCTCTCTCTTTCTCTTTTGGCTTTTTGAGACAGGGTTTCTCTGTGTAGCCCTGGCTGTCCTGGAACTTACTTTGTAGACCACACTGGCCTTGAACTCAGAAATCTGCCTGTCTCTGCCTCCCGAGTGCTGGGATTAAAGGCGTGCGCCACCACACACCCGGCGAGGGACAACACTCTCAATGGGGGGATAGTGGGCAGTGGCCAAGGGCACCATTGCAGAGGACAATAACCTAGGGACTGGGAGTGGGCAATGACCAAAGAAATTACTATGTTTACCTGTAGTTTAAGTAGGCTTGATATTTCTAAAGTCTGTAGAATACAGAGCTTCTCCTGCAGGACATTTTCTTGCCTATGTGATTAACAAGTCCACAGAATTAATTCTTAAGGTGGGGGACAACCATCTGTCTTTGTTCTTTACCAGCAAACCTCTGGTTAGATGGTGAGTGTTTGTATTGTTTTATGACAAAGTTTCATTGGCCTCAAATTCCCTTTGTGGCAGAGGCTGGCTCTGAACTCTCAATCCTCCTGCCTCTATTTCCCAAATGCCGAAATGGCAATCTTATGCCAACACGCCCAGCTCTAGACAGTAATCTTAGACTCTTTAGGGCATGCCATGCTTCAGGGCCTTCCCGGATCCCATCTTTTAACAGAGACCAGAATTCCATTGTTCCAGTTCCTAGTTTTACAAGCTACTGATTATGTGGGACACTTCCATCTCCAGTAACCTTTAAGCCTGCTAATGTCTAACTAGCTATCTTACAAGAAACATGTTTGGGCATTTCTCCAAAAGTTAACTGGGGTTACATTCCATGCTTTTCTGAATCTAGACTACAACTCACATTTCCCTTCCAGGTATTGGGACTCAAAATAAGCACTGCCCATGTCTGCTGGGTTATGCAAGAAGGAGCCACCATCTGCTGCCCTTTCTGCTCTGTAATTCCAAGCAAAATGACTAGGCATGTTCTGTTCCCAAATGACGTGTGTGTGTGTGTGTGTGTGTGTGTGTGTGTGTGTGTGTGTATGTGTGTGTGCTACACTGTCTGCCATCTGCCCCATGATCACTGGTCGCTGCTATTTTCTTGCATCCCCAGCTCTTTCCATCCTAAGGGGGGGAGGGGGGAATCCCATACCTTGTTTTCTGGCTGGAATGTCTGTTAACAGGACTGGAGTTGAATAGATAAGAACTCTGGTGAGCAGACTTTTTTGGAAATTTCTGTCTTTTATGTTTTCCTGAAGTTTCCAAAAGGAGGTGTGTGTGTGTGTGTGTGTGTGTGTGTGTGTGTGTGTGGTGTGTAAACCTGCACACATTATCTATCCACCATTCTCTCCCTTTTTGCTGTGGCTGCAGTGTAATTCCCTGCCCCAAGCTCCTTTTGCCTTGATGCTCTCACCTCTGTAAAGAGGGTCTATACCTGGAATTGTGAGTTAAACTGTTTCTCCCTTAAGTTGCTTTGGTCAACCAAAAGGAAACTAAGGTGTAAGATGCACCCCTTTCCTTAGGTTTGTGGGGAGGGATGTGGATCCATTTGAAGTCCACTTACCCACAGATCTCTTAGACAAATTTCTTCCAACTCTAACTACCACTCTCGGGTGTGGAAGAAGGATGGCATGGCCCAGGGTCCAGGGTAAAGAATCACAGGAATGGATTCTGACAACTTCTAGTGTAAATTCTATGCGGTGGCAGCATCGGACTTACTTTAGAAAACGGTGCCATTAGTTCTGCTTTTTCTCTTAAAGTTATTTCCCAGGCCAAATTTCTTCCTACTAGAAGTATTAAATCCTGAGAACATTAATCATTACTTAGCCGTCAAAGCATTTGGTTCTACTCTTTTGAGATTGCATTAGTAATACTTTGTTCTATGTTTGTCTTGAGATGGGCTATTGTTATGTTCTCCAGGCTGAGTTCATCATCTTCCCGCCTAGTCTCTGGCTAAATGAAATTATAGGCATGTATCATTGATACCTTCTCTGCCTTATTAATGTGACTAGAGTCAATGTCTTAGCCAATTCTTGTTCCTCAATGTGCTCTGAACATTGTCTTCTTTCTTATTTAAATTCTTTACTTTTTAAAATTTCATATATGAGTATGGTATTTATATCATTTCCACCCCACCCCAATCCCTTTCAGGCTTTTCCTATGCTACTTCTCCTTCTCAAATTCATGGCCCCTTCATTAATTATTTTTTTTAACACACACACACACACACACACACACACACACACACACACACACACACACACTGCTGAGTCCATTTAGTGTTGGTTGTAAGTACATATGTTTAGGGCTGATCCCTCGGAACTGGATAACCTTTTAGAAGTCTGTCCCTGGAGAAAACTGATCTTCTCTTAGCAGTCATTGGCTGCCTATAGACTTTCACCCATGGCTGAGGCTTTGTGAAATTCCCTCTACCCACGCTGTCATGTCAATGGGTGTTCTCACTATGCAGGTCTTCTTTAGGCAACTATATTGTGCAATTTCATTGGTACAGCTTTTCTGTCACATCAAGAAGACACTATCTTGCAGCAGGTGTTGTAGCCCCGTCTTGGCACCTTCATGACATCCAGTAAATGGCAAATGATATTAGTGCATGAAATAGAAAGAAACAAAATCCTCTCCTGGGATGTTTACTCAACCTACAGTTAATCTATAAGATCACCCAAGAAAATCTACATTGTGTCCCTGTAGCAAACTGCGAGGACTCTGCTCACAGACTCTTGAGCTAAGGAAGGGCCTATGACTTTGGATTAGGAGGTGAAATCTGGGTCATTACTCAAATGAATTGGACCAAATTGCCTGGCTTGAATATCATGAAGATGTTGTTGATGAGGCCTTTGTGCCTGTCCTGGCAGATTGAAGAAACAGTCAGGGCAGCCAGGTTAATTCAACTTAATAGAAGTAAAGATGACAGACAGTCACAAGCAGCAGCTGGGCTGCTCAGTGCTCTGTGTTCAGCTGGCAAGGTGATGAGGAAAGACCCTATCCTAACCAACGCAATGATGCATTTATGTATTGACGATACAAATATTTCTTGAAGCCAAGCACTGTGGGGCTGTGATAGGCAGCCTTTTTCGGTTGAATGGGGCTTGTTCCGGCGACCCAGTAGAAAACTCTACAAGGGATGGAAAAGCGAGCCACGTTCCCAGAGTCAGATGCCTGACACCGCAGAGCCCCCAACTCCATAATTCTGTGATTATAAGTCACATAGACAATGTCCCAAGCTTCTGGATTCTGGCTAGACTCCACCCCCACAGTTTCCTGTCTATAGCCAGGTATGATCCTCCCCACAGTTACCTTGTAGCCCAGCCCACTATAAAAGGGGCTGCTTGGCCCCTCCTTGCTCTCTTTTAGCTTTCACCTTTCTTATCTCATCTCTAGCCCTCCTTCTCTCTCTTCCTTCCCTCTTCTCTCCATGTGACTATGGCCAGCCTCTCTCTTTCTATCTTCTCTCCTTCCCCCTGCCTTTCTACAATAAAGCTCTAAAACCGTAGACAGCCCCTGCTCATCAAGGCTCAATGTGCTTGAATGATGGGATAAGCTTTCTCCTAACGAGCCGCCTCTAACCTCCCACTGGAAGGCCTTCCTGCGCTCCAGCCATGGATGGGACAAAGGACTCTTGCCCACGTGGGAACCACACAGCACCTCCCTCTCTCTCTGTCCTCTCCTCCCTTCAGCCCTGGGGCTGACTGAGCTGCCTCTGGGGCCCCCATTCTGTTCTCAGCTCTTCCTTGGTGTCCAGCAGTATCTGGGATGGCCGAGGCTGAGAACCTGGTACCCAGGACTGCCCCTTGTCCACCACCCGCTTGTGGGACCAGTGACTTCACACAGCCAGATACCCACCCAGGCTTACTCTTTCAGCTGCTTGTTGGCTCTTTTGGAGGGCAGTCATGATAGATCCCTTTTTGTGAGCTCTCCATAGCCTCAGTAATAGTGTCAGACCTTGGACCTCCCCTTGAGTTGGATCCCACTTTGGGCCTGTCACTGGACCTTCTTTTCCTCAGGTTCCTCTCCATTTCCATTCCTGTAATTCTTTCAGACAGGAACAATTATGGGTCAGAGATGTGACTGTGGGATGGCAACCCTATCCCTCACTTGATGTCCTGCCTTTCTGCTGGAGGTGGACTCTATAAGTTCCCTCTCTCTACTGTCAGGCATTTCATCTAAGGAGACCTCTCATTCTTATAAAAACAGAGTTTCTTCTGATGTGGAAAACAGAAGATGGCCTCATTACTAAATTCAGCCATTCTGACCTTAAATGTCAATCAGTCATTTGCTTTGGCTCAACTGGATAAGACTAGTCACCAAACCACTCTAAAGTTTAGCTTCAAATGAAGCACCTCATCATCTGGGTTCTTCTAGTCCTTGCTCAGCTGGTTCTTGTGACTCTAGTCAGTTGTGGGTTACTCATGAAACTCCGTTCTCATTGGGCGCGCTCTCACAGGTGATGTTGGAACATCTTCTGTCTCTCATATGTAGGCTAACTCATATTTTATTTCATAGCTATGAAGGAGTCCAAAAGCATAGGAGTATCCAAGGCCTCCTGAGTCACATTTGGAATGGACACACTATCACTTCTATTGTGCTATAATAGTCAAAACCCAAATTCAAAATGTAAGGAGGAGGACCCATTTCTACACTAAAACTGGTTTGAAGGTTCAGAGAGCATTAGTTAAGCCATCAACATGGTTAGCTTACTATATGTCCCAATCAGAAACTTGGAGAAAATGCCATGAAATTTTACATGGCAACAGTGGCCTTGAGGAATGCAAAGACTTTCAAAGAACAAATGCAGCTCTGATTAGGAGTCAACCTGAATAAATGGGACCTCATGAAACTGAAAAGCTGCTTTTGCAAGACTAAGGACACTATCAATAAGACAAAACGGCAGCCTACAGATTGGGAAAAGATCTTCACCAGCCCTATTTCTGACAGGGACTAATATCTAAAATATATAAAGAACTCAAGAAATTAGACGCCAACAAGTCAAACAACCCAATCAAAACATGGGTTACAGAGTTAAACAGAGACATCTCAACATAGGAATCTTGAATAGCCAAGAAGCCAACATCCATAGTCATCAGGGAAGTGCAAATCAAAATGACCCTGAGATTTCATCTTACACCAGTCAGAATGGCTAAGATCAAAAACTCAAGTGTCAGCACATGCTGGTGAGGGTGTGGAGCAAGGGGAATACTCCTCCACTGCTGGTGGGAGTGCAAACTTGTACAACCACTTTTGAAATCAATTTCTCAGAAAATTGGGAATAGGTCTACCCTGGGATCCAGCTATATCACTGGGCATATACTCAAAAGATGCTTCAGCCGGGTGTGTTGGCACACGCCTTTAATCCCAGCACTTGGGAGGCAGAGGCAGGCAGATTTTTGAGTTCGAGGCTAGCCTGGTCTACAAAGTGAGTTCAGGACAGCCAGGGCTATACAGAGAAACCCTGTCTCGAAAAACCAAAAATAAATAAATAATACAGAGAAACCCTGTCTAGAAAAACCAAAAATAAATAAGTAAATAAATAAAATAAAAAGATGCTTCATGATGCCACAGGGACACTTGCTTAATTGTAGTAGCCAGAAACTGGAAACTGGAAACAACCTAGGTGTCCCTCAACTGAAGAATGGATAAAGAAAATGTGGAAGATCTAAATGGAATTCAATTCAGCTATAAAGAACAAAGACATCATGAAATTTGCAGGCAAATCGATGGGTCTTGAGAATATCATCCTGAGTGAGGCAACCCAGATCCAGAAAGACACATATGCTGTGTACTCACTTATAAGTGGACATTAGCCATAAAATTCAGGACAACCTGCTATAATCCACAGACCCAGAGAAACTGGGTAATAAGGAGGGCCCAAAGGAGGGCTTGTGTATCTCACTCAGGAAGGGAAACAAAATAGCCGTTGGAAGTGGATGGAGAGAGGGAAATGGGTGGGAGAGGGGTGAGGAGGGGAATGGGGATAACGATCAGGTGTTGGGTCCAGTAGAGGGAGGGCGACATCAACCCACCCGTAAAACCTTCAACTCAAAATTTTCCCTGCCTACAAGATGTGCAGGGATGGAGATGGAGCAAAGACTAGGGAAATGGTCAACCAATGACTGCCCCGACTTGAGACCCATCCTATGGGAGAGAGCCAACCCCTGACACTATTAATGATGCTGTGCTATGCTTGCAGACAGGAGCCTAGCATAACTGTGTCCTGAGAGGCTTCATCCAGCAGCAGCTGGAAGCAGATGCAGAGACCCATGACCAACTATCAGATGAAGTTCAAGGAGTCTTCTTGAAGAGTTGGAGATAGAAATGAGTGAGCCAGAGAGGTCAAGAATGCCACAAGAAGACCTACAGAGTCAACTAACCTGTGCCCATGGGAGCTCACAGTGACTGAACCACCAACCAGAGAGCATTCAGGGGCTGGACCTAGTATGACATATGTAGCAGATGTGCAGCTTGGTCTTCATGTGGATCTTCTAACAATTGGAGCAGGGACTGTCTCTGACTCTGTTGGCTGCCATTGGATCCCCTTCCCCTACCTGGACTGCCTGGTTGGGCTTCAGTGGGAGAGGATGTGTTTAGTACTTCTGGGACTAAATAGATGTCCCCAGGGTACGTGTCATGTCTTGCAGTCTGTATGAGCTAACTTAGGTGAGCAATGTTATTGTAGTTGAATAAATGCACTGGGTTGTCAGTTGCAAGGAACTGTTACTCAAAGTAAATGATATGGTTTAAAATAGAATGCATTGATTCTCAAAGCACTTACTGAGCATCTACTATGCACAGTACGGTATAATTGACAGGTGAGGTCAGACTTTCAACTCTAATGGCACATGAGAATCTGATTCAGCTTAATTTGAGTAGATGCCGAGCATCAGTATTCTTAAATATTTTCCAAGTGGCTCTTACCTGCATCCAAGACTTAGAGCCACAGACTATATTATTGATTAAATTTGGGGAAACCAATCAACTCAAGAGCCCTGTGGTTAGACTGCACCTCTGAACTGAGTTTTTTTTTTTTTTAAAGCTTTATTTATTTATTATATGTAATTACTCTGTAGCTGTCTTCAGACATTACAGAAGAGGGCATCAGATCTTGTTACAGATGGTTATGAGCCACCATGTGGTTGCTGGGATTTGAACTCAAGATCTTTGGAAGAGCAGTCGGGTGCTCTTACCCACTGAGCCATCTCACCAGCCCTGAACTGAGTTTTAAGTATCCATTATATTAATAATTTGGGGAGCCTGATCATAGGCAGGGGCATCATGTTCTGTGTAAAGTCATGGGAATCCTCTATAGAATTATTGGAGTGTTGGGAAGGGGGTGAGATAGTGGATAGCGTAGGGATATTTGGGGGAGATGCTATCAAGCTTTAAAGAGCCGAGGGCAGTTTTTTTCCTCAAACAGTAATACATTTGTGAATCGCCTGACTTTATCCAAGTGTGGCTTCTGATCCAGCAGGGCAGGACTTAATAATTTTTAAAAGTTTCTCATTGCTGTTGCTGCTGCTGCCATTGCCGATACTGCGGTCCATGGGTCAGAGCTATTGTCCTAGCAAGAATTTTCCTCAGTCTTTCAGGGACCTCTTTTCCCTATGGAAGACATTTTCTTGATTTTATAGCACATGTAAATACGTGTTTGAATTGCATTGTTGCCATGTGTTTTAAAATGTAATTTTATCGCACGTACTAGTCCACATGCATTTGGACTAAGGAGAATCACCCCGGAGATGAAGGCCATGCTTAGGTCTGTTTTCCATATAGGAACTGAGGTGGGTGGAAAGAGCCAGTGGTGGGAATCATGGGACTGGTTTCAAGTGTCTGCTCATTTCTTCCTGGAAAGGAGCTAAGCACACGAAACCTTTTGAGCTTCCGTTTCTACTGCAAAGTGGGACCGTGGCTCTTCCTCATGAAAAGTGGGGTTGTTGAGTACATTTGGTAACATCATACCTATGTGAATTCAATGACACAGTGCCCAGGATGACTATATTCGATATTAGTCATTGTCTTAGTTTGGGCTTTCCTGCTGTGAACAGACACTATGACCATATAAGGCAACTCTTATAAGGACAACATTTAATTTGGGGCTGGCTTACAGGTTCAGAGGTTCAGTCTATTATCATCAAGGAACATGGCAGCATCCAGGTAGGCATGGTGCAGGAGGAGCTGAGGGTTCTACATCTTCATCTGAAGCCTGCTGCAGAGTATTGACTTCCAGGCAGCTAGGATGAGGATATTAAAGGCCATACCTACAGTGACACACTTCCCCCCAACAAGGCCACACCTCCTAATAGCGCTACTCCCTTGGCCAAGCATATACAAACCATCACATTCTTCATGGTACTATGTCCACCACTGTGACCGGCAGTGCCAAGGAAGCTAAGATTCCACCTGAGATGTGAAAGTGAAGACAGGTAAGAAAGGTGTAGACGACCTCAGGGTTGATTGCTCTACAGTTGGTCTTCATGCTTGGTGACAAGGGGCTTCTCTGGTGCCTTGCTCCATCCTCATTGCTCAGTGGAGTTCTCTTCTTTTCCAGACAAAAAGCTCACTTGGTGGTCCTTTTGTCTTACCTCTGATTCACTCTTGTTCCTCTATAGGATTTGAGCTGGAAAACCAGAAGTATCTATTTTGGCTCTCTGGGGGACGCCGTTTAAAATGGGAAGTGGTTCACAATGTCTTGGGAGCAATTGATCTCTATTTAGGGGGAGTAAGAAAAAATACAGATCAAATCAGCCACAGTATTAGGGACTCTTTCTCATTGTGGTGACACAGTATCTGACAAGTATGGTGACACAGTATCTGACAAGTATGGTGACACAGTATCAGACAAGAGCAACTAAGGCAGGAAGGGTTTACTTTGGGTCACAGTAGATCACAGAAGGATGGCGTGGATCAGGGACCAGGAGACGATGGTTACATTGTGCTTGCTCACTGTCAGGCAACAGAGAGATATGGAAGGTATCCGATACTTAGTATCACTTAGTTCACTCTCACTTTATCTTTTAAAAAAAATTATTTTATTAGATATTTTCTTCATTTACATTTCAAATGCTATCCCGAATGTCCCCTATACCGCTCCCCAATCCACCCATTCCCACTTATTCAATCTAGGATCCTAGCCCATAGGATTACGCTGCCCACAATCGGGCTGGTCTTTCCTTTGCAGTTGAACCTCTGTGGAAATGCCCTCATGACTATAGCCAGAGGTAGGCAATTCTTAGATAACTCTAGGTCCAGTCAAGTTGATAATGAAGGATAATCATCAATATCACTCTACCAGGAAGGAAGAAAGAAGGGAAAGATGGAAGGAAGGAAACAAAGGACAGAGGGAGAAAAACAAGGAGATGTATCTCTTTACATCCCTATGTGCACTTGATGCTTGGAGCTCCAGAGACTGAACCCTGATTCTGTTTCCATGGTTATAGGACCAAAGACAAATGCTTTAGCTATCTTTGCTGCTGTTGGAAGGAGTTAACAAATTCACACCTTGTTGGATAATCTGAGGAGAGCTGCTATAGAAATCATCACTTTAAAACGCTCAAGGGTGATATTAGAACACCAGCATACTGAGAAACTGGAGGATTCAACCTGAAGGACTTAGCCACGGAAGCGCCATGTCGTCTTCGAATGCTTGATGCACATGAAATGCCTGTGGGCAAAACAAAGCAATGGTCCCTGCAGCATCAGTCCATCCTACATAAAGTTTCATGTGGTTGATGGGACATTGTAACCCTGGGGATGACCTATGTTCTTTCTGGAGGAAAAAGAGGAAGAATGCTGTGTCTGTCTTTCCCCTCACCCACTTCTTCCCTTCTGAATCCACCCATTTCTGCCAGATGTTATTTCTGGTTAGCATATCTTGATTTACACCTTTTCTTAAAGCTCCCACAGGCTCCCTGCTGTCTAAGGATGCATTCCCAATTCCAGAAGGCCTTCCCCACACTCCCTCCTCCAGCTGCTTCCAGTGGCTCCCTTCCTGGAAAAGTCCCATGCATTTCTGGAGAGAGCTGTCTCCTTTGCCTGCCTCTACCAACATCTCCTTGTCACATCTTCTAGGGGTCCTGCCTTCTCCCCCATCCCCTACCCCTGCCTCTCAAAGCCGGTGCACACAGGTATTTCACTACACTTTTTCATAAGGGTCTTACATGACACTTTTTCCATGTCTCCCACTCCAGACCTGGATGGTATACTTGCTGCCTCACAGGCCTCAGGGTGTGGTTGCATATTTCAAACACTCATAGTGAGAGCTGTCGTTGGTCCACTTTTCTTGATTCACGTCATAAGGGTTTAGTTTATAACTCACTTGGTATTACATTGTTCGTTTCAAGGAGATGTTTTGATGACGTTTGCACAAGTAGATGATGGGCTATTACTTAATAGCCTATGGTTTTACGATTTTGTGGGTAAATTATCTATTAAGAAACTGGTGTTCTTTTATTTTAAAGCTTTGGGGAGAAGTCAAAGAAGTCATCAAAATATATTCTCTATTTGGGTCTATTTGTGCTTTATTTAAAAATAATTTTTGGAGTGTTATGCTTTTTTTTTTTTCCTTTTTGAGTCTTGTTATGTATCTCAGGCTGGCTTTGGACTCAAGCTCCTCCTGCCCCAGTCTCCTGAGTGCTGGGATTACAGACCATCAGACCTTGCTTGCCTTGCATGTTGGAAGTCAGAACGAATTAATCAAACTCTGGTGAGCTGTTGTCTAAAATCTAACACAAATTAAGTGTTGATTGGGGTGTTTTAGAACGTAAGTCCTCAAAAACGAACACGTTGGCTTACTGAACGATTTAAGCTGAGGGAACTGGAGAAGCAGCAAGTGCTGAAGGACTCCCTGGTTTTCCAGGAAGGCGGTCACAAGATTCTCCCTTCCCCCACCCCACAAAAGGTGCCCTTGATATGCTTGGAGGAAAGACTCGTCCTTATAGCCAAAGATGGGCAGGTATGGAGGAATCTGGATGAGCAGAACTTGCTCAATTTTTCCTGTCTTCTACTTTTAGCATATACCTTTTTGTTCTTCCCTATTTTTTACTCTTTATAAAACCTAGTATAAGAATGCTTGGACTGAACTGGTTCTTCAGATCTTTGCTTCCCACGAAGGCTCTTGTGTTCTCTGAAGCACAAGATTATTTTGCATGCTTTCCCCTTGTTAGTCTGTCTTTTGTGACAGGGGCCCAGACATTATCTTGAGGTAGGTAAAGATTTCTCCTTTTCTGCATAGGTAAAGAGAAACACCATGTGTATACAGTAGGCACTCAATAAAGACTGCTCATGGATAATATGTAAAATGGGGAAAAGGTAATAAGAGGGTTATTTACTTACTTCAGAAATAACTTCAGTCCTTTCCACAGTTAGACCCTTCAGATTACTACAAAGAGAACACCAGGTTTGGATTTCGACGCGTGCACAAAACTTTAAACACTTCGAAGTCAGCGCTGGTGGCTCCCAGAGTCACCTTCCTGGTGAGACGCTTCAGTTCTTTGAAGGATGCAAATGTAAATTTTTCATAGAACTGCTTCTTGAAGAGCTCAGCGCGCAGCAGAGTCAGCTGTCTGCATCAAGGGCATCGCTTCTTCAGACACTGTGTTGGTATTTCTTGTGGAAACAGATGTAGGGCTGGATTTTGTATGTTTACTACTTAGGAGCAAGTTTCCCTAAAGGGTTCTGCCAAGGTTCAAGGGCTCATCGGTTCACAATGAAAGTTTACAAAGTCAGGCCTGGGATCAGATGCAAACAAGATTGTAGTAAAAGACTGGGAGATGATCAAGCTTTCAGGTATCCAAGGCTGTTGTTCCTGACTAAGGTTTGGTGCTTTTTGGAACTTTGGCTGTTGTAGAGAAACACACACACACACACACACACACACACACACACACACACACACACATTCTCAAAGACATATATTTGTGTTAAACTTTTATTAAGCTTTTTAAATGTTCCATTAGGTCATAGGGATAGAAAGCAAATAAAAGACCAAAGTGGAACAGGAACACTGGGGCCCTCTTTGATGTCCAGACAGATTCTGTCTTCTCCTGGTGGTGGACTTGGAAAATCCAGTGTGGGAAGTTGTGTGTTTCTGCACCATGCCACTGGCGCCACTTGTGTGTATCTGCGTGGGCAGAAAACACCTTGGACTGGGTTCGTACTGAAGGGCTAAACATCTTAAGATAAGAATGAGCTGCAAGGAAAAAACGAATGCCCTGGCGGTTTGCGCCAATCAGAGCATGCTTTATTAATCGGACAAGGGAGAACCCTTAGCCCTCCCCTGAGTCTCTCTGTTTCTCTCTATGTCTCGGGGTCTGATCATGAGCTGCGTCTGGAAGGCGGGTCCAAACGAGTGGGCGGTGACGACGTCAGTGGTTGGTCCGAGAGACAGTGGGCGGCGACAGTGGGCGGTGATGACACCGATCTGACACCGCCGCACCCTTGGAGATCTGGGGAGGTCCTCTGCGTCTGCAAGGGGCACAACACAATGTTTAGAGGGAGAGTGGTTAGTGGAGGTGAGAGACCCCAACAGGAAGTTACTGCTTCAGCAACTAAAAAACATAGAAGGTCCTAGGGACAAAGTGTTCACCACCTTCAAAGAGGAATGCTATCCCACACAGGGGCTCGAGCCTGTGTTTCTATGCACAAGTTCTATATAGAGACACCCATGGAAAGTTATTCATGGTCCTTGAGTAACCCACCAGGGCACAGCAGATGTTACTCAGGTTCATGGTCACCTTCATGCTGCAGACTCTTTCTGCTGGTGGAACATTTGGATGTGGGTTGCAGATCCCTGAAAATCTAGTAAGTTTGGGTTTCACAGGTAGATTTTTTTTTTTTTTTTGACATAAGGATTGGATTTCTCTCATCCCCAAACAAGACATCTGGTTTTGTTCCCCCCTTGGGATATTCAAACACTCATATCTTGACTCCATTTCTTCATGGGTCAGGATGGAGCTAAGATTGGTCTGGAGACGTTTAGGGACTAAGAAGACATTGATGACTTGCTCAGCTCTGCCCTAGGCCTGAATGATGTGGAAGGTTCCTATATACTCCCTCTTTCTGATAAAGCATTTTCTTGAATGTATCAACAGAGTAAGGAAACCCAAGGGTTCTGAAGATTGGGATAAGAAAATTGTCCTGGGGATGGGAAGCCCGTTTTGTTTAAGTAGTAATTTTATTCTCTGGAAATTTTATACATTTATAAAATGAATACTGACTATATCCATCCAACACTACCTCCCTCCAGCCCCTCTTAGCATCCCATCCCGTGCATTATTTTTACTTTTCATTATTAATAACCCCCTGAGTCCAGTTAGCGCTGCCCATATGCAGCACTATAGGGCCATCCACTGGGGGCATGGGTAGTGGTAGTGTCCAGATTCCCCCAAGGAGAGTGACTCTTCTTTTCCTCAATAGCCACTGACTGTCAATACCACAAATAGACTGCCCAGTAGGGGTGAGGGCTCCTGGCCCCTCCGCCACCAATACTGGAATCTCGACGTGGTCTTGTGCAGGTAACCACAGCTGCTGTGAGTTGAAGCCTACAGCAGCCAGGTCATATCCAGAGGTCAGCACTTCATCTATGACTCTTCCACAGTCTTTCTTCACGTACTCTTGATTCGCTTAAGCCTTCTGCCGATTCCTTACCCACCCCGCATTTCCCAAGCCTTCCATGGCTGAGTCTCTCTGTCCCTAACACTGCCCAGCTCTGCTTTTAGTTTAAATGGTTTACTAGCTCTTCTCCTTAAGTCCTCCATCCAGGGCGCCTCGTTTCCATTTCCTGGCGTCTACGCACAATCGTTGCCATTCTGACTCGGGTGATGTGGGATGTTAAAAGTATTTTTAATCTGCATTTACCTTTTAGATAAGGATGTTGATTGCTTCCACAGTGTTTACTTTGATAACTTTAGGTTCCGCTCCGTAGGTGTGAGTCTGCTTTGGTATTCCCTGAACACGTGGCTCAGCCCCGGTTACCCACAGGCGGTTGACGTACCAGGCAAACGCACAGAGACCATCTGAGTCTTCAAGGATACAGAATTCCAAGCCACAGCTTAGTCAACAGACTTAACATTTACTGGGGTCTCCTGCAGCCCAGGCTGGCTTCAAACTCTCTACACGGTACTTGAAATGGTTAATCTTATTTGCCAATTTGACTACATCTGGATGCAGCCAAACATCTGGGTCTATCTGTGAGGGATTTTCTTAACTGGATCACGTGAGGTGGGAAGACCCACTCTAAATCTGAATCGTTTGAGGTGGGAAGACCATTCCAAATCCGGGCCACAGCTTTTGGTGGCTGCCCCCTTTCCCCCCTGCCAACACAAAGGAAAAAGGAATCTTTTGCATTTTTTTCTTGCTTGTCCTCTTACTGGCAAGTTTGTTTTCCTGCTATTGAGACATTCCTTTGATTGTATTAGAATCTACTTTTTTAGGGTTCCAATAGACCAGAGACCAGCTGGGACTTCATCCAGTTTGATCCATTATCAGATTCTTGATGCTTCCGTTGTGAGACAGTCATTGTTAGACTAGCCCAACCATAGCCTGTAAGCCATTCTAATAAATGTTGCTCTACCATATGTGTGTGCATATGGAAATGTGTGTGTGTGTGTGTGTCCATATTATGCTGCTGAGCTGCGCCCTTTCCTTGTCCAGATTTAACAAGCTGGTACACAAAAATGAGCAGGAGGATGGAAACAGGATGTCCTTACTTCACCGAAGTCTAAACAATGTAGAGACAGTTGCCACCAATGCTCTAGAAAAGAATCAGCAGGAATCACTTGGGAATAAGATCAGTGTAGACTTTTGAGTCAGCTTTCAAGAGTCCCAAACCCAGGTTTCATGGAAGCTGCACTCAGGCCTTACACTCAAGTGTGCATCTTTTTTGCTGACCGGATGTATTGACCACTTACAGCACAGCTCACTGCTCCCATGAAAAGACTTACATCGGTCCCTAGTTTCCTTCTCCCATTTCCATAGAGCTGCCCACTTCCTTACAGCCACTCTGGGTCTTGTTCATCTTTCTCCCGCTACCCTCACCACTAGCGCCCTCTCCAGGCAGCAGGTGGGGATTTTAAGTGAATACTTTGTCGTTGAGCTTGCCTCTGGTTCAATCTGAAAGCTGCATATTCAAAATACCTGATGTGTGTGTGTGTGTGTGTGTGTGTGTGTGTGCGCGCGCGCGCGCTCCCGAATGCTTGCTCGCTCGCTCTCAAGTGTGCATATGTTCAGAGTGCACATGTATATGCATGCAGAGGCAAGGGGACGACGACCTCTGATGTCGTTTCCCAAGAGGGCAAACCATTAAGACAGTCTTTCTCATCGGCCTTGGGCTAAGTAGACAATGCTTCCTAAGGAACCTGCTAGTATCTTTATCCCCAGTTCTGGGATTACAAGCATGGCACCCTGCCCTGTAGATGTAATTTTTGGGGGGTTCTCTTTTGCCCCCTTTGCTCCCAAGTAATTGCAACATCTATGCCTGCTCTAGCTTGTTTTATCTCCTGAATAAATGACCTAGCTTCTGATCCAGAGACATGGTATTTTTATTATCAAGCTGCAAGCAGTAAGCTGTGCAGGTTCTGAGCTATTCTAACAGAACTAGGATACCCACTCTCCAGCCATGCGCTCTGTTACTTGCCATATGGTCTTGCCCTGGTGTGCTCTGGATCCTCCTGGTCCCATCGACACACAATCTCTCTACCTTTCCCCCTCTCTCCCCCTCTTTCTCTCTTCTTCCCTCACTTCCTTCCTTCCCTCCTCTCTCTTGTCTCTTTGGGACTCCCAGACTGGGATCAACAATTCCACTCTATTCTCTTCTGCCCAGCTAACTGGCAGATCAGCTCTGTATTAACCAATCAGAGGTGCTGGGAAGTCATTGTTTACATACCACAGAGACTAGAGATGCTTTACCTTGCCACCATCTAGACTGCAGCCAGATGCTAGGCATAGAAACCAGCATCTCTCTGAATACAGCACACAAACCATCTCCCAACAAGCTCAGCCTTTATATGTGGGCTTAGGGGATCAAACTCATGCCCTCATGCTTTCAGGGCAAGGACTTTATTGACGAGCTATCTCTCCGGCCCCAGGAACACTGGATATGTTTTTACAAAATACTGATGGCCGGGTTCCATCCTAGACATCATGTGCTGCTCGGGAACTCATGCTCAGTGGATGTGGCACAGTGACGGTCGAGAACGATCCGGCTCTGTCCTCCCTCATACTTTATTTGGTTAGAGTGGGTGATGGTGCCTGTATGATAATGTCTTTTATTTACTTTTGTTCCACTGTTGTACTTATAGGTCCTTGTGGCTCACCCTGACGTCTCTCAAACCTTCCCAAGACTGGACGGCTCCAACAGGGCTCTTGTTACCACATGAGAGCCAGTGGGGGAGAGGTAGGTGCATTTCTCTTCTCTTCTAGGCGATTGGGTGTTGCCTGGTTGATTATGAGTCATGGTCATGGTGTCTAGGAGCTATCAGAGGTGGCCAGAAGTGATCGGAGTACAGGGGTAAGAGATTTGAGGCAAGGCTTGAAAAAAGAAGTTTCTACTGTGTCTGAGAAAATACACTGCAAAGCTTCCACTTGGTAGGGAGGAAGTCTGTTAAAGTGCAATTGGATTATCCACATTGTCTGTGCTCCAAGAACTCATGAGACCCTAGAAACTGGTCAAGTGTGCTGTGCCAGCCTTACACACCGATCTCAGTGCAGGGTTTATAATGACATGTATGCCCTAGAGAAATAAGGTCAAAGCTGCCAGTGATGGAAAGCGTCTGTTACCCCAGTATGTAGGTAGTGGAAGCAAGAAACTCATGGCCTGCCTGGGCTACATGAAAGCCTGTCTCAAGAAAAAAAATAAGCAAAACTAAACCAAATCAAACAAGAAAGGAATCATTTTCGACATGTCTATGGCATGGGAAAAAAATCATGAAACTTGGAAGTTACAGATCTCATCCTTGGTGGATGCAGACTGACTTGCATCTCAGTATTATCATCTGTAAAATGGGTGGTGATACAGGCTGTAGGTGTGGGATGAAATACCTGCCCTCGCCAGAAGGTGGCAGCACACACAAAGAGTTGCAGCCACTTGTTCTTCCTACTGTAGTGCCCTTGCTTGCTCAGATATGAGTGCTCCGCAGAGCTCTGATAGGCAAACTATAAGATGTGCTGTCTGAAAGTCTTCCCTAAGGAAAAGGGCTCCACTTAGCCCTTGTTCTCCCCACCCAACTCCCGCACCTCTGCACCGAAGTTTGGGAACTAAAACGGGAGTAATTCACCAGTTCACAAGCAATTTCATTCTCTCCCAAGGAGAGAGGAATGTGAAGAACGCTCCATGCTTTGCCTGGACGTTTAAGACTTTGACCGATTATTGTGGACAGTTGGGAGTCTGTGATGGTAACTACCACCAAAACACAGTATGGGAGGGTGTCGGGGGGACCACAAATGACCCCAGGCCCAACTTCAGTCCACTGTGTGCTCTTCCTCGCCCTCGCCCTCTCTCCCCCCTCCCTTCTCCCTCCCACTTCCTTTCTCTCTCCTCACTCTCACTCATTATATATTTCTGGTTGGACTGGTCTAGAACTAGCTACGTAGACCAGGATGACTTCAATCTCATAGAGATCCACCTGCCTCTGCCTTTTGAGGGCTGGGGCCGAATTGATTAATTAATTAATTAATTAATTAATTAATACAATCAGATGGATTTTGGGGAGGGGGTTTGAACTGGATTTTTTTTTTTTTTTTTGGAGAAGGTACCATAAGGTACTGAGAAGAAGTTATATCCTTTCGTTTTAGGATAAAATGTTCTGTATGTATCTGTTAAATCAATTTCTTTCATAACTTTGTTAGTTTCAACGTGTCTCTGGTTTCTGTTTCCAGGATCTGCCCATTGGTGAGAGTGGCATGTGGATATCTCACACTATTATTGTTTGAGCTGCAATATGTGCTTTGGGCTTTACTATAGTTTCTTTAATGAGTGTGGATGACCTTGCATTTGGAGCATAGCTATTCAAAATTGAGAGTTCGTCTTGGAAGATTTTACCTTTGATGTTTATGAACTGCCCGTCCTTGTCGTTTTGGATAACTTTGGTTTGGAAGTCAATTATATTGGATATTAGAATGGCTATTCCAGCTTGTTCCTTCACATCATTTGCTTGGAATTTTTTTTTTTTCAGCCTTTTAACCCTGAGGTAGTGTCTGTCCTTTTCCCTGAGGTGGGATTATTATTTTTTTTAAATTTTTTTAATTATTATTTTATTTATTTACATTTCAAATGCTATCCCGAAAGTTCCCTATACCCCCCCCCCCGGCCCCTGCTCCCCTACCCATCCACTCCCACTACTTGGCCCAGGCGTTCCCTTGTGCTGGGACATATAAAGTTTGCAAGACTAAGGGGCCTCTCTTCCCAGTGATGGCCGATTAGGCCATCTTCTGCTACATATGCAGCTAGAGACTCGAGCTCAGGGGGTACTGGTTAGTTCATATTGTTTTGAACTGGATTTTTAAAATGACAATTTATTTTGTGTGTGTGCCCTTGCACAGGTCATGGGGTGCATGTAGAGGTCAGAAGACAACTTTGTGGCGTTGGGGCTCCCATTCCACCAAGTGGACCTTGAAATCGAACTGAGCTCATCAGGTTTGGGGACAGGCACCTTTACTCACTGAGCCATCTTGCCTGCCCCTGGACTGAATTGAAAGGGCAAACTGTGGATTTGTGAATAGAGCACGATTTTTATTTTCTTTTCCCTGCTGACTGCTGACTAGAGTTGATGACCACCTCAAGGAAACCAACATTGAATTAGTGTTAGAAGTCAGGGTCTGGCAGGAGGCAAGACGTAGTCAAAGTCTTTTCTGGGGTAACCCACTTGCTTTTCGTCTGGAAGCCAGTGGCTCTCAGCCTTAGCACATTTGCATCACGTGTGGAAACTCTAAATTGCCACCTGACTCCATCACACCATAGACCCTTGAAGCCAAGTGGCTTCACTACAGATGAATAACACTGTAGTCTTTTTTTTCTTTTTTTCTTTCTTTTTTTTTTTTTTTTTTACAACCTCCCCCATGATCCCAAGGAGTGGCCAGGGTAAAAACCATTGGTCTGGAGAATGGGCACCCAAATTCTCAGAGTTGCCAGAATCCTTGTCTTTCCCATGAAAAGGGTACCTTGGGGGCTATGTGCTTGGTTACTAAGAGCCCAGCTGTGTGGCTTCCACTGTGTAAGCGAGCTGATGTGGCTGAACCACAGGCAGCAAGAGAAAGGCCAGTTGGGGATGTTTGGTGCTTCTCAGTGCTGACTGAGTCACTTTGTCTCCTTTGATAATAACAAGGAAGGTGTCCTTGCTCCTGGGACTCCCATGTTTCACAAATGGCTATCTTTGTCCTTTATCTTCAGATGAGCAAAAGCAAATCTACGAGCAGGTGAGCAGATGCTGAAGGAAAATTTGAGATAGGATGCTTTCGTTTCGAAAAGCTCAGCATTGAAAGCGTGCAAAAAACCCCAGACAGGCTGCTGCTTCCAGAAGCACTTCCGGGGACAGTGATTCACCCGGCTTCCCAGATAGAAGTCCGTGGCCTGGCAGTCCCGACATTCTGTACATGGTGGCTTCCTTGGAGGTCCTTGTCCAGTAGAACTGAGCCACTGGCAGAGAGGAAATAGGAGGAACGAGCAGACAGGCTCCCCCCTGTTGTCCACTGCAAAGGCTGCCCACTTTGGGATTTAAGGCAACAGCTACACTCAAATCCTGCTTTCCTGGGCTTGCTAGTGGTTCTGAAGCCAGAGAGTGACCTGTCTTAGAGGAACTCACCGGAGCGGTTTAATTGGTTTAATTGGTTGGAGCTCTGTGATTGAGAGTGATGAAAGTCAGATTAGTAGGAGAAAAACAAGACTTTCAATATCTCTTGTACATAAGCATGGGAGCACGTGAAAGGTGGTACAAGCCTCGGGGTGGCCTATGTTCTATTAGGGAGGAAGCAATAACGTTTCAGAGATGCCAGTAAGCAAGCGGGCATCGTCCTTGATACTCCTTCAAGGCGTCCTTTCATTTGTCTTCAGCTAAGGCTTTTTGGAGAAAGCTGCCTGGAGGATTTTTGTCATCTTTGTAACGCAAGAAGAGCATGCGCAAACGAGTTCCTGTGCTCTGTTTCAATCTGTTAAACACGTGTTCCGTGCCATCAAAATGTTCCTGTTAGCTTTTCTTTCTTGAACTATTATCTTAAATGAGAATGCTCAGGGACCCTGGACCTTTGTAATGACTGTATAGGATACCCTAGGAAACTCCCAAGTGCTTCCTTTGTTTGGGGAGAATGTCGCTTTGGAAGACGCTCTGGCGTTGTCCTGGTCTGCAGCATCCGGTACCACTCTCTTTGCTTTGTTATCACCTTGGCTATATCCGCTTCGGCTTTGAACTTACCGAGATGCGAATCCATTGCGATTGATTAAAGCAAGATGAAGGAAAAAGACTTTGAGCTTCGTGTGTAGCAACTTGCAGGAAGGTAAACACCTAGCAACCCATGGCGGATAAGAGTTAATTGGCACGGTTTGCTGTGTAGACCCTTGTTGGACTGCATCTGCATTGACGAAGTTTAGAATTGTTTCTGGTGGTTGGCTGTCTGCTTTTAGTCAGAGGTGGGGAGATAGCTTTTCTTTTCTTTTTTCTTTTTTTTTTAAAGATTTTTTTTTTTATATAGTGTAAAGTTTTATGTCTATGCGTGCGTGGGTGCGCTCCTGCGCGCGCGCGTATTTATACCTGAGAAGATCAGAAAGTGTCGGACCATCTGGACCAGGAGTTACAAGAGATTGTTAGCTGCCTGATGTGGGTGAGAACCAATCTTGGGTCCACTTCAAAAGTACTACCTGCTCTTAATCCCTGAAGACCGTTTTTCTTATTTTTGCTATTTTTTTTTCAGATCCCTTCAATTCACAATGATCTCTAAGTCAAAGTATGGTCAACCTTAAGCTGGAGCAAATCTCTGCTGCAGTGGTTGTCTCTGGAAGACTGGGGTTCTTCATAGGAGCTGACTCTCCCAGGAGGGCTTTCAGCATTCTATGGAACTCTTGTAATATCCAAATAAGTTCAAGACCACCTAGTCCCTTCCCCCCTGAAGGGACTTTCAGAAACATAGCGGTCAAAATGATTAAGCCTGTAGCTGCCAAAATAATATTAGCTGTTCTCGGAGAAATAAGCATAACAAGAATAACAGTTCTCAGAAGAATTCTCCTACCCCCTCCCCACACTGAATTCTGAGAAAAAAACCACAAACTGCCCTGACCTTGTCGATAGCCGTGACGTTAATACCTGTGATGTTAATAGCTGACCCATAAGTTCAAAATGTATTATTACTTTGCTGACCAAATCCTAATAGCCCACTATGGGGGCAGGCAAAGTGAGTCACTAGGCCAGAGGTTGTCACTATGCAAACCAACCAATGCCTGAAAAGGTTACTTGCTACACCAGTTAAAATAAGCCAGCTTCCCTGTTGCCCATATCTGCCCCTTACAAAGGTATAAAAAGTGTGTTCTTTCTTTGTTCTGCATTTCTCCTCTGGCCTGTGTGCTGAAGGGGGGGGGGTCCCCAACATGTTGGAGCAATAAAAATTCTCATGCGGTTGGCAGTGATGGGGGTCTCTGTGGTCTTTGTGATTGAGTGTCTTTTGACGAACTCTAACACTCTCAGGTGATGTCAGTGGTGGTTAGGAGATGTGTGTAAAACTGGTTACAACTGAATTATAAGAACAGTGACCTGGCAGAGGTTAGTACAAATGTGACCTTGTCTGAAATGTCATATGATATCCTGAAAATATAAATCTGGAACATTTCTGGTGACATAAGAAGATATTCTGTGTAGTTACAGTCTGTGGGTAAAACCTAGAGCCTGTGTAGAGACCATATTCATGGACCCTCAGGTAACTTCCCATCCACAAACTAAACTTCTAGGGTTCTATATTCAAAGTTATTGTTCTAGACACCTGACTCAGTGAACCATCTGAGGTGTGAAACCCTGAAATGTTGCTGTATTTTGATTTTTTTTTTTTTTTAAATGTTCCTGCATCTTTTCCAGCAGCAAAGACATTTTGGAAAGTGCTTTCCATATTTGATCTGTACCTAACCATCTGGAAAATATGGGAGTGCGTACTGCCAAAGTAACTAGATCTCTGTCGGCTACAACTTGAGCACTTTGACTTGTATGACCAAGCAAGAGACAAGAGAGACAGCAGGTAATTACGCTCTGTACCCAGAGTGAAGTTTGTTTGTTCCTTGAGTTCTGGCTGATGGAGGGAGCAATATGGAATTATAAGGGTCATAAGGGACATGTTCATATGATAAAAATATTCCAGGTGTGGTGTAGTTCTTCAAAAAATCAGATACTCTTATTTCTGAATAAAAAAAAAAAAAAGAACAAACTCCATTAGAACCGTGAATAAAGGAGTGGACATGGCTGCTGCCCCTCCCCATATTCTATTTAAAACCCAAATGACAGCAGAATCTAGAGTTCCCGCAGAACAATGACGTGAGTACCAGTCTGTGGGGGAGGACTGCTGAGTTCCAGCACGGCAGTGTCCCCAGCTGATGTGTGGGTGACTGATGAGCGATTTCATCTCTCCTGGCTTCAGTCTGGCCCTTGGTTAATAGAAAAATAGCAAGGGTTGCTCTGCCTCACAGCATCGCTGCAAGATCTGTGTGAGCGGGGGGGGGGGGGGCTTTCAAATGACCAAGTGCTGTACAAACACAAGGTTACTAAACTCACCTGCTTTATTCTGCCTTCTCTCCACACATTGATTAGGTCTATTATGCTTTGGGCTAGTGACATAGCTTTGTGTGTGTGTGTGTGTGTGTGTATGTGTGTGTGTGTTTCCCGGTCTTCTTGCAATAAACCATTGAGAAAGTTTAAAGACCCAATGCCCCAGTTTCATTCATAGTATAACAACAGAATGCCAGCTGCAACCTTCCTTCTCCATTGGCCACATCGCCTGTGGAACCCACAGACCAACTCCTTCTAAGCTCCTTCCCCTGACTAGTTACTTTACTCTAGCCCCCAGTTCCAGCAGGCACCGCTTTATAAACTACAGGCCACATCTGCCAGAAAACCAGGTAGGCTGCTGGAAGACTTTGTCCTCTGTTTTTGTTCTCCTAGACCCAACCCCCTTCATTCCCAGATCGGCCTGAGAATCCCTGTGGGAGCTTTCCCCCACCCTTCTGCTCCCATCTCCTGTGGATCCCACAGATCTTCCCGAGCTAACCTTCCTCTTTTCACTTGTTGCTTTGTCCCAAACCCCAACTGTAGCAGGCACCCTCTGCTAATGCAAGGGTCATTCCTCCTAGGGCAAGAAGTAGGCCAAAGGTAGAGCCACACCTTTCCTTCTGCTTCTGAGATCCAATTGTCCTTGTCTTATTTCCAGCTCTAGAGTAGGAAACCTGCTGTAGTCTCCCCTTCCTCTTTGACCCATCCCCAACAGATCACAAAGACTTTCTCCTCCAACTTTTCTTGCCCCACCTCATCCCAGTATCCCAGCCTCCAACACCAGCAGGCAACCCCCGTGAACACAGAATCTGAACAGACCAGGAAAACAGGCAACATGCAGACAATACACTCTCTGAAAACCAAAAATGAAAAAGAAACCAAGGAACAAAATACCCACCTAACAACTCCATATTTGCTAGAGAACTAACATCCAAAATACGTAAAGAATGGGGGAAACTCTCTCTCTCTCTCTCTCTCTCTCTCTCTCT
>NC_034600.1:37134522-37144991 GCF_900095145.1 Mus pahari | reverse complement strand
TGAGTGGACTGGGGGTCAGTGGGAATAGAAGATGAGCATCAGGTGTGTGAGGGAGATAGGGTGCACAGAGTTTCAGGGTGGAGGTAGCTGGAATTCTCTATAAATATATATATATATATATATATATATATATATATATATATATATATATATATACCACTGTTGGGTATATACCCAAAGAATGCTTCATCCTACCACAAGTAGGACACCACATGCTCACTGTGGCTTTACTTGTAATAACCAGAAACTGGAAACAACCTAGCTGTTCTTTAACAGAAGAACGGATAGAGGAAATGTGGTGCATTTACAAAATGGAGTAATACTCAGCTGTTAAAATCAATGCCATCATGAAATTTGAATACAAATAGATGGAACTAGAAAAAAATCCTGAGTGAGGTAACCCAGACCCAGAAAGACAAATATGGTATGTATTCATAAATGGATATTAACCACCAAGTAACTGATAACCATGCTACAACCCATAGACCCAGAGAGCTGGAATTGGGGGGTAACTTGAGGCATGGTGTGGGAACCTACTACAGTGGAAACTTCCTGCAATCTATAAAGGTAATCCTGATGAGGACTGTAATGGGGGATTCAGACTCAACTGGCCATCTCTTGTAGCTAGGTAAGGTTTCCAGTGGTGGGACTGGGTTGCATGAAATTGAGTTATTGGACAAGGGAGCCCCATGGAGATCCCCAAACAACACAGGTTGTTGCTAAGACAAAAGGTTTCTCTCTATGAACTGACCATGGAGCCCCACTACAGAGGACAACATCTGTATACTCATTGAACACAGAGAAGTTGAGGTCATGCCTACACATGCCTACACTCTTGACTTTTTGATGTGGGAAGGTTCTCTGCAGGCTACCAAAAGAGAAACATGGACACCAGTCCAGCCACAAAACCTTTGACCTACAATCTGTCCTGCCTACAAAATATGCAAGGGTACTGGTGTCACAGAACTTGTGGGAGTAGCCAACCAATGTCTGATTTGACTTAAGGCCCACTCCATGAGAAGGAACCCATACCTGATACTGCTTGGGTAACCAGGAACCAGAGACTGACAAATAATAGAATAGAACCAAACACGACTGGTCTATAAAAAAGTATTAATAAAATGAGTGTCTTGATATCCTGCTATACTTATGATCCGTGCCTTATCCAGTCATCATTAGAGAGGCTCCCTCTGGCAGTGGATGGGAAAAGATGCAGAGACCCATAGCCAGACATTATGGGAAAGGGTATGAGTGGAAGATCTCCATCAAAGCCCTCATCTCTGACCACAGGGAGTACTGTGGAACACGGAACAGAAAGATTGTAACTGCCTGAGGGGATGAAGAACACCAGGAGAACAAGGCCCTCTGAATGAACTAAGCAAGGCTCAGATGAATTCACAGAGACTGAAGCAGCAAGTCCAGGGCCTTCATAGGTCTGCGCCAAGTCCTCTGCACACATATTATCTATTCAGCTTGGTATTTTTATGGGACTTCTCACTATGAGGATGAATGCATCTCTGATGCCTGTGCCTACTCTTAGGATGCTTTTCCTCCTGCTGGGTTGCTGTGTACAACTCTGATTTTATAGTTTTTGTTTCATTTTATTATATCTCGGATCCAAATAGGAATGGAGGTGGGGAGGAACTGGGAGGAGTAGAGGGAGGGGAAGACTTATTATATGAGAAAATAATCTATTTTCAGTTAAAAGAAAAAGAAAACAGGAGAGAAAGTCCAGTTTAGTTGGTTTGTTTGACGGGATGAGATATCTCCTTTCCTCATGGTGTCTTCTTTACTTGATAATGATGACCCTACAGAAAGAAGCATTGTGTTGCCATGGAACTATTACTGCATCAAGAACTTGACAAGGTCATCAGCAGGGTACCATGGCCTCTGAGAAGATACATATTCTTGATGAAAATCAATCTCTAATCTGTTTACCATGGGTAAGGCCTTAGCAGGGGAGAAAAGAGCAGAAGCTATCGTCCTTATCCACAAGGGTACTCACACTTCACGACATAAGTGGACATGATATTGGTATGTAAAGACTGCATTGGGGTTGCTTGTGATGTAATGGGATTTATTCTTACTCCTCACTTAAAGACAATTCCTGGAGACAGGCAGATTCCTGTATACTTCAAGGTTATAAGGTTCCTAACCTGTACATATATTATCTTACATACTAAGAAAACTCCATTTGTTGGTAACTTAGCTTTTCATTACTATAACACAATACTGAAGATAATAAACATATATGGAGACAAAATGTTTATTTTGGATCATAGTTTTGAGTCCATGATGGATTAGGCCTGTTGCTTTGAAACTGTGATAAAGCAGCCCATCGTGGTGACAGCGTGTTGCCCAGCCAAACTGCTTACTTCACGGCTGGAGACAAAACAAAGCAGAAAACAAGGAAGGAACTAGGATTCTCCAATAGCTTTCAAGGGTGTGCACCACCAATAATTGTCAGCCCCCACCCCCATGTCTTAAAGGTATCACTATTCACCAATAGCAACTAACCATGAACCAAACCTTCAACACTCAGGCCTTGAGGGTGGGGAGGCTCAAAATTTAAACTATAGCTCAGAAATAGCAAACTTCACCGCTCTACTTGGAGGGTCATGCTCAGGCATTTCAATCTCAGATCCTTTAGTCTATTTTTTTTATTATTATATTGACCATTTAAAAATTGCTTTACAATTTTATATATACATGTATATATTTATACTCTCTTTTTCTCTCTTTCTCTCTCTTTCACACACACACCCACACCCACACCCACACACACACACACACACACACACACACACACACACACACACACACTTGGTTACCTTTCCCTTTCCTCTTCCTCTTTCCACTCTTTCTTCACAACTAGTCTTCTCATATTTTCATGTCAGATTTCTTAGTATTATTAAGTGTTGTTGATTGTTGGAACACACTCTAAGGATGGTGTTATGTGAATTTTAAGTGATTTTGAGAAAACTCCAAGAAAACAGAAAATAGTCGATTTCTTAGAGATAACTTTGAAGAATACAAGGACATATCAATCTTTATTTCTCTTGCTTTGCACATTAAAGTCTACCGTCATATTGTGCCCTAGATGCATCTTTCATCGGTCACATGTTTTGCTTCATTCTGTCTTGTTCACTTGGAAAATTAGATTGCTCAATTATTCAGATTTTCCAAAAGTGGACACATTTGTTCTAGGATGTAAAAATGTCACAATTACGAGTAGCATTACCCGTCTTATCAGAAAGTTCTTTAAGGATTTGCAAACTGTTAAGAGCTGATGATGGATGCAAGATTTTCAAAATTCAATTCTTTGCTGGATACTTAACTAAAACAAAACAAAACAAAACTAAACTAAAAAACAACAAGAACAAAAAACCACAGATGACAGATACCGCCAGTTTTCCTTGAGGTGACAACCTCACTTGAAATGTTGGGAAATGCTCCCGGCTCAATTTTTCAGTCATGTGCCCAATTCAAGATAGCGCCCATGGAATAAGTGGTGTTCTACTTTGCTTTTCTGTTGCTGTTATAAATACCATGACCACAAAGCAACACGGGGAGGAGTAAATTTATTTTATTTTATTTTGTTTCTTTATTTATCATGGTTTACAGCACATCACTGAGGTAAGCCAAAGCGGGAACTCAAGGTGCAAACTTAAAGCGGAGCCCACAAAAGGACACTGTTCACTGACTCACTCAGTTCCCTTTCTCATGCGCCCACCAGTCCAGGGAGGGCACTGCTCACAGTGGGTGGGCCATCCTACATCAGTTAGCAGTTGAGAAAATGCCCCATAGATATGCCACAGACCAATCTGATAGAGGTGTTTCTTTAGGTGATGCTAGCTTTATGTAAAGTTGACAGCTGAAGCTATCCATCCTATAGACCACGTGGTTACATGGGCTTTTCTTTGAGATAAAGTCAAGATGGCAGAAGAGATTTGTGTTCATTTCCTATTTTAACACCAAACTTACTGGAAAGAAAGGGAAGAGCTGAGATCTAATAAAATTTCTATTTTTAAAAATGACTTATTGTGGTGGTTTGAATATGCTTGGCTCATAGCAAATGGCACTATTAGGAGGTGTGTTCTCATTGGAGTAGGTGTGACCTTGTTGGAGGAAGTTAGTCACTGTTGGGGTACACTTTGAGTTTTTTTGTTTTTTTTTGTTTTTGTTTTTTTTTGCTTTTTGAGACGGTTTCTCTGGATAGCACTGACTATCCTGGAACTCACTCTGCAGACCAGGCTGGCCTTGAACTCAGAAATCCACCTGCTTCTACCTCCCAAGTGCTGGGATTAAAGGCGTGTGCCACCACTGCCCGGCACTTTGAGGTCTTTAATTTCCCTGCAGTCCCCAAAGGACTAAGCTGCTTTGGGGAGATTCTGATGATTACGGCAATAATCAAGTGAATCCATCAGTATATACGGCTTCTTAAAGACTGATCTCAGACTCCAGAGGACAGAGTATCAGTGGAGAATGGGGGTGATGGCTGGAGAATATATTTTGGCACTAAATTCCAAGGAAGGCTGTGTGCTGAGATTGGCCGACTGACCAATGGTTGTGGGCAAAATGGCTTTCACTTGGCCTAATCTTGACTCTTCAGAGGGTGTTTAGTAGGTCGGAGTTAGCTGTCTTCTAGGTCATGTGCTAGAGGCAACTGTGCTTACAGTAGTTGAAGGGAAAGGCTTCTTTCCTTTAAATGGCCCTTAGCACCCTTTCCATCTTATAAGGGCTTGTCACCAGCTCTCATTCTAGCTCTGTGACTTTTTATACCACAGCTTTATTGCTTATAAGGTGGTAATAATGCTTACATAGCAGGATTTGGTAGATTAAATGGATTAGTACTTGCAATGTGAATGTTTAGGAAGAGTGTTGGCACAGAGTTAAGTGGTCAATTAAATAACTATTACTATTGTCATTGTTAGATTACTTCGTTGAATTATCCCAAAACCTAAGGAAAGAGAGATAGTTTATTTCTAATGAGGCATAGTGTTCAGAAAGAAAAAAATGATTCTCACACAAACATGAATGCACATCAAGTATCTTATTTACTTTTTTAATTAATAAAAGCTATCAAAATGTTGACACTGGTTCAGAGAATATTTGAGGAAGTAGGTAGTTTGTAGGTAACTGGAAGGTTAAATATAAAACCAAGTATTGTGAACAAGGCATAAATTATAGTTTTTAAGGTGATAGATACTATAAGATGGAGATTTTTGCTAACTCAACTGAACAAAAATTTACAATGTCAACTTGAACTCTACATAGTGGAAAAATAGATAAAGCAGAAAGGACCACGAAAGTGCAGGGCCTTGCTGGGCTGCCCTCTGGTCAGAGGCTCTTTCCTAAATAATCCAGACATTTTGGTCCACCCCTAGCTTCTCTCTATGCACATTCACTTTCTCTCTTTCTCTTCCCACTTCCCTCTTTCCCTTCCAATGGCAAATTCCCTGGCCTTGGTCCTTGGGGCCAGCAAACTCACAGGAGAGCAGCTTCCTGATAAATCTGCATTTATATACACTAGTCTGGCTTGAATTGGCTCATTTCACCATTAGGGAAATAACTTATCAACTTCCCCTTATTCTAAGTTAATAAGTTGCTTTCTAGTGGAAATGATTTATTTATTCTATTCAGAAAAAAAATTCCCAGTTTTTAAGAACACCTTTTCCTGAGTCACTCTCAGCAAGATTAAAAGCTGTCTTAAGGTAAACTTGAAGCAGAGGCAGGTATCAGCCTCATATTCTTTTTTTAGTTTTGTCAGAATTTGTCAAAATGTGATATAAAACAAAAATTCACAGTGTGGGGTAGATTTATTTATAAGCAGAAATTTGAGCCAAATGAAGCCATAAACTACAAAATTGAACAAATCACATTAATTGGTTTTTTTCAAATAAAACAAAACAAGCAGAATATTTTATCCCTCAAACCACACACTAGTTGAAGCCATATCTGAATAATATTGAAATGGAAAGCTTATTATCTTAGCCACTGGGGGGAAAAAGTATCTTGGGGAGTATCTTAGTATTTTATTGCTGTGAAGGGATACCATGACCAAGACAACTCTTATAAAGGCAAACATTTAATTATGGCTGGCTGGCTTCCAGTCTCAGGGGTTTAGTCCGTTGTCATCCTAGCAGGAAGCATGGCAGCGGTGCAAGCAGACATGATGCTGAAGATGCTCAGAGGTGTACATCTTGGTCCTGGGCCACACATGCAGTCTCTGTTGCTGCGAAAAAAACCATACAACCTGTTCTTGCTGAGTTATGTTCCGATTTCATGGCCAAGTTAAACAACTCTGCCAAACTTTTTTTCTTTCTAATTTGACCTGACCAATGAATGAGCTGCAACCTTTTAAACAGACTCATGTAAGTGGGAACCAATCAGGAGCATGCTTGTTGCATGCCTGCTCTGCTTCAGTAGACCAGGATGAGAACCTGGAGGTCCTTTGTCCTAAGCCAACTAATTTGTTCCCTGGGAGCACACTTCACTTTGAGCTGAGATCAGCTGCTTTCTCTGCAGACTGCAAACTCATTCTTTCTTGTCTCCCAGTTGTCATGCCAGGGAGGGACCTTCTGTTTCCTCCTGCCTTAGTTTGCTAATGACTTGGATGAGTGGTACTTTTGTGTTTGAGGGTGTTGGCAAAGTTTCTAAGAGGAATTCAAGGGAGAAGTGATTAGTAGCTACAAGTCACGCCAAGAGAATAGCTTGAGATGAGGCCCATTAGAGGCGCCAGGGAACTGACATTTAAATTTTGGCAGTAACTCCTAGAAGAGTGTATATATGGGAGAGAGACCCTGAAATAATCTTTTAAATAAAGGGTGGGATAGTGTCTCTTCGTGTGTTGAATTATTAAGTGAATAAAACAAATCTGGAATGTGAAGATAGTCTCTGGATTAAACCCCTGGCACTCTGATGCCCGTCACCTGCTCACCGTCAGCACTGGGTGAAGGATGCTGTGTTAAAGGAGCCTCAAACCCAGGTCTGAATTAACTGAAATTAAGTGTTGTTCCTTTTATTCAATTTAGTACCAATACCTGGGGGGGCGGTCTATTCTGATTCACTGCTCCTTTTCTTATAACTCGGTCATGATGGAGCAGCTGTGTACATGTAAGGGCTGATCCAGTTGCAGGAACTGATGCCTCCTACCCAGCAGCCTGGAAGCTCAGAGGTGACCAGGGACTGATAGGCAGTCAGGAGTCTCCCCGACTTCTGTCTGTTATCACCAGGAAAAACACTGGGAGAAAGTCATGCCAGAGCTCAAGGAAGACCTGCTAATTTTCCAGGAAGCCTCTAAATCGCCCTTGGAGGGACACTTTATTTCTAAAACCAAAAACCAAAAAACCAAAAAAAAAAAAACAAAAAAAAAAAACAAAAAAAAACCCCAAACCAAACAACAAACAAACAAACAAACAAAAACTTGTTTTTGAGACAAAGTTTTGCCACATAGCCTAGGATGACCTTGACCTTGACATCTTCCTGCCTCAGCTTTCCAAGTGCTGGCACTATAAGTACAGGCCTCTACTTTCTTTTCATTGGATAACATTCTCTTCCAGTTCTCAACATATAGTGTAAGGGTCCATGATTTGCTGAAGAATGATACCCTGGACTCAAATAGTATGTAGACACAAAGAGTGCTTTATTCTGCAGAAGTCCAGCCTTCTGAAGTCTCCCATTACCTAAGTAGAGAAACAACCAAGTGAGCGTGAAGGCTTGATTTAAAGCACATTGGAATTCTGGGATAGATGGGCTTTATCTTACTCTATCTCTAGACATTCCAGAACCATTATTGGGGCATTAAGGCTGGGGCTGGGGTAGTTGTTAGTAGTTGACTTGCCTGGGCTTGCCTGGGCTTGCCCAGTTCTCAGGCCTAGTCTCCTTAACTTCCAATTTCAAGTCTGTCATGGAATCAGCCGAACCTTCCCAAAACTTTTCTTTCCCCCTTCCAAGCCGCCATTGTATGTGGCCATAAACCTATCTGTAAGTTATACAAGGCTGTTTTCTGAAAAAAATAAAAGCAATTAGTCAGTCAGTGGAGGTAGGGGAAAGAGTGTGATTGTGGGGTACTTTATGTTCTGTGGGCCCCGAAGTTCCCAGCCTCCACTGGCAGGTCAGAGTGTTCATCCGTGGCAGCTCCTGTGGTATGCTCAGTTCTTGCTTTTGTGACCAGAGGCATAGAAAGTGGCACATAGATACCACCCCTGGCTGCCGCTTCCCAAGTTCTTAGACCATTGAGTTGTTTTGGGTCTATAGTTGCTTCGACCCTATTTTTTTTTTCCTGAAACCGACCTTGTGTTTCAAAAATTGCGTCACTGTTCTTAGCTCCCCTTTTAACATGCTTTCCCTTATGTTCCCACCACCACCACCAGCAGCAGCAGAGGTGCAGACCAGGTGACATCATCACCTCATTCCCCTCACGCTTCCCTTCTTTGGAGATCGGCCCATCTGAGCTTTATCATATTTAACTTGCATCTTTCTTTGGATCCAATTTTTCTTTACTGTGCACCAAGCTATAGTCTCTTCCTTTTGGATCTATCTGAAGTTTTATTTTCTCTGACACACTCAGTTTGCTTTGTCTCGTAGTTGCTGATAGGTGTATGAGAAGTCATTTGAATCTGGGAGTGCCGAAAGCCTTGCTTTCCAAACTCACCCAATGTGAGAGGATGCCAGCACAATGAGAACTCTACTCCTTAACAAAGACCTAAAACAAGTAGTAAGTTTGGCTTGAGTGTCCATCAACAGATGAAAGGATAAAGAAAATGTAGTATTACACACAATGGCGTTTTATTCAGCCATAAAGAAGAACAAAATTGCATTGCTTCCAATAAAATGAATGGGATTGGAGATCACATTAAATGAAAAGTAAGCAAGTCCCATAACAACAGAAATTGCATTTCCTCTCATATGTAGAAAAGACAGAACACGAATCTAAAAGGGAGCACTAAGGGGAATAGAGAATGAGAAGAGTAAGAAGAGGCAGGGCTTCAGAAAGTAGTAAGAGAGTGAGTGAGATCATTCCATGCTTGCATGGAAATACTAAAAAACAAAAACAACAAAAAAAGCCCCTCACTTTGTATGGTAATAGATGCTAAACTATAAAGCAAAAAAGAAATAATTGCTACTGTACCGGAGTATTTGAGACAGAATGTTAAATTCCAGTTGGGGTGTGGCAGAGAGATTAGGAACATGAAGATCTATCTATCTATCTATCTATCTATCTATCTATCTATCTATCTATCTATCTATCTATCTATCTATCATAGAAACAAAGGGGCTACATTTGTTTCTTTTTAATATAGTAAAACTTGAAGCAGGCTAATTTTTTATAAAGGAAACAGGTTTATTTATCTTATAATTCTGGAGATTCAGATTTGCTACGCAATAGGTTTCTGGCTGGTAGATTCTGAAGTGATAGACATTTCATGGCAAGATAAGGGGAATATGCCTGTATGTCTCTGTTTGCTTCATTTCCTCACCTGCTCAATTTAGTTGTGAGCCACTCTAATGACTTTGTCTAAACTTAAGGACTTTTGAAGGAACCTGTCTTTAAAACCAAACATGGGCTATACTCTTAATCCAGTACCCAAAAGGGAAAGGTAAGGAGATCTCTGTGAGTTCAAGGCCAACTTGGTCTGCATAGGGAAATCTAGGTCAGTCAGGGTTACATACTGGGATTTTTGTCTAAAAACCAACCAACCAACCAACCAACCATCCAACCAACTAACCAACCAACAAACCAACACCAAACCAAACCAAACCAAACCAAACCAAACCAAATCAAACCAAACAAAAAACTAAAGTCAAACCAGACCAAATTCAAAACAAAACAAAACAAAATAAAACAAAATTCCCTTAAGAAAACCAAACCAACAAATATAAACCATAGTTGGATTTAGGTTTCCATGATGTTGATATTATTTTTTTTCAAAGTAATTTTTTCCTTAATTTTTTATTATTTAAATGCATTTTATACATCGAACATATTAACAATATTGAGTATTTTGAGAATCAAATAATACATAAAATTTGTCTAACTTTTATATTCATATCCTTTCATACCCTAAAAATATCATTAATATTTAATACTATTCATAACTGAGAATCCTATATCTAATGTTGAATACTACAGTGTTTTAAAACATACAAAATATTCTTTGGGAGCTAAGCATAGCAAAAAAACATAACATATTAAAAATGAATCATTAAGAAATATATTCAAAAGCCCTTATATGATACCACCTGACATAGAGAGTACTTAAAACGCATTATATATCTATGTACATTGTCTAACAATCAGTTTACTTAAAAAAGACTACCAGTGTTTCTAGGAGAGAAAACATTTTATCAGTAAGTATATTTTAAAAATTTCAAAATAGCAAAACCTTTTTTTTCTTTTTTTCTTTTTTTTTATTTATTATTTTCTTTATTTACATTTCAAATGCTATCCCGAAAGTTTCCTATAC
>NC_034600.1:37128466-37133417 GCF_900095145.1 Mus pahari | reverse complement strand
AGTGTTCCTGTTTCTCCACAACCTCGCCAGCATCTGCTGTCACCTGAATTTTTAATCTTAGCCATTCTGACTGGTGTGAGATGGAATCTCAGGGTTGGCAAAACCTTTTTGAAGTTAAACATTAAGAAAATGCTAATTTCAAGCACAGTGAGAAAAATTATCAGTGATATTTCCATGATTTTTTGTAGAACATGATTTTAATATTTTCAACTGTTAGTATTCAACAAACAGAATAATTATTTTAAGATATATTTTGTTGTTATGTCTCCCTTTTCATTTTTGATTTTATTAATTTGGATACTGTCTCTGTGCCCTCTGGTTAGTCTGGCTAAGGGTTTATCTCTCTTGTTGATTTTCTCAAAGAACCAGCTGCTGTTTTGGTTGATTCTTTGTATAGTTCTTTTTGTTTCTCTTTGGTTGATTTCAGTCCTGAGTTTGATTATTTCTTGCAGTCTACTCCTCTTGGGTGAATTTGCTTCTTTTTGTTCTAAAGCTTTCAGGTGTGCTGTCAAGCTGCTAGTGTATGCTCTCTTCAGTTTCTTTTTGGAGGTACTCAGAGCTATGAGTTTTCCTCTTAGCACTGCTTTCACTGTGTCCTATAAGTTTTGGTATGATGAGTCTTTATTTCCACTAAATTCTAAAAAGACTTTAATTTCTTCCTTGACCAAGTTATCATTGAGTAGAGCGTTGTTCAGCTTCCACGTGTATGTGTGCTTTTCATTGTTTTTGTTGGTATTTAAGGCCAGCCTTAGTCTGTGGTGATCTGGTAGGGTGTATGCGATTATGTATCTGTTTTGTGACCAATTGTATGGTCAGTTTTGGAGAAGGTACTGTGAGGTGCTGAGAAAGGTATATTCTTTTGCTTTAGGATGAAATGTTTTGTAAATATCTGTTAGATCCATTTGGTTCATAACTTCTGTTAGTTTCATTTCATTTCTGTTTAGTTTCTGTTTCCAGGATCTGTCCATTGCTGAGAGTGAGGTGTTGAAGTCTTCCACTATTATTGTGTGGGGTGTGATGTGGGCTTTGAGCTTTAGTAAAGTTTCTTTTATGAATGTGGGTACCCTTGTATTTGGAGCATAGATGTTCAGAATTGAGAGTTCATTTCAGTAGACTTTTCCTTTGACCAGTATGAAGTGTCCTTCTTCACCTTTTTTTTTTGATAACTTTTTATTGAAAGTTGATTTCATTTGATATTAGAATGGCTACTCCAACTTGTTTCTTGGGACCATTTGCTTGGATAACTGTTTTCCAACCTATTAGTTTGAGGTAGTGTCTGCCTTTGTCATTGAGGTGAGTTTCCTGTATGCAGCAAAATGCTGGGTCATATTGACATGTCCAGTCTGTTAGTCATATCTTTTGGGGAAAATTGAACCCATTGATGTTAAGAGATATTAAGGAAAAGTGATTCCTGTTATTTATGTTGTTAGAGGTGGAATTACGTTTGTGTGGCTATCTTCTTTTGGGTTTGTTGAAAGATTACTTTCTTGCTTTTACTAGTGTGTAGTTTCCCTCCTTGTGTTGGTGTTTCCCATCTATTATCCTTTGTTGAGCTTGATTTATGGAAAGATATTGTGTAAATTTGGTTTTGTCATGGAATATCTTGGTTTCTCTGTCTATGGTAATTGAGAGTTTTTCTGGGTATAGTAGCCTGAGCTGGCATTTGTGTTCTCTTAGGGTCTGTATGACATATGCTCAGGATCTTCTAGCTTTCATAGTCTCTGGTGAGAAGTCTAGTGTAATTCTGATAGGTCTGCCTTTATATGTTACTTGACCTTTCCCCCTTACTGCTCTTAATATTCTTTCTTTGTTTAGTGCATTTGGTGTTTTGATTATTATGTGATGGGAGGAATTTCTTTTCTGGTCCAGTCTATTTGGAGTTCTGTAGCCTTCTTGTATGTTCATGGGCATCTCTTTCCTTAGGTTAGGAAAGTTTTCTTCTATAAGTTTGTTGAAGATATTTACTGGCCCTTTAAGTTGGGCATCTTCACTCTCTTCTATACCTATTATCCTTAGATTTAGTCTTCTAATTGTGTCCTGGATTTCCTGGATGTTTTGGGTTAGGAGCCTTTTGCTTTTTGCACTTTCTTTGACTGTTGTTTCAATGTTCTCTTTGGTATCTTCTGCACCTGAAATTCTCTCTTCTATCTCTTGTATTCTGTTGGTAATGCTTGCATCTGTGACTTCTAATCTCTTTCTTAAGGTTTCTAACTCTGTGGTTGTCTCCCTTTGTGATTTCTTTATTGTTTCTATTTCCATTTTTAGGTCTTGTATAGTTTTGTTCATTTCCTTCACCTGTTTGATTGTGTTTTCCTGTAATTCTTTAAGAAATTTTTGTGTTTCCTTTTTAAGGACTTCAAGCTGTTTACCTGTGTTCTTTTGTATTTCTTTAAGGAAAGTCCTCTATCACCATTATGAGAAGTGATTTTAGATCCAAATCTTGCTTTTCCAGTGTAATGGTGTATCCAGTACTTGCTATGGTAGGAGAACTGGGTTCTGATAATGCCAAGAAACCTTGGTCTCTGTTGCTTATATTCTTATTATTATCTCCTGCCATCTGATTATCTCTAGTGCTACCCGCTCTGGTTATATCTGACTGGAGTCTGTCCTTCCTGTGGTCCTGGTTGTGTCAAAACTCCTCAGAGTTCAGCTGTCTCTGTGATCCCGTGATTCTGAGATACTGGGTGTCTCAGAGCTTCTGGGAGTCAAGCTGCCTCTGGGACCCTGAGATCCTTGTGTGACCAAGCTCCTGGGATCCTTGGATCCTGAGATCCTGTGGTCCTAGGCATGTTATAGCACCTGGGAATGGATCTTCCTCTGGGTGTTGTGGAACTGGCTGCAGAGTTGATGCCCAAGGTCTGCTCAGGGCACTGGCCCATACCAGAAGCTGTTGATATTATTAACATATGATTTTGGAGGTGGAGCCCACATACTAACAATGCACATAACATCTATCATCTTAATTATTTAGTTGAGATTAATCATTAAGCAAGGAGGAATATGAATGAGGAAAAAGAGTTGTCCAGGGTTCCCTCTAATGCAGTGGACACGTGAAGTGTTATTGTTGTGTGTTGATGTGTATAGTAGGGGTCTTGGATAAGTTTACAGGCCCTGCTAAGCCCAAGAACAGTATATATAGTTGTTGAGAGCATCAACGCTTCTGGAGAAGAGGAAATAACATCACAGAATGAGAAACAGCATAGCCTTGGCTGTACCTTTTCATACTCAAGCTTCTCTTGAAAGGCATCCTCTTTAGATTCCTCCTTACTCATGGTCCTTTCTCTGTAAACTGGGAAGGTAGAGCCACTCACCCATCCCCAGCCATGAATATCTGCAGTATGCCTCTCTCTTCTTTCTTACTGAAGCAAGAAGAAGCCAAGTGTCCCTGCTTACTGACCTATAATTTGGAAAATAGCAGGGTAGACCTTTCTGCATGACTCTATCTCATGAGCCTCCTGGGAAACATCTGGGAGGCTCATTTATCTACTTTTGGGTCCAGAACGCAACCATACAGACATCTAGAACATCTATTATTCCTTGCTATGCAAGAGCAGGGTATCTGTCCAGCCCTAGGACATGTATGTATGTTTATCCTGTCTAAGCAACTGAAATTGCTCTATCCATGTATAGGCCTTGTAATCTGGTAGACAGCTTATTTCTAAGGCAGACACTTCTCACCAGCCTGAGTTCACCAGGGTGGTCCTATGCTCCACAAATCATGTAAAATTATAAGGATTTCATACCTGAAGCCAAGATTGCGGTACCCAGAACCTCTGGCAAACCTACCCTATAAGAGAGCTGCATCCCAGTTGGTAGAAAAATATAACCATCTTTCTGACCCCTAGGCCACTAAGATATTCCAAAAATTCCCGAGCTGGTAGTACCTGAAAAATGTCATAGAAACTATATTACTGCACCCGTCTGCAATTAAATCCAATAGACAACTCAAGATCCATCTTGAGGATGTGGTGAATAAGTTACCCTATAAAGTCAATGGATACAGTCAATTCACCAGGTAGGCAATATTAGTGCAGGAACACTAGAATCATTGAAGGTAAACACAACACAATGCTTGCCACAGATCCAAAGAAAGAAGATGAAAAAAGAAGAAAAAAGAAAAGAAAAGAAAAGAATGATTTTTAAGGAAACCTAATGAAATATGGGAGAATACAGGGAAAAAAATCCACAAAATTCTGTCAGACAGTTCATAGAAAGAGAAATTCATCAGACAGAGAACATGGCAAAGAAGCAAGCACAGTCTTGAGGCTGACGAGCTGGGTAACTACAGTCTGGCCGAATGCCTCTGTAGCAGACTAGACTGAGGGAGTAATATCTGAACTTGAAGACTGGTCATGGGAAACAGCGCTGTGAGAAAAAAACCACCCATGAAGATGTCACTAAGTGAGCAGATATTTGCATGATAGGGTTCCTGAAGGAGAAAGGAGAAGGTTAAAATGAAACAGTGGTTAAATTTTTTCAAATCTTAAGACATAAACCAAAAGGTGACAGATAAATTTAGCCCAAAAAATCTCCAGGAAGCTGATTAGAGTCAAACTCTCAAAAGTCCAAGGTAAAGAAGAAATTATTAAAACAGCAAGAGAAAAAAGCACCATGGCGTATATAAGGGAATAGTCACTAGGGTATTCTGATAATATCAGAAATGATACAGGCCAGGGAAGAACAGGATGAATATAATTGCAGTAGAATAAGCAAAATAGCTGCTGATAATGAATATTATAATCAGGAAAGCAATGCTTAGAAATTAAGGAGAAACTGGAGTTTATCAGCACTAGACTCAGCTTATTTGGAATGTTCAAGAGGGCCCAAGACTGGGCTGGTAAGATGGCTCAGCAGGTAAGAGCACCCGACTGCTCTTCCAAAGGTGCAGAGTTCAAATCCCAGCAACCACATGGTGGCTCACAACCATCCTTAACAAGATCTGACTCCCTCT
>NC_034600.1:37119862-37128425 GCF_900095145.1 Mus pahari | reverse complement strand
AAAAAAAAAAAAAAAAAAAAAAAAGAGGGCCCAAGACTGTAAGGAAGACAAGTGTAATGGAAATGTACGCAAACATAACATCCATGATAGAAAAGATACACAAAAGACAAAGTCAACTTAGTAAATACAGAAACCCAGCTAATGATCAGGATGATCAGTGAGAGGTGAGATCAGAGAATGGTCAAACAATGAAGAAAATTATTTGAAAGGATAGAAGTATCAGAGGAAACAAGACCAATGAAAACCTAAACAAACAAACAAACAAACAAACAAAAATAACCAAGAGACCCACTTCCCAAGTAAAGACACACAGACTGTAAGTGTAGGGATTGGAAAAGATCTGCAGTAGCACACACCCTAAGTGAGCAGAAATAACTATACACACAGAGATAGTGCTGTGCCAGGGAAATGTTAGTGTTCCCCCAAAACACACACAGGAGCTGATCTGATGCAATTCACAGCAGGGTCTTTATTCTATTCAAGCTAGCTAGCCCCCTACCCCCAATGCATCTGTCACGAAGGATGGTTTTGGTGATGGGGAGCCTTGAATGTCTACTGGGGCAAGGCTTTACAGTAAGCAGTAAGCAGGGAGTATGTGTGCAAGCATCTAATTGGAAAGCTACTGTGGCCTTTAACACAATTGTCTGGTGCTCGGCGTCATATCATAAACTTAACTTCTGCTCCCCTCGGCATTGGTGATTGTTAGGCAGGGGGTGGGCTTGTAATCTACAAGTTTGTTTGGTGAATAACCTGGAGACACTGGTTTTGTTGAGGGTGTAGCCTGGAAACCCTGGTTGGGGGATTAGCTTAGGGACTGGAGCTAGCCTTGGGTTTTGTTGGGGGCAGCTTGGAAACTAATGCTAGGTACCAGCCTGTTAGTTTATCTGAGTTCAAACTTGGGTCAGGTTCTCTAGAACGGAGTCTGAACTTAAAAGATTTGGCATCTCAATAGAATGGATGTTAAGTAAACAGCTGCAACAGGGTACAAACTTTTTTTTTTTTGTCTCCGATGGCTAAAGGAGACAGTAAATGCATGTTTCAATGTAAAAGCACCCAACTACACATAGCAAATGCTATCAATCTAAATTAGGAAGAAATAGGCTCCAATAAAATGACAGTTGAAGCCTCTAAAATCCTACTTTTGTCAATTTGTCAGACATCCAGGTTGAAAAATAAACAAACAAACTCAACAGCTAAGCAATTTTTGCAGAGCTGGGAATCTGACTCAGGGCCCTGTGTGTGCGAGGCAAGTGCTCCACCCTGAGCTACAGCTCAAGCTCCTGTTAGTGCAAGTATCTTCTCGGTTCTCCTGGTTGGTGGGGTGCAGCTTGTTCACCGTCCCTGTCCTCAGTCATTTTTTGTGTTCTGGTAATACAATGTGCCCCATTTCCACCATTGTTTTTATTTATTTGGGTCTTATTTCTTTGCTTTGTTAATTTGCCTGAAGTTTTGTCTATTCTATCTTTTCAAAATACCATTTGGTGAAATTTGGCTTTTGTGTGTGTGTGTGTGTGTGTGTGTAAGATGAAAACCTAAAAAAAAAAAAAAAAAAAAATTCAGTAGAGAAGGAGTGTGTCTACACGGTGACGATTCTACGGGGCACACACATAGCCAGCATCATGATTCCATACCAAATGAGGTAAAGTGGCAATCTCCTTTTCCTGAAGCCTGAAACAAGATGAGAACCTCCACTTTTTCAATATCTATCAGCATAGTATGGAAAAGCTGCTCTCCAGGAGCCCCAGTTTCCTCCTAAGAAATCCCTCTCTTTAGCTCCCCATCTTCCCATCTTCTTGATTTCTTGTGGTCTCCCACTGCTCTGAGCTTCATGTTTTAGCTGAGCAGGCACCGTTTACATGCTTCAGTAATAGGATCGTTACTATGGCTCAAAGTCAAGCAAAACCTCATTCTTTTTATAAGGAAGGGCCAGTTCTCCAGAATTATTTTTTTCTTATTTGTTAGTGCTTGACCAGCCTTCCTTGCATTTATTTCTTCTTGAGGAAATGTCTGTAAGATGGGGAGATGGGGAAAGAGGGCCAACCGAAGACAAGCTTTACTTACATGGTGATACAGATGCTGGGAATGTAGCACTGTGCTAGCACAGGACAGTAACTTCCATCAGTACCTGCTGGGATGGGTTATGATCGTGTTTTAGCACAGAGAGGTGGGGCCGAGAGCTGGGGTGGCTGCTGATGCCTTTATCCCCAGCACACGCATGCCTGGCGCACCTGGCAGCAGCAGACGGCGCCCCAAGCAGCTGCTAAGTCCTGAGAGCCGGCCAGTGGAATCGCCTATACACTAACACCGCAGGCAGCACTTTTTTTTTTTTTTTTTTTTTTTTTTTTTTTTTTTTTTTTTTTTGTGAGTTCTCTTAGTAGGCAGGCTTCTATCTGTGGTCCCCATTTTATGGCTGGATTTTCTTCTCCTACTAGAGTTCTGATTGTGTCACCACATGGTGGCTTTCCTCTGCTTCATGCTGTGTTAGTGTATAGGCGATTCCACTGGCCAGCTCTCAGGACCCAGCAGCTACTTGTGGTATCATCTGCTACTGCCAGGTGTGCCAGGCGTGCTAGGCCAGGCACACCAGGTGTGTGCTATGGATAAAAGGATCACCAGTCACCGCAGCTCTTGGCCCCACCTCTCTGAGCTTCCTGATTCTTGGGCTCTCTGTCTCTCTGTCTCTCTGTCTCTCTGTTTCTCTCTCTGCCTGAATCCCTCCTCTCTGCCCTTAGGTTTTCTCTCTCTCTGCTCTCTGTCTGTCTGCCTGTCTACAGGTCCACCTGCCTGCCTCCATCCTTTCCTCAGGTTCTCACTCCCCTCCCTTCCCCCAACAAACCTCTTTCCCACTAGATCTATCATATGGTGCAGTTTCTCAGGGGTACGCCTTGGCACTGGCCTGCCAAAGGCACCTTTCAATTTTTTATCATAACATTTGTAGTCTATAGTCTTTATGCAAGCATATTTGCATCCACCAGTCTGTATTGAGTCTGCTGCCGTATCGAGTCTCATGCTATCTCTTGTGGAGGGTCTCGGAGAACTCACCTACATAGTCTGTCTAAAGATATCGTTTTTAGATTTAGAAGATTTTTTTTTATTCTTAAAAATAGGCAGAGAAATTCTTAGCATGTGCTAAGTGCGATAGTCCTTCTCATGGCTAGGCTCTGGGAGCAGCACAGTCCTCAATAGTCACAAAGCTTCCCCCTGGATAGACAGCCGACTTGATAGCTGCTCCTCATAACATAACACAGTGAAGACTTGTCAGTTTCTTCTGTCTCTGTGCAGCCAGATGCTGTGGAGGAGACAGCAGAGAGATGGTGGTTGTCATGGAGGCGTAAAGATGCTTGACTTCTGCTCATCATTCCCTAGAGGTACCTTCAGGAATGGCCTGAAGTGAACTGTGCTCACTTGGGGATTTTTTTTTTTTTTTTTAATCTTTAACTTCTCTGTTCTCTACTCCAGGCTTCATCCTTCTCTGGGGAAGTGCTTTGAGTGTTCAGATAATTTGATTAACGTGGCCCAGCTGACTATTAACATGCGCTAATTGCATCAAATAGAGCAGACCCTAGCAATTCCTATTTGCACAGAGGAGCCCTGCAGGACATACTTCATAAAGTACTCAAAAGAGTGGCCTTTCTGGCGATATATTCAATGGGGTCAGAGGAAGACATTCCTGGCTGGACAAATCTCTCATCCATGTGTACAGAATCAGGAAATATGAGAACTCCCTCTGGGGCTGCTCCTGTAGATCCTGATACCCCCTGGGATAGGTTGGAATAGGAATAAAGTGGAGACAGAGGGGGAAAGCTGTGAGCTTTTAGCCCCAAATCTCTCCCATCCACTGGCAGTGTGGCTGTATTGGCTCTCTGCCTTCTCCCTCTTGGGACTTCACATCAATGAATCATAAGACACAGAGCTTCAGGGGAGAATTTCTTTGTCTGCCTTGAGAGAAGTCCAACGGATACTTAGTTGCTACATTGTTAGTCTTTCTACTTAGGACCTTTTTAGGCCAAAGTAAATTTCCCTTTGGAGTCAGACAAAACGGAGAAGCAGGGACTCTTTATGAAGCTCTATTGATTGGCACATATTGCTTCTATATTTTTCAGTCCTTTAGTGTATATTAAAGTGATTCATCAAACCAATGCAGGCACAGCTTGAGAGGAGGCCTAGAGGATTGTTACTAGGCTCTCTGTGTCCTGAGAACTGGCCTGCAATGCACCTCCACACTGAAAAGGAACAGGACTGAACACCGTGCTAGCTGACTGGAAGGAAGATGGAGATGCAGGCGTCCCTAGAGGTGACTGGCCCGTAGTGCACATTCCTCTCACACCTTTAACCCAGTGCAGCACACATGAATGACGTTCGAGAATGATATGCTGTCTTTTGCCTCTTTTTCGGGCATCTAAATAGATCTTGTAGGTGGTCGGTCGCAAGGGTTGTCCTGTTCTTAAAGTGCCCCTAAAAAGGAGCGTTTCGGCATTGCTGAGTACCCCATCTTCAGCCTGCCAGGCAACTCCTCCTGTTACTTTGGTGTGCACTGTGTATGTGTGTGTGTGTGTGTGTGTGTGTGTGTGTGTGTTTCCTCTTGCTTTGGCTTCCCTGCTGTTAGTTTCCTGGACTTAGCTTTTGGTAAAGGAAAGGAAGTTTTAAACGACTTATGTTCTTTTTTAAAAAGCTGAGTGTGAGATTTTTCTATAATGTGAGATGAAGCCTCATTTCCCCTAATCATTTGCATATTCTGCTCCCTTTAGGTTTATGTGGAGGTAAAGTTTGTTTAAAAGTTCCAAATTCAAAATACATAGCGCTGCTGAATACATGAATATCTCCTGCCTCCCCCTCACACCAGTCCTCTCTACTCTCACTTGCTTGTTCCATCTTTAGAATCTTTCCTTAAACATTACACAAAGACATATATGAGTGAGCTGACCATGTTAGAAACTCCACACTATTGGGTTAAAGCCATCCTCTGTAGAATCTGAAATTCTGCCAGAACTGGTTATAATTTTAAGAATTTCAAATTTTTTAAAAATTTTGCTGGAAAGTGTTCTCTTATCTGGCTCAAATGATACATTTAAATTTTGAACCCTCCCGTGCATATCTACCTTCACAGTCTTATAAAGTCCTATATTTCGTAAGAAACAATCCCCTATGCTAGGGGGTTGAAGTTGAATCTATAAAAAGGAAAGGGTTAGACGTCTGGGTAAGCTGCCATACTGGAAGACTCACCACTAAAACGCAGTGACAACCCAACAAACCAGCTATGATAGTACACAGGAAGGGCTCATCCTGTGGGAGATGGGGTGTGCAAACAGACATTAATCCAGGGGAGAGCTCTGTAGGGAAGCTGAGAATTAGAGCCCAGCTGGAAGCTGCCTAGGAGAGATGCCTAGGAGAGAGCAGCAGAAAATTCCAGGGTCGTTCTGCTCTTCCCGTACTCTGGACCTTCAACCAGAGGAGCCAAGAGAAGTCTGTAAGTCCAAAGGAACTACCGAAAAGGAATTTAGAACCTCCCCCTGACCCCATCCCATCCTAGAACCTTCCCCCCATCCTAGAACCCCATGAAAGCAGGCAGCACACTTCAAGGCCTCCCACTCATTTTTTTTTTAAGTAACTAAAAATATTTTTGTATATTTTGATTATAGTCTTTGCTCTCCCCAACTCCTTTGGTCTTCTCCACCTTCCTACCCACCCAGCCTCATGTTCTTTCTCTCCCTATATCAAAACAGAAAACAAAACATAAAAATCAAAACAAATAAAACCCAATTGGACAGATAATATCCCCAAACAAACCAAAGCAAAACCAAAGCCCCCACCCCCACCCCCCAATTCTGTGGAATATCTTTTGTGTTAGCCAACTACTCCTGGCCATGAACCTGCCTGGGAATGCGGTTGATGTATCCAGTACATCTCCATTGAAGAAAACGGTTTTTCTCTCTCCCAACAGATAGATATCAACTGCAAATAGCTTCTTGATTAGGGGTGAGGCTTTGTGTCTACCACCCTGTGACAGTGTTGGGACTTTGTCTGGTTTGAATCTGTGCAGATCCTGTGTGTGCTGTCAGAGTCTGTGTGAGCTCATGTGTGCATCATTCCTGTTGTCTGGAAGCTACCATTTTCTTGTAGTCATCCACTACCTCTGAATCTTACAATTTTTTTTTGTCTCCTCTTCTATATAGATCCCGAGTCTTGAGGGAAGAGGTCTGATAAAGACATTTCATGCAGGACTGAGTATTCACAAGTTTCTCCAATCTCTCTGTCTCTCTCTGTCTCTGTGTCTGTCTCTCTCTGTCTCTCTGTCTCCACGTTGTCCAGTTGTGGGTCTCTGGGTTAGTTACCATCCACTGAAAGCAGGAGATTTTCTGATGAAGGTTGAACAATGCACTGGTCTAAGTCCTAGCCTGGTGTGACTGCCATAGGTCCCTGATACAGAATATTTCTGTGAGTTGGTGGGGGTCACAAAGGAATGGAGATGGTCTAGAAGGAAAGGCTGAAAGGGGCAGCTGGAAAGAGCGAGGAGGATCCTGGGATCTCACCAAGAGGAGTCCTGAGGCGATGGTTTTCTATTTTTACCCAGTCCTTAAGATCATGCGTATCCTGCTGTAGCCAGATGGGTCTGAGAACCTTTCAGCCCAGTGTAGCTGCTCTCAACCTTTGTTCTAGAAACTTCTTATTGCAATGAGTGGTGATTAATGCAGAGACATACAAATGATCAAAGTACTTAAAATAAGTGACTTCATGTTTATCCTTAAATGAGATTTATCTACATCATCCCTTTTCTCTAAGGCTCAGGGATGATCCTGGAAAGGAGGTAGGAGGGTAACAGGGTAGGGAGGTATGCTGTGAAATGCTATCTTCAGCATATGACTTGGTTACTAAGGGCATAATTCTTGTGGCTGATTGTGTGCACGACCTGCATAGGATCAAGCCATTAAAAATCCCGACAGACAGACATGGGGGGCTCTTGAGGATCCACCCTAGCAGGAACTATTAGCAACTGACAGTTTTTGTGGGAGAAAGAGTCCTTTTCTTTGGACTTCTGTCCCTGGTTGTTTTCCTGTGCTCTAGTGGATGGTCCCACAGCCTAGTCCATATTGGACTTAGTGGATTATTAAAAAAAATAGTAATAAAAGAAAAAAAAGAAGAGAACGGGAAATTGGGAGGGGAACTGGGGGACTAGGAGAAGAGGAATGGGCAGAGTATATGATAAAAGATACATTGTATACATGTGTGAAAAATAAAAGATTTATATAGTGAAGAAAACAAAGTAAAAGATATAAAGTTTAGTGGGTATAGCTTCAAAATGGATAGAAATTATCCCCAGAACCTGGTATTTTTCCCTTTTAGTTTTGATCTCCAAATAGTTATTCCACTGCATTGTCCTTTAATGAGGTAAGTTGTCCATTCTCTGGACAATTCGTTTCCATCAAAACACATCCATCTTCTGTCTCATTCCATTAGGACCCTATTTTCTGCCACAAATTGATAAATTTAGAGAATGCCTTACTACGGTCTTCTGGTCTGGAGCGTACTCACATTTCAGTAGCTGCCTTCAGGGCTAGAATCCAAGGGTGTTAATAGTGATGAGATCGTGGGGGGGTCTGGGAGGGCGGATGGATGCCTGCGCAAGAGTCTTGCCATCAGGAAAACTTGATCCATTATTCTCATGAAGGACTCTTCCGTCAAAGCTTAATATCGACTCAATCGTGAGTTGAAAACTGACATGTCATAATGCAGATGAATCAGGGATTTGCTTGACCTGGGGAGGTCAGGAGAAATGTAGGAAGGCCCAGGGACAATGGGAAGTGTCTAGAGCCACACTGTCAATTTAGAAGCCATCGTCCACATTTCTGAAACGGTAACATTTTATTGACTGGTGCCCATTTCGCAAGAGGCCATGGCTTTGCTAGAAAAGACGTAATTCTCTCTAAGAGAATGGCTCTCCTGTGTGTGCTAGGGTCTACCTTGCTGTTGTAGACTTAAGGATTATGGCTTGGGCTGCGAGTGGCAGAAAGGAATAGATACCATAGGATGGCTCTTTGTTCTAAGGAATTAGTTTTTATGAAAAGAGACTGCAACTCATGTTGATATGGTGATAATGGTTACCTTTATCACAAGTTTAAAGATACAGATCCTCTTTAATCCACTTATCCTTAGAGTAGGTACATTCATTTCTATATTTTATGGATTGGTAAACTGATGTTTGTGGAATCAAAGGTGTTTTGTTTCCTTAAAAATAATGCAAAGGCTGCATAGTTGAGTCCCCAAGAACAAATGCCAAACAGGAGTCACGACTGTCATGTGCTATGGCATGGGCTCTGGACAAGACATCCGGTGAGCTAATGTCGCTCTTCAAGTGCCATTTCCTAATTGTGGTTCATGGATAATACTTTATAAAAAAAGATTCTCAAGATCAAACAGTTTTAGTAAATATTAGTTTGAAGAGAATGTAAAAGACCAGTGAGATTGCTAAGTGGGTAAAGGTATTTGCCACCAAACCAGACACTGTGTTCCATCCCACAGGAACTGACAAGATAGAAAGAGGGAACCAACTTCCATAAGATTTCCT
>NC_034600.1:37115843-37119754 GCF_900095145.1 Mus pahari | reverse complement strand
ACACACACACACACACAGACATACACACACACACACACACACACACACAATGATTTTTTAATTTTATTTTTATTTCATGTGTTTTGCCTACATGTATGTCTGTGTGCGGGTGTCAGATACCTGGAATTGGAGTTATAGGTAGTCGTGAGCTGCCATGTGGGCATTAGGAATTGAACCCAGGTCCTCTGGGAGAGGAGCTAGTGCTCTTAATTGCTGGGCCATCTCTCCAATTCCCACATGTTTTTAAAAAAGAAAATAAGAGAGGTCAGAAGACTCGGACAGGAAAATTGTGAATTGAAGGACAACCTTGGGTACCTAGCAAGACCCCATATGAGATGGAGGTCATAAATTTGCTTATTCAAGAATTTCTCAAAGTATTTAATATATCATTACATACTGTGAGGTGACAGGAAGAGATATGATAGGCAGGGTTTCACAGTTTAGTTGATCACAGAATATTTCTTGCCAGATAAATATTCTCCAGGAAACCGTGGGAAGTAGGGTGTTGTGACATGGTTACTTGGAGCAGAGAGTTTCAAGAAAGTACTGTTTGTTGTTGATGATAATCTCATAGTTGCTCGGTAACAGTAAGTGCCCAATTAGTATTTTAGAATGAGTCTTTACAAAAATAATCTAGAATTATGTAGCTTCAGTGCTTGTCCCAAGAATGAGAGCAACCTCAGCTGGTGCAACAAGGCCTCATTTGTGGTGTTGGAGGTGGTGTATGTATGTATGTATGTATGTATGTATGTATGTATGTATGTGTTTGTCTATAGGCGTACCCCTTCTCTCCAGAATAATTAATGTTGTCACTTATTTCATGAACAATGAGTGCTTTGATGAGTCCATGGCCAGGCCCAGTAATGAACTTGATCTTTGAAAAGGGAGTGGAGCTAGCAGGTCCTCCCACATTCCTTCAGAAAAAGCCCTGTCGAAGACCCACTATAAAACAGTGATCAGCAGGCTTCCCCTTTGTTAAAATTTGAGGCAAGCTAGAGCAAATGGCCCAGGAAGAGTGTCTGATGGGAGAGAGGATCTTTACTGTTATCTTTCCTGCAGGTTTTCTGAGTCGTAACATGTACTGACACACATTACAGACACCTCTGTTCTGATGTGTCTTCAGATAGCTTGCTGGTAGACAGAGCTAGGAGGGTAGCTGCCCTGTTACTTAGCAGGCAGCTCTGAAAGACAGACAACTGCTTGGGGTAGCTTCTCCTGTTCTTCATGGGTTCATTGATAGAGAACATTAGGCAGAAGAACCACACAACCCAAACAGCACAAAACAGGGCTTTGTCTTCATGAAGCTGCTGGTCTCTCAGGCCAATTCCTAAGTTCTTTGTTCACTTGGAGAGAATACAGGTGGATCACAGTCTTTCATGTGTAAAAGTTTCCTCCAGAGAACTCTGGTCCTTCAAACCAGGCCTCTTCACACAGCTCACTCCTATTCATAAGAGACGCTGTTCTCTTTCACAAAATTCCATTGTAGCTGAATGAGCCCACTGAGAAGGATGTGCCATTACTTCTCCAGCTGAGCAGAGTTATGATCAAGCTCTCTGTGGGCAGTAACGTTTCCTCATTCTACTCTGGAGCCAATCACTATAAGAACGGAAGATACTGCAGTGCATCACACAATAGCTGGGAGCTAAACAGATAATCAGTCCTCCTGGCAGGGAACTCCATCAATTAATCTTTATCAGTAGCCAGCAGCTGCAATTGGTTAGCATATAGCCAACAGACATTTGTTCCCGTGTGCACCAAAACATGTGTAAGTGCATTCTTAATAGCGGTTCCTGAGCTGTCACAACTTTCTGAGGAATGCATTGTGGCCATTTCACACAGTGGAATATTACACGGCAGATACAGAGCCAACTAAAACTTTAAGGAGCAACATGCATCCTTCAAAGACACAAGAGAAGCCAGGTACAGAAGCCCCCCCCCCCCNCCACTACACCATTTATATAAATCTCAAGAACAGATGACTGATCTCTAGTGTTTAAAGCCACCTTTGGAATGGTGACTGAGAAAGGACTTAGGGGTTAATTTTAGGTGTTGGTTGGTAATATTTGGCTCTGTGGTGGTCTCACGGCACATTTTGGTTGAACTATGGAATCGAGTTCTTTCTCTCTGTGTGTTATAGTCCAAAGCTTACTTAAGTAACAGAAAATAACAGACTTTAGGGTTCATAATGCTCCGCCTCTGACATTAGAGGCCTTGTTGCTGGTGGGCAGGCAGGCAGAAGGAGAAGGATGGAGAACATGACAAGGTCAGCTCTCTCTTCTAAACTCTCTTGGTAGGAGGGGTGGCTGAGGCTACAGGGACATTCTATGGACTCCTCCTCTTTAGGATTAGATGAACTGCATGCTTACCAACATGCTGTTCTGACTCCAAAGCCCTTACTTAATAAGGAGCAATAGTTCAAATGTAGCATTTAAAATTAGTGGAGGGCTAGGGACGTTGCTTAGTTGGTAGCTAGATTGTTTTCTTAGTATACACAAAGTTAGATCCTAAATAGATCTGGCATGGTGGTGGCACATGACTACATGCCCAGAGCTCTGGAGGTGGAAGCAGTATGTTTAGAAGTTCAAGGTTATCCTCAGCTACGCAAGGATTCTCAGTCCAGCCTGAAAAACAAACAAACAAGCAAGCAAACAAACAAACCACAGTGAATACATACTATATATTTTTGCTTTTAGGAGAATTTTAAGTCATCTGGTAGGTCCCAACACTCAGACACACAACTGGTCTCCTATCTGTTGCCTGAACTCACAGTTGCCACCAAGAGTCATGATATGCTGTTAATGGTTTGTGGCTACACATCCACCAAGAGATGAATTATGTGTTTATTTTATGAGACAATGGAAAACTTAAGTAAAATTTGATTAATGAGGGCTTAAGCTGGGACATTGAAATCTGTTATGCGTATACTGAGGAAGGAATACTTTTATTAACAATCTTAGTTTTCAGATGGACAGGTTTATAACGCCATGGGGGATTTCTACAATTCAAATGAGAAACGTAACTGTTTTCAGGAGAATTAATTGTGAGTGAGAAGAACTAACTGAGATTCTTTCATTACAGTGCCACCAAGAAGACAGGCCTAGCTTGAAATAACCAGAGTACGTGTTTAAAACTACCAATTCAGCATCCAGCACTGTTAGAACATTCCAGTACACAGCCTTGACAGTCTAAGGAGACTCAGCATTGACTTTTATTGGGAGTGGATTTCTAGGACATGCCTAATTTGTGAGAAATCTTTCAGTTCATAGAACTTGCTTAGGTTGAAGTTTTCATTATGTGTAAAGTTGTTCAAGTCTGGCTCAGATATTGAAACTGCAATTTACCAGCTGTGGATGGAGGAAAAAAAAATTCTTGGCAGATGAGAAGATCGGAGTAGGTCACCTTTCAAGGCTAAACCAGATTTTTTTTTAAATTTAGATTGTTTGGTATCTTAGTTTATGGTTTACTGCTGTGAACAGACACCATGACCAAGACAACTCTTAAAAAGGACAACATTTAATTGGGACTGGCTTACAGATTCAGAGGTTCAGTTCATTTTCATCAAGGTGGGACCATGGTGGCATGCAGGCAGACACTGCACTGGAGGAGCTGAGAGTTCTACATCTTCATCCAAAGGAAGCCAGGAGCAGACTGTCCTCAGGCAGCTAGGTAGGAGGAGGGTCTCAAAGCCCAGTCCCACAGTGATACACTTCCTCTAACAAGGCCACACCTCCTAATAGTGCCACTCCCTGGGCCAAGCATATTCNAACCACCTCATTAGGTAAAGAGATCGTTGAAATATATCCATTGTGAAGGAATAACATGTTTTTGGATTTCAATAATTACAAATATGTTTGTTCTGGAAAAAATTACAAAGTAAATTTAGTTCTATATTTCTTTTCCCTATGGTGCCC
>NC_034600.1:37098366-37115677 GCF_900095145.1 Mus pahari | reverse complement strand
CAACTGGTGAAATAGAATCACTCTTAAGGAAATGCAGGTTTGTTTAGTGATCCCAGGTATAATATCAATGCTTTGGAGATGGAAGTTAACTATTATGAAAGAAACTCCAAAGTAGTTGGCTGAAAAGAATACAAATGGCAGGCTGGTGGATGTACATCAGTCAGCATCCAGTGATCTCTAGACTTAATTATAAAAATAAAACTTTATTTTCCCATTTTTGTTGTTGTCTAATACTTTATACACAGAAATTCAAATTTCTGTGCAGAGAGTATCTCTCATGTACTGTGTGGAAGCATCACATGTCTATAAAAATCTGATGGCCAGTGAGCTGAGGCGGGGTTAGAAGGTGGGATATCCAGCAGAAAGAGATGGGAATTCTGGGAAAGAGTCAAGGAGATTTGCCCCAAACTCTGAAGAAGTTGGACACATGAAACTGAGGAAAGATAACCAATCATGTGGCAGACATGGACTAGAGTAAATGGGTTATATAAGTTACAAGTTGGTCAGGGAATAAGCTAAAGCTTTGGGCTTAGACATTTACTCATAAATAACTAAGTCTCAGAGTCATTCTGGGAATAAAGAGGCTGGGTAGAAAGCTTTTGGCTACATTTCTGGGCTGAGGAGATGATTTTGTGTATAAAGCACTTGGTGAGTAAACCTGAAGCTAAAAGTCCAGACCCTAAGAACCCACGTAAATGCTGAATAGGCCTGCCTGTAATTTCAACATCAGTAAGCAGAGGGATACAGTGTGTGCCCCCAGAACAAGCTGGCTATGGAGAGGAGTGTTATCGTCAAGTTCTGGGTTTGATGAGAGACCCTGCCTGCCTCAATGAATAAAGTAGAAAAGCTGTCTAGGACGATATCTGATATCAACCCCACTTGTACTTACACACAAATGTGTTCCTACACATGAAAACATTAATATATACATGTGCATATCACAAAACACCCACAGACATATACAGAGGCAGAGAGAGAGAGAAAGAGAGAGAGAGAGAGAGAGAGAGAGAGAGAGAGAGAGAGAGAGAGAGAGAGAGGAAGGGAGGAATTGAATAAAGGATACAAATATGTTTCTGCTGCCAGTTAGACCATTCCATTCCACAGGACACATCCAGGAGTTTTGCCTAGGCAGTCACATGATGCCATAGTCTTTGTACTCAGGTGTAGCTCTTTGCCTCTATCTTTGACCAGTAAGGGAAGCATGACCAGAAGTTGGGTAAAAAAAGAGCATGGTTTTTGGTGATGGGAAAGCAAGGTTGGTATCTTAGTTTGATTTCTATTTTTATGGTAAAGACTATGACCAGAGGCAACTTGGAGAGGAAAGGGTTTATTTAGTTTACACTACCGGGCAACAGTGAGTGGTTGCCAGGAACTTGAGCAGAGACCATGGAGGGGTGCTGCTTTCTGATTTGCTCCCTATGGCTTGCTCACTTTGCTTTCATATACCACCCAGAATTTCCCGCCCAGGCTGGGAGGCTGAGATTTTCTACGTTAGTCATTAATTAGGAGAATATTCCACAGACTTGCTCACTGACAATTTGATGGAGGAAATCCTTCAGTTAAGTTTCCCTCTTCCCAGATGACTTGAGCTCATGCTTGGCTGACAACCAAACCAAACCAAGCCAAACCTGAACCAGCACAGTTGCATAACAGGAGACCCATAGCAATCCATCATCACAGGCTGAAGGTCTAGACTCCCTCTGAAAAGCATCCTTTCCAGTCACCCTGTAAGTTTCAGAACGTAAGGGCAAATGATTGCCAGACACTGCTTTACATCAGCATATTTCAAACAGTAGATACTACACACAGTCATTTCATGGATCCACTAGAGCTGTCTGGATGACATTCTATTGGTTGCAAGTGGAAAACTCATCCTTTTGCTTATATCGACAAAGTGAGAAGGACTATATTCCCTTTTGAACTTTTCTCTTTTATTTTTAAAATATTTACTTGTCAAAGATTGACTATAAGGGATACAATATGATATATGTATATAATATGCATAATGATGCTTACCATATATACAATATATTATATATAATGATATTTACCACAATTAAATTAATTAACATGCCAATCACTACCCATTCTTTATAAATTCTTCAGTTTGCCCCTGAACTGTTAATTATATTTTTTATCTTTTGTATTTTCTGGTGTTTTACCTATGACAGAATCATTAAAAGAGGGACCATGGGAGGTTGTAGAATCAGTTCTTGTTTTGTGTCCCCCAGTTGTGATGTGATTCATGCTTGCATAATCACCAAATGCAAGTGAACTGTTTGGCATCCTGACTTAGTGGGATTCTTGAATGAAGTTGTTTTTTCCTCCTATCATTTCCTTTAAATGTGATGTTTTGAATTGTTTTTTTTTATTTTTTTATTTTTACATCCTTTAACAATATCTTGGGAATGTCTTATTTGGTTTATGTTGAAACTTCAAGCTCACACCCAATTTACGACTGGTCTCCTCCCTGTACCCACAGATAGCTAAGTCTCAGCTGGTGGGATTTGTATAAGGAGGTGGTGAGTAGCCACTGTCTGTTTATTCTTTCTTACCTTTCCTTTTCTGAGTTTAGCTCTTCCCTAGGTGTAACAGAGAAGGATCAGAGAAAAGAACCATGGCCTTTTGATTTTCTTTTTTTCTTTTTCTTTTTGGATTTTTGAGACAGGGTTTCTCTTTGTAGCCCTGGCTGTCCTGGAACTCACTCTAGACCAAGCTGGCCTCAAACTCAGAAATCCACCTGTCCCTGCCTCCCAAGGGCTGGGATTAAAGGTGTGTACTACCACTGCCCGGCTTGCCTTTTGATTTTCTTATTCCATGGCTACTGTTGTGTTCCTTTCCTACCTGTCCATGACTACTCTGTGACTGCAACTGTGTGTAGATCCTCTTGGTATATGTGAGTAGAACCCTTGGGAGGTATAGACAGAATCATCTTCCATGCAGGGCTCCTTAACCTGGGGGGCAGGAGGCATGAGCAAACCTTGAACTTACCAGCTTTGTCCTGCTCCAGAGTCTGTCGGCCTCTTGTTCTTGTGGGCTAGAGGTTCTGCATGCTGGCTGTGTACTGCAATCACATATGAATCCCTTACAAAAATACCTATGTTTGGGAAAACCAAAGAAATCCTGACTGCTTCAGTTGGGTTCAGGTCCGGGTGCTTTTGGAAAACTCACCACCTCATTCCAATCTCCTGGCAAGCCTGAGAAGTCGGTTTGTTTGTAATAGAAGTGTGAGGACAACCTAAACCTTGGGTGTGTGTGTGGGTCATTATTAGAATTTGGGAGTCTTTGATATCGTAAGTTTAAATATTTAATGCCTTATTCAGCAGATCTCTGACAGGTTTGAGGGCCAGTACCTACTAAGCTTATCTGAATTAGACAATCTATATTTATTTCTAGTTATCTGCTCTAAATTGTACCTAGTAAACATAAACCAGGAGTCTAAATAAAGCTTAATAATTAACTGCATCAGTTCTCAACATGACTTTAAATATAATTCTGAACATATTAAAGGATATGATCATTTATAAGTTTACTGGCTCTCAACTTGAGTTTCTTAATTATAGTAGGTTTTATGAGTCTAGAACTATTATAGTAGCTTTTGAGACTAGAACCTTTTAGGTTTGAACCTTAAAGATCATGAGTTCGAATTGAATCCTTCAATCTATAAACACAGTCCCTAAAGAGACTGGGGACTTTTTAACCTTTAGATGGTGTATCATTATGAAAACCTATAGCTTATAAAAATCTAAGGCCTTGTGACCAAGATGGTTGTGACGCCACCATTCCTCTCTTTAGATGGCGACCAGCATGTGCTGTCTACCCACTGTGCATACTTTCATGCTGCTGGCATGGTGGGTGATTTAAAATGAGAAGGTTAGTCTTTCGGTAACACCCTTGTTGCAATCAACACCTTAGTCAGCACTGCAATTGGTCCTGCCATTACTGCTGTTGAGATACAGAGGGAGCTGGGGGAGTAGGAGGCTAGGCAGCGCCCGGGGCCCTGTGCTCAGTGCAGCCAAGGGGGAGTGGGAGAGGGGCAAGAGCTCAGTTTCTAAAAAAGTAGACATAGGGAATTCAAACCAATTTGAATAAATTTTGTTTCCTAGACAGCGGCACCTATTCTCCCAGGTGTTGCCAGAGATCCTGAGACTACAGACATGGCATCTCGTTTGATAGTCTGGGGCGGAATCATTTATACGGGGGTGGTAACCTCAGATCTAACATCTTTTTATCAAAGGTTCCCTCAAAACAAAGACCTGGTCTTTGTTCAGATGGGGCTAGCTCTGGCAGCTGGGACTTAGCAGAGAAAACCTGGAGGGTCCTTGACCCTAATAGGCAGTAGTTGGGGATGGGTACTCCTGGAGTCCAAAGAAATGTTTCCCCTGGAGAAGGATAGAGGGAGAAAAGTGGTATCCACGTGGCCAGGAAAGACCCAGGCCATCGGGCTGGAGACTCAACTCCTCCTGGGTTTGGTACCATTTGATAAGTTGTTTCTCTGCCAGTGCAATGAGCCAGATTAAACTATAGTAAATGCAGGTTTATTGGGAAGTTGGTCTTGGGCAAGATCACTGGTTCCAGGGACTTAGGCCAGGGAAGTCACCACAGGGAGAGTGAAACAGGTGGGATGGGGGTAGAGAAAGAGACACACAGAAAGGAGGGGAGAGAGAGAGAGAGAGAGAGAGAGAGAGAGAGAGAGAAAAGGTGAGAACAGAAGAGACCCAAATGTCTGGAATATATAGGAAATATAGGAAAGAGCCTATTTTGGAAGGGTAGCCGAGTCCTGGGCTGGAAAGTTCAGGGTTGGGGACTGAAGGATGCAGGGAGAACCTGGAATCCAGGTCTGTTTTGGTGTATGAAATGTACACCCCAGTCCTTGTCCCTGGATCTGAAACCCAACAGCTGCCACTTTTGCTAGTGAGTGTTTCTTGGTGGCTAGTGCGCTTTGTGATGTAGGATATATCAAGTGTTGTTGGCTTTCTATTCTACAGGGGTTGAAACTCATGGCCAACAGGAAAATCTCAGCTGACATTGTTTGCTGCCCTTTTTGAAAGTTTTCGTGGTCCTTACGCTACCTTGGCATCTATCTCTGCACAGAAGGGGGTTCATAGTAGAGCTACAGTTGCCGCCACAGGCCAAGAAGCTCAGGCAATACAGGCAACCTCTATGAAGCTGTACTTAACTCTAGAAGTTTCTGAAGCAGGCTGGGGAGATCATGAGCTCATAACAGCATGTACTTCTCCAACTAAGATTAATAAGTGTTTCCTCGAGAAACCGCAGACACATTCAAGTGACATTTTCCTTCCTCTTATTCCATTTTTCCTCTTCTTCAACACATTTTACTAGCACCTTCAGTATTAAAATAGTATCTTTGTTACGGAGATTTTTGTCAGTTCTTGCTACTTACACTATCCATGAATTCATTATCCTTTGGTCTCTTGACATAACATAATTGTCTCCATGGCAACAGATTTTAATATCAGAAATGAAGACGATTTCAGGTGAAGAATAAATAACAAAGAACCAACAAAGAGGGACCAAGTGCCCTATTCCAAATGCAATGAGAATCATGCTGAAGAGACATGATTCAATGCCGAAACAGAATTATCCCTAAATAGAAGTTCCAATTTTTCCTATGAATCCTCAGCAATTCCTACAGTTTTTTGATATGAAAACTACCAAAAGGAAACACATTGCCTGACAAAATTGTATGTGGTTCAAGATGGGAGCGTCCTTAACATTTGAAGGTGTTTGCTTGTAAATATGTAAAGCTGAGACCTTGCTGATAACTGGTGACATTGGGTATAAGACATTATATCCCTCGGGTAATCAGCGATCAGTGTGTGCTTAGAGGTGTTATTAGGTAATAATGTGAAAATTCGGTTCTCTCCATCTTTCTTCTAGTGGGGATCAGGATATGATCCTTTTGGCATTAGGATTATTTTGAGCTAAGTAACTGAGAAATAATATATGCAAGATCTCTTTCCTTCCATTTTTGCCTGAAGAGGAACAATAAATATTTAAAGGGCAGTTTGGCAGTGTGACTATTTAGTAAAACAGTAGTAGTACCCCACAATCCAACTCCCTAGGACCTGTGATTTCCCCCACCATGGTCTTTGACAATGTTTACAGAGCCACCCACGAACTCCCTCTGTAACACAGGCTGCATATATCGAAACAGAACATAGTTGGTTGCACCCATGGACAGTTCCTTTCTCCCCACACCCTCACCAGCACTTGCTGTCATTTGTTTTCTGATGATAGTCATTCTGACTTGGGTGAGACAGGATTTGCATTTTCCACAGTAGCTAGTGTTGTTGAACACTTTAAAAATGTTTACTAACCTCTCAAATTTCTATTTCTTTTTTTGAGAACTCTATTACCCATTTTTGATTGGATTATTAGTTTTCTGGATATTTCAATTTTTGTAGATTCTAGATATAAATCTTCTGTTGGATATGTAGCAGACAAGTATTTTTTTCCCATTCTGTGGACTGTCTCTTCACTCAGCTGACAGTTTCCTTTGCTGTGCCGGGCTTATTGCATCCAGAAGATCTCATTTCTTGATTATGGGTTTTATTTCCCAAGTGATCGGAGTCCTACTTAGTCCTTGCCTATGCCTGTATCTCAAAGTGTCTTCCCCGCTTCTTCCTCTGTCAGTTTTGCTGTTTCAGGACTTATGATGATGTTCTCGATCTATTTAGAGTTTATTTTCATTCGGGGTGAGGAGAAAGATCTAGTTTCATTTTTCTCCTTATAAATACCCAGTTTCCCCGGCACATTTGTTGAAGATGCTGATTATTCTCCACTGTATGGTTTTGTCATCTTTGTCACAACTCAGCTTGCTATAAGTTGTGTGGCCTTGACTTTGACTCCTCTGTTCTATTCCATTGCTCTATACGTCTGTTTTTGTGTCAGTATAGTTCTATCATGTTGTTGTTGTGGCTCTACAGTATAACCTGAAATCAGGTGTGGTGATGTCTCACATTGTGTGTTTTTTTTCCACCTCTCAGGATTTCTCTGTCCATCCTGTGTCTTTCATGCTTCAATATAAAGTTTAAGTTTTTTTTCTATTCCTGTGAAAAATGTCATTATAATTTTTATTGGGATTACAATGAATTTGTAAATTGCTTTTCATAGGATATCCATTTTCATAATACTGGTTCTTCTGATCCATGAGTAGGGGAGGTCTAATGTATCCTTCAATTTCTTTCTTTAGCATCTTAAAGTTTTCATTGTAGAGATCTCTTCTACCTCTTGGCTGTGTTTATTCCAAGGAATCAATTAATTAATTAGCTAATCAATTTTGAGTGATTAGCTATTGTGACTGGAATTATTTCCTTGATTTTGTTTTCAGTATGTTTTTTTTTTTATTGGCACAAATGAAGGCTGCTGGTGTTATTAAAGCTGTATCCTGCCAATTTGATAAAAGCATTTGCCAGCTTTTAAAAGTTTTCTGGCTGAGTCTTTAGGGTCTTTAGGTATGTAGAGTTATATGATTTGCAAACAGAGACCCAATGACTTCTTTTCCTACTTGTATCTCTTTTATTTGCTTCTTTTGTCTTACTGTTCTAGATAAAACTTCCAGTGCTATATTGAATGAGAGGAGAAATTGGGCCCAATTGCTCAGAGTAGAAATACTTTGAACTTCATTTCACTTAATATAAAGTTGGCTAGAGTTTGTTATACATAGTCTGTACTATGTTGAGATAAATTGCTTCTACTTTGAATTTCTTTAGGACTTTTAACACAAAGATATGCTGAGTTTTGTCAAAAGATTTTTTGTTCCTATCAAATGACCATTTCACTTCTGTACTTGACTCCATTATTATTTTTTTGAGAGGGTGTTTATGTGTTTAAATTTTATTACTTTACTTATTCACTTTGCATCCCACTCATTGCCCCTTTCTGAAGTCACCCCTCCCACAATTCTTTCCTCATCCTCCTTCCCCTTCTCTTCTGAGCAGGTGGGGACCCTGTAGGTATCCCCTCACCCTGGCACATCAAGTCTCCCGCTGAGGCCAGACAACACAGCCCGGCTAGAAGAACATATAATGGCCAGACAACATAGCTCAGCTAGAAGAACATATGACATTTGCTGTTTGTATATGTTGAATTATCTCTATTTTTCTGACATAAAGCAAACTTGATCGTGAGGAATGATTTTTGCATTTGTGTTCATAAGAGAAATGAAACTGTAATTTTCTTTTTTTCCTTTTCTTGTTTCATTTTTGTTTTTTTGTGGTTTTTGTTTGTTTGTTTTCGTTTGCATCTCCAGTATTGGGATAATTGTTGCTTTATGAAAAGAGCTTTGGAATGTCCCTTCCTTTTCTCTTTTATGGCCTAGTCTGAGAAGCATTGGTGTTATTTCTAATTTGAGGAGCTGATAAAATTCAGTAGTAAATCCTTGTGGGCCTGGACTTTATTTTATTTGGGAGATTATAGATTACTAATATAACCTCATTTTCTTCTGTTAATGTGGCACTTTTCATTTAAGCTTATAGGCCTCAGTCAATAAAAAGAGGGGGTGGGAACCCCCTGAATTGCACAGTGGATAATTTAAAGTCTCAAAATTGAAACTTCAAAGAATTGGGTCCATTTTTTTAAAAAAACAAAATCTGGTGAAAGTGGAGTTGTTAGGAAAAGCACAGGGAGAAGGCTCCAGGGGTCTCAGGTCTTCTCTTTTCTCTGCCATTAACCAGGTTAGTGTGATCACAACCTCCTGGGACTCCACTTTCTTTGTTGCCAATTTAATTGGGCTGGCATTTGTGTTCTCTTAGGGTCTATACATCTAACCAGGATCTTCTGGCTTTCATAGTCTCTGGTGAGAAGTCTGGTGTAATTCTAATAGGTCTGCCTTTATATGTTACTTGACCTTTTCCCCTTACTGTTTTTAATATTCTATCTTTGTTTAGTGCATTTGGTGTTTTGATTATTATGTGATGGGAGGAATTTCTTTTCTGGTCCAGTCTATTTGGAGTTCTGTAGCCTTCTTGTATGTTCATGGGCATCTCTTTCTCTAGGTTAGGGAAGTTTTCTTCTATAATTTTGTTGAAGATATTTACTGTCCCTTTAAGTTGGGAATCTTCACTCTCTACTATACCTATTATCCCTAGGTTTGGCCTTCTTGTTGCGTCCTGGATTTCCTGGATGTTTNGAATTAGGATCTTTTTGCATTTTCTTTGATTGTTGTGTCCATGTTTTCTATGTTATCTTTTGCACCTGAGATTCTCTCTTCCATCTCTTGTATTCTGTTGGTGATGCTTGCATCTATGTTTCCTGATTTCTTTCCTAGGATTTCCATCTCCAGAGTTGTCTCCCTTTGTGATTTCATTATTGTTTCTACTTCTATTTTTAGATCTTGGATGGTTTTGTTCAATTCCTTTACCTGTTTGGTTGTGTTTTCCTGTAATTATTTAAGGAATTTGAATATTTCTTCTTTAAGGACTTCTACCTGTTTACCTGTGTTCTCCTGTAATTCTTTAAGGAATTTGAATATTTCTTCTTTAAGGGCTTCTACCTGTTTACCTGTGTTCTCCTGTAATTCTTTAAGGGATTTTTTTTGTTTCCTCTTTAAGGACTTCTACCTGTTTATCTGTGTTCTCCTGATTTGTTTAAGGGAGTTGTTTATGTCCTTTTAAAATCCTCTACCAGCATCATGAGATATGATTTTTAAATCCAAATCTTGCTCTTCTGGTGTGTTGGGGTATTCAGGACTCACTGTTTTAGGAGTACTGGTTTCTTATGATGTCAAGTAGTCTTGGTTTCTGTTGGTAAGATTCTTGTGTTTGCCTTTTGCCATCTGGTAATCTTTGGTGTTAGATGTTCTTGCTGTCTGTGGCTGGAGCTTGTTCCTCCTGTGAGTCTGTAAGCCTGTGTCAGCACTCCTGGGAGACCAGCTCTCTCCTGGTAAGACCAGTGCATAGAGGGCTGCAGAACAGCCCCACCTCCTGTGTGCGGATGGAGGCAGGTAGGACTCTGTCCTAGAAGCTCTGTCACTTATTCTCTCCTGAGTGGACCTACCTTAGAGACACCAGAGGGAAAATGGCTGTGTCACCTGAGTCCCAGGGTCAGAGCACTCCCTGGAGGCAAGCTCTCCTCTGGCAGGGAAGGTGCACAGAGGACTGAGGATCAGCTCCACCTCCTGGCCAAGGATGAAGGCCCTAGTAGGACCATGTCTGAGAAACTCTGTTGCTTCTTCAGCCAGTGCTCTCCTGCCAGAACTCACCTTAGAGACACCAGAGAGAAAATGGTGCCATCCCACCCAAGTCCCAGGGTCAGAGCACTCCCTCTAGATTAGTTTTAATATCTATTATCCATGGTTTTCTACAGGATGATATATTCATTAGGGTTTCTGTTGTTATAAAGAGACAGCATGACCACAGCAACTCTTATACAGGAAACAATTCAATTGGGACTGACTTACAGTTCACAGGTTTAGTCCATTATCATCATGGCAGGAAACAGGGCCCCATGCAGTTAGATATGGCGCTGGAGAATGAGCCGAGAGTCCTACATCCAAGTCAGCAGGCAGCAGGAAGAGAACTGTCTTGAGCTTCTGAGATCTCGAAGACTGAGCCCACAGTGACACACTTCCTCCAGCAAGGCTACACCTATTCCAACAAGGCCACAACTTTTAATGCTGCCACTCCCTATGGGCCAAGCATTCAAGCACGTGAGTCTGTGGGAGCCATTCCTATTCAAACCACCAAAGATGGCTATTAATAAAGTTCTATGTTTTCCACAGCAGAGAGTTTAGACAGCACTGTGGATGTAAGTGAAGCCAACTCCTAGAATCTGCTGCAAGAATACAAAGGGTATAGAGAGGTGACGTTCTTGCATCCAAACCAAAGATGCTCTGTGGAGTCTTTCCCTTGTTTTTGCTGGATGTCAATACCTAGGACAGTCTGGAGAGCATAAGATAAATGGCTGAGTATCTGTCACCTTGGGTTTCAGAGTGATTGCGTGGAGCAGGGAATTATGTTTTCCTAGAGGTTCTGATGTTTACCTATTATATTACAAATATTATGACTAATTCTTATATTGCTACTTGATCAATGTGGTTTGTGAGTTTTTTTTTCTCACTATGATTATTTTTATCAGCTCTTCACAAATATGAAAGAAAGAAACCTTCTTTGAACAGTTTCAAACATGGAATTCCACTAAGATGATTTAGCTAGAATGTCCAAAAAGGCGTATTCCTTGGAGATTTTATGTCTGAGGTTTACCAGCCAGTGGTTCACTTTTCAGAGGTCTGATGCAGATTTCCTGATGTTGGTACCAGTAAGGAGGAAGTGGGAATTAGGAATTTGGAATTCTAACTCTTTTGCTCTGCACCAGGCAGAAACTGGGTTTGGATGGCATCATGGAGAACCATGGATATTAGAAACTAATAGCCTTTGAATGAGCCTCACGAATCCGGACCTGTCACACTTTCCTGAGTCAGATAAACCTCATATTTTCCTTTTGTTTTTTTGATCCTCTTACAATGCATGGTTGGCATCTGATTGAGCTTGTTCTTCCTGTCAACCATGGCCAGTTGGAACCTGAGTGGGATTTAATTTTACTTTGAAAAATAAATGCAACAGTTCTTGCCCTGTGGGTACACGGAACAGTTGGTACTGGTTACAAATGGACTAATTGATAATTTCAGTGGCTGCTATGCAGGCATATGAATAATGCATGGTACTAGAAGTCTGTGTTTCTCTGTACTTTACGAGGCAGCTTAACTGTCTTACAGGCTAAGCAAATAATGTCACCTTTGCTTTGTGGATTAGCTCAAGCTGTGTTAAACTCAAGATTTATGTGTAATGTCTCTGGTGTTTTGCCTCCCAATCCCCAGGCCCCTTAATATGTGCTCCAGACTCCAAACTTACTTAATGTGAGCTCAAGAAAAGCAGGGTCAGGAAAATAAATTGGCCGATACTATTTCAAAACCAAGATTTCACAGTGTCTGATAAATCAGGTAAAACTACCTTCCAATATTATTTGTATTCCTGTGACCATTTTAGCTTGCCTAATTAGGCACTGCTTATTCCTAAAAAATATTATGTGCAAAGAATGTTAGGAAAAGATGTGTATCCTAGGTGTTAGATATGAGAATAAAGACTCTTAAGATTAAAAAAATTTTCTTTTAAGTAGCTGAAATTGTTGGAAAAGAAAAGCTGTTGTACTAGAGGAAGGAGGCAAGAGCTCAGGGCTAACGAGAAGAAATAGAAAGTATGAACTCAGTGGATTTAGATGCCATGATATCATTTGGAGGACAAATTTTAAAAAAAAAAGGAGAGAGGGTATTAATAGTTTGTGTTCTTTTATTCAGAAAAGCAAATGGATAAAGGTCCACAGTATTCACACACAAGACAGCACATTGGACTGTACCATTGGGAAGCAAATGTTCCTCTCTCTTCCTGCAATAGATTTATGATAGAGGGTAATGCTATATGAAAGTCCGTCAAAAATATTTAGGAGAAGTGCTGAATTAAGTTTATCTAGACCTGTCTTGGTGGAATATTGGATGAAGCCAAGAACAAAAGGGTTTTAAGTTGTATAATGGTGTGGGGTAGTTTTTTTTTTTTTTTGAAGTAGTAATCCTTTTTATTATCTATCTATCTATCTATCTATCTATCTATCTATCTATCTATCTATCTATTCATTTATTTGACTTGAAAACTTTTAACTGACATATCAAGACATCAGAAATGTAATTCCCTGAGGCGCTTTAATATATGTGTTTGTTAGTACATATATTTAAACATTTCGTTATTTGCTTGTGCTAAAACCAGTCAAGGCACTTTCTTCTACCTTTTTGAAATGTGCTAAGTGTACAGTCATCTACAGTTGACTGTGACCTTGCTGTAGAGCAGCACATCAGATCGTCCTTGTTTTCACTTGCCATAGCTCACCTACCTCTCCCCATGACCCTCTTCTCATCAGCTTGTGGGAACCACTAGTCTACTCTGGATCTTTTCATATTCTATGTAGGAATGAGGTAACGTGACACTTGTCCTGATGGGAAAAGGATTAACCTTTGATTGATATACCTAGGGCAGCTGCTGAATACTGTGAGCTGGTTCCTCCTCTGGTTCTTGTCAAGTCAGCCCAGGAAATAAATCACATGACAGCGAACTCCCCTGCTTCACATCAGAAACCTATACTGGGGGCGAAGCTCCAGTTGGGTGTCTGGAGTCTGCTTGATACTCATGGGCAGCTAGACTTTTTCCTTCTTCTGTTCTTTTCCTCACCCCTCCCCCTTTGCCCTGGAGACAGTGTGTATTATAGCAGGAAATGAGCATCTTGTGTTTGTTTTAAACATGTCAAGGGGCCACCTTCACAGGTAACACATCTACCCTTTGTGTCCCAACCACATCTTATATAGTACCAGGTGTATACTGTGCATGCAATAACTTTCAAGTATCAAACATATGACTGAATGAATAAATCCTGCTTCTTTGAGAAAAATAAGAAAGGCCTGAATTTTATGTGCCTCTAGTGGTAAAAATCTCTCTCTATGTATGGTATACAAAAACTGTAAAATGTATTCTTTAGGTAAAGTCATAAAGCTACCATCATTATCTCGTAATAGTCTTTGTTTAAGCATAACATGAGATTAATTTTCTTTTCTTTGCCCCTTGGAAGAAATTTTTAGAAAGGGTTCCATAGCCAGTCTATTTGCTGTTAGTTATTAGTTTTGGCCTCTTGAGCGCCTAGAACAAAGCTGTGATTAGTGTGAGCTGATGTCAATCAAATTTCTTGTCAGTTCAGAAGCTGGGGCCAATGGGAGTGTTCAATTGTCTCTCCACCTGAGCTTTGTGGTCTCCTCTCTCCGTCTACTAGGGCATGCCAGTGGGCATCGGAAGTTGGATACAGAGGAAAGTGAGAGGCATGAGAGGTCTCCATTGACTGCAGTGCTAGAAATATTACTACCACACTGGGCTCATTGCAGGGCCACAGCTGAATCTTGCGTAGTTTGGAGTTTCCCTCTGTCAGTTCTGGGGGTTCATGAAGCTCCAGTGAGGCGAGTGAATCTGCTAATGGCGGGTTGCTTAGTGTTTGCTCAAAGTTCCTCTCCTGGGTCTCTTGACGGTTCACCTTCAGCCTGTATCCTGAGAGCTTGTGAGAGAGCACATCTTTTCGGTTCAGTCTCCATCTAAGAGAACCTGACCTAAGGTTGGACTCAAGTTAACTAACAGGTGTCTACCTAGCGCCAGTTTCCAGGCTACCCCCAACTAGACCTGTGTCTAACACCAGGTTTTTAGGCTAACCCCCCCTCCCAGGTCACAAGCCTGCCCCTGACACGTCACTTCCTAACAGCCACCAATCAGGAGGAAAGGAGAAGTTAAGTTTACGGTTTGGCTCCCAGCACCAGCAAATTATGCTAAAGGCCCTCCAATCAGATGTGTATCAGGCTAGATTCCCACTTTGGCCTCTATAAATGCTTGCCTAAAACTAGGCCCTGGGATCCACCTTCCTGCTGTGTTGGGGTTGGCAGGGAGTCCAAGCTTGAACTTGTAATAAAGAGACCCTAATGTGATTACATCGGAATCGGGTCCTTAGTGGTCTTTTGGGGGTCACGAATGTTTCCTGGCAGAACACTTACTGTATTGTAGGCCATCTTTTATAAGACTTGTGCTGGCACTTTCCTTTCCCTTTTACCCCTGTCCATGTCTGATCCACATAAAATACGGACTTTTAAGTCACCATTGGTGGCAATTTAATTACTGTCTCAACACTGTAATTTTGTCATCAGCTCACATGCAGATGAACTCCATTTCAGCCACTTCTCAAATGTGAGTCATACCCAAGTCGCTGCTCCTCAAGCCCCATGTCACCCTCACTGAGGGGCTTCTAAAACACTCTGTTTATAATCTTGTGTCCCTAGCAGTCCCATTTTAGGGTAGAGGGAAATGAAAATCCTACAGCTGATGGACAGAGACATCCTCTAACTTGCCTCTTCTAACCCTCTCAGCATTAGCTTGAGGAGCCCAGACACCTCTTTGCCAACGCTGTGTGGTGATATACATTCTGAGATGTGAGGAGGATTGGCTTATATCATCCTTGTGTCACAGCTGAAAGTAAGGTAATTAGTTGTTCCATATGCTCACACTCATGCTATAGTAATGAAAGATCATTCACAGTCTTTTTTTTTTTTTAACTAGGTATTTTCTTTACTTACATTTCAAATGTTATCCCCTTTCCTAGTTTCCTCTCAGAAAATCCCCTATCCCCTCCCCTATCCCCTTCCCCATCCCCCTGCTCCCCAACACACCCACTCCTGCTTCCTGGCCCTGGCATTCTCCTATACTGGGGCATAGAACCTTCACAAGACGAAGGGTCTCTTCTCCTATTGATGACAGACTAGGCCATCCTCTGCTACATATGCAGCTAGAGACACGGGTCCCACCATGTGTTTTCTTTGATTGGTGGTTTAGTACCAGGGAGCTCTGGGGTTACTGGTTAGTTTATATTGTTGTTCTTCCTATAGGACTGCAAACCCCTTCAGCTCCTTGGGTCCTTTCTCTAGCTCCTTCATTGGGGACCCTGTGCTCTGTCCAATGGATGGCTGTGAGCATCCACTTCTGTATTTGTCAGGCACTTGCAGAGCCTCTCAGGAGACATCTATATTAGGCTCCTGTCAGCAAAATCTTGTTGGCATCTGCAACAGTGTCTGGGTTTGGTGGTTGTTTATGGGATGGATTCCCAGGTGGGGCAGTCTCTGGATGGTTATTCCTTCAGTCTCTGCTCTGAACTTTGTCTCTGTAACTCCTTCCATGGGTATTTTGTTCCCTCTTCTAAGAAGGATCTAAGTATCCACACTTTGGTCTAACTTCTTGAGTTTCATGTATTTTGTGAATTGTATCTTGGGTATTCTGAGTTTCTGGGCTAATATCCACTTACCAGTGAGTGCATATCATGTGTGTTCTTTTGTGATTGGGTTATCTCACTCAGGATCCAAGATGAGTCATTAAAAGACGAAATGTACAAGCAAACATTAAATATTTTGATCTCTAGAGAGGAAGATGGATAATGATTTTTAAAAGTGGTGCTTCACAAAGAGGCAGAGAGAAAAACCTGGGTGTAACCAGAAATCCGTTCTCTAGTCTCTTTTGCTAGGGTGGAAATGTTCTTTTTATATGTGTGTGTGAAGTTTGCCTCCTCTTCCTCTTTCCTTTTCCTGATTTTTTCCCCTCTGAATGTATTTTGGTGATTGTCTTAGTCAGGGTTTCCATTCCTGCACAAACATCATGACCAAGAAGCAAGTTGGGGAAGAAAGGGNTTATTCAGCTTACACTTCNATACTGCTGTTCATCACCAAGGAAGTCAGGACTGGAACTCAAGCAGGTCAGGAAGCAGGAACTGATGCAGAGGCCATGGAAGGATATTCTTTACTTGCTTGCTTACTCTGGCTTGCTCAGCCTGCTCTCTTATAGAACCCAAGACTACCAGCCCAGAGATGGTCCCCCCTGATCACTAATTGAGAAAATGCCTTGTAGCTGGATCTCATGGAATCATTTCCCCAAATGAAGCTCCATTCTCTGNGATAACTCCAGCCTGTGTCAAGTTGATAAAAAAACTAGCCAGTACAGTGATATTTAGAATATTATTTTTAATTTGCGTGCGTGTGTGTGTGTGTGTGTGTGTGTGTGTGTGTGTGTGTGTGTAACAGCGTTTCTCTTTGTAGCCCTGGCTGTCCTGGAACTCACTCTGTAGACCAGGCTGGCCTCGAACTCAGAAATCCACCTGCCTCTGCCTTCCAAGTTCTGGGATTAAAAGCATGTGCCACCACTGACTGGCTTAACATGTAATTTGTAATGTCTAACAAATCAGGAGATCAAATCTAATTCTTCCATTTATACTTTAAACAAGTAATCATTTTCAAAACAGATTTCAGTTAGCATTTGTTTTGAGTTTCTGAGATTGGGTGCTATTAGCTGGTAGCTTAGTATCCAGTGCTCAAAACCTACACTTTAGTGTTTATGGGGAATTCTGAGTTTCAATAGCAAGCTGTTTTTTTTTAGACACACCATGCCAGGTACCAGGAAAGATTTTAATATTAGAGTATGAACAAACAAATGTGTGATCTGTAGATTTGGGTCACTTTCATTATAAAACATATCAAAGAAATTGAATTTCTGTGGGTGTTTAAATGGATTAATTAATTTTAAAAAGTATGTGCTGAAGGATGGAAAGATGGCATACTAAGTCAAGGCGCTTGCCCCACAAGCATGGTGAAATTTGGTCTCTGGGACCTATGTAAAATTAGAAGACAAGAATTGACTCCAAGAGTTGTCTTTTTTTTCCCAATTTTTATTAGGTA
>NC_034600.1:37094621-37098355 GCF_900095145.1 Mus pahari | reverse complement strand
ATACTAGTGTGACCCAGCTCCTGTTATCCTGGGATCCTGTTGTCCTAAGATTCTGGGCGTATTACTGTGCATGGAAGTGGCGTTGTCTCCTTTGATGACCATGGAGTTGTCTGGTCTGTTTGAAACTAAGGTAAACCTGAACTGATTAAAAGGAACCTGAGCCTCTGGTCAGGAAAGGCTCTGGTGTCCTTGTTCTTGCTGTCACATGCCTGTCACTATTAGATTGGAGCAGAAGTTGTGTTCCACTTACCAGTAATCCTAAGATCACTTGGGCAGTCCACTAGGGACCATGGAGGTGTTCACCAAATCTGTGCCCTAGGTGACTCGGTGCTGGTGCAGACCAGAAGGGGCTTGTGCCCCTTGTCAGGCCGGTTCTCTGCTTCCCTAGTGCTGTCTCAGGTCCCATTCGCAATTGGATTGGAGCAGAAGTTGTGTTCCACTCACAAGTGATCATAAGATCGCTTGGGCAGTCCGCTAGGAACCTTGGGGGTGTCCACCAAATTCGCGCCCTAGGTTCAGAGTTGTCTTTTGACCTCACTTGTGCTGTGGCACCCCTCCCCCCATGTACATCATAGGCATGTTTGTGCACATACACCTACATTTTAAAACTATTTCCTGAATATCCATTCTGGGCAGTAGAATGGGGTCTGTGGGCACAACAGTGATCAGGAAGAACCCCTTCTGTATTCAGATGTTTGTGCACTGAAATATCTTTAGCACTAGTCAAAAGGCTTTTCATTTCTTGCTAGGAATTCTTCAGGGGCATACGTTTGAAAGGAACATAGAAATAATATACACATCTCCCTGGTGAGGAAGTTGAAACAGGAGGATAGAAACCGAGATTTGGCTTTATCTGTAGACAGCAGTAGCTCTCAGGGTCACCTTGGGTCTGCTTCATTTTCTCAAAGCCCATTTCCCTTGGCAACACAGTACCATGGAGATCGTAATTGTCTGCACAGTGTTTGAAAATCTTCAGAGGCAGGCTGCTGTAACTGTAAAATAATATTTAAAAAAACAAAAAACTTTGAGACTCGGTGTTAGCTTTTCCCGTCCTAAGGCAAATAAATGCCTGTTGTTTTTCTCAGGGAACCTGAGGAGACAATGAAACTTGTCAAATATTTATGATCCAATTCTTTTTTTTTTGCTTTGTTGTGTGGATCCTGTGGGAGGAATTTTGATTAATCATAATTGCTCCCTTTCAGCAGGTGACCTGATTATTTTTTCCTATTTTAACAATTGCTTGACAAGTATTATTTTTTAAAAAAAAATAGAGTCAGAGAAATGTTGTTCTCATGACCTTGTCGCTTGAGCATGGTGTTTGTCACCCAATCTAAGCTCTAAGCCATTTTTAACATCTATAAATTTTTATGCATGCATCAAAAATCTAGGGGCCTGAAGCATGTCAGAAGCTCAATGCGGCTTTTATTGGCCAAGCTGCATGCATGGCTGTATCTTCCTTGGAAGATGCTCTCACCTCTTCTCCTTAACTAAGCTGCACAGCTTCTTTCTCCACCATCATCCGCCAGTTGCTCACGCTTGGAGGATCACATTAAACCTACTGGAGTTGTTCTTAACAAAGCCCTTTGGGTCATTATCCAGCACCCCCTTTGTCTACAAAGGACAGAGTACTTAATTTTATAATGAATGAAACTCACATCTCTTGAAAAACAAGGCTCTGATCCCATCCTTGTGATGCGCCTTGGATGTTGTCCTCCCTGATGCTGTTGGGTGACATGTACCAGCAGTGCCAGTGTGTGTGCTTTATTTGTAATTAAGATGTCAGAGCTACAAAGTAAAAGGTTCTTAAGAGTTTCTGTTGCCTGATTTCTCACTCCCTATTCCCTGTGATATAGTCACAGAATGTATGTATAGTATTGTAAGGAGTGTGGTCACTTAAAATTAGTAGAGCATGCTTTGAGACCAGCAATGACAAAAATCCCATAACATACATATGCAGGCAAGGTGTGTGTGTGTGTAAATGAGTGTGTATTATGAGTGTGTATGTGAGTGAATGAGTGTGTGTGAGTGTGTATGTGAGTGTATGAGTGTGTATGTGTGTGAGTGTGTGTATGTGTGTCTATGTGAGTGTGTGAGTGTGCATGTGGCTGTGTGTGTATATGTGTGTATGTGTGTGAGTATATATATATGTGTGTGTGTATATGTGGGTTGTGAGCGTGTATATGAGTATGTGTGAGTATATATTTGTGTATCTATGTGAGTGTGTATGTGAGTGTGTATGTGTATGTATGTGTGTGTGCTAGTGTGTGAGTATATGAGTATTGCACATATACTCTTATGGGTTGATTACACTATTCTTGTAACTCCATGTGTAATACTCTTAATTATGCCCATGTAACACTGTCTTGGTGGACAAATACCCAGTCCTTGCTGAGAATGGGATGCTAAGCTAGTGATACGCATTATTGTGGATAAAATAAGCTGCCAAAGAACTCTGATGAACTTAGAGTTCATTCCACAGTATCCAAGATTTTGCAGTTGGGAAGTAGCATTAAAGCTACAGGCCAGAGGATGGAGACAAAAGAGGTGCCGGTGAGTGGAATGGAAGGCCCTGAGTGAACTCAAGTAAGATTTTGAAAATGGCATAAAACACAGGTCTGCTCAGAGAGGGGTTTTCTTCCCACTTTGCCAGGGACGCAGGTTCGGAGAAGTAGCTTTAACAGTGACATTACACATCAACGGTGGCCTAGCGATTCCAGCTGCGCTAACAAAAAGGAGATGTACTAGAAATATGGTTTTGTGGTTTTTCCTGCACAGGTGTGGGTTAGGCCACAGACTCCTCTGGCCTGAGCTGGTTTGCACGGTCTCTGACTACCTGACTGGGGGGTGGGTGGTGTGGGGTTGGAGTTGCTACTGCATTGGGCCATTTCTGGCATGTTTGAAGGAGCATTTCTTTCAGGGCTCTTTTCTGTCTTTCAGGCTGACATGGTGGTGGGCAAGGGCGCCTCCACTCTCCATCATGAGGCTGGGCTACCAGGGTCAGTGATAGTTCTCAGTAGCTTCCTTTGTATCACTCTGCTCCAGGAGATCATAGCAATAAATGACTCTTCTGTGTCAGCAGTATTTGAACTGTGTCTTTCTAAGGAAGGATGCAGAACACACAGGAAGAACAGATTATCCAAAGATCCAGAAGGGCAGCAAGGAGCCTGGCTCTCATCACAAAGGTATGCGTGGTAAGCTTTGTGGGAGTAGACTGGGAAGTGACTGGGAAGTAGCAAGGGCTAGAACTGTAGCTCAAAGTAGGAATCAAACACCATACCAACTCCTCTTGCCCACTGTGGAGGACTAGGAAGTACTGGTTGCACATATCACTCACTCACAAGAATGGCCCCTAATGGTTCTGTAGAGAGTGGTTTGCCACCTCCTCCCAGCTGAATCACACTAGGAGGCATGTTCCATCTCCTGACATTTATCTCTATTTACATATTGATGCTTTTGATAACTGTATCTCTGCATTAAAATACGCTCTTGATGAGCTCCAATTCTATGCATTTAAACTCTCTCCCTCTCTCTGCCATCAGTTGCTGGAGGACATTTCCCCTTTCAGGGTCTACAGGCATCTTAAGTTCAACTATTTCAACTAGAAACCATCATCTTCCTCCTCTGGCTGGCTTTCCTTCCCTGGCTTTTCTTTGCCCTTCCTTCCTTCCTTCCTTCCTTCCTTCCTTCCTTCCTTCCTTCCTTCCTTCCTTCCTTCCTTCCTTCCTCCCTCCCAC
>NC_034600.1:37092246-37094616 GCF_900095145.1 Mus pahari | reverse complement strand
CCCTTCCTTCCTCCCTCCCTCCCTCTCTCCTTCCCTCCTTCCTGCCCTTCCTTCCTCCCTCCCTCCCTCTCTCCTCCCCTCCTTCCTGCCCTTCCTTCCTTTCTTCTGTCCTTCCTATCTACAATTGGCATTTTATATTTTTATTGCATTTTTTGTCTCCATGTGCATTCACATCTTTGTGTGCATGTGCGTGTGCATGTGCGTGTGCGTGTGCGTGTGCGTGTATGTGTGTGTGTGTGTGTGTGTGTGTGTGTGTGCACGCACACGCACTTGCACGCATGTGTGAAGGCCAGAGGTCAGTTCTGGAGTCTTTCTCAATTGCTTTTCATCCTTCTGGTCTCTCTCTGAATTTGAAGCCCTCCCAGCCGACTAACTAGAATGGTTAGTCAGCAAGCCTCTAGGACCCCCCCTGGCTTCCATCCTTCTGGTTTCATTTCTCCAGCTCGAGGGTCATAGGCACCCACTGCTGTGGCTAACTTTCTATGTAGCTTCTGGAGGCTTAAATTTGTCCTCCTGCTTACTCACCAGGCAGTTGGTCAATCGGACCCTTGCCCCAGCCCCCCTTTTTAAACGATGAAAAACCAAAGTAGAAAGGAGTTTAAAAGACACCCACCCATTGCCATTTAACATGCAAAAGCTGTCTTAAATACTATCACCCTCTTCTTAATAAAGCCAATGCACAATGACTGTGCCTGAATTTTTGTTTTTGTTTTTCTGCTGATTATTGAAAATAGATTTTCTTTTTACACAATGCATCCTGATAACTGTCTTCCTTCTCGCTACATCTGCACACAGCGAGGGTTCTCCAAACTACAAAACACTCACCTGTCACACTTGCAGGGATCTTTCTATTGTCTGACTCTCTCTAGGCAGTCATAAAAACATAGGCTGTGTGCTTGCCTTCTACTAGCTATAGATTAACAGGCAAAGCAATCTTAGATTATTCCAGAATGTTCAGGGCAAGGGTACATTCCTCAGGTTACCTCTTTCCCCCAATAGGATCGGAGCCTCAGGCCTGCCTGTGATCCACTTCTGCAAGTCACTTTGACCTTTCTCTTTTGTTCAGTGCCTTAAAAGATGATTTAAAAAGTGAGATATTTCAGCCTAGAAGCAAGAGGAAACATGGCAAGCTGGCAAGAGTGAGCCCCCAGGAAAGCTCAAGGCGTTCTTTTCCGGAATGTTTCTTCTGTCGAAGCCCTGTGTGCAGAACATATTTATTGTTTTCAACTGGACCTGTCTGTGGTTTCCACTGCTTTTGCCAAAGATACTCCCTAGAGATGTCTAGCAAGGAAGAACGGGACTGCCAATCATTAGCAACTACGAGACAGAATGACAGTGCTTTTCTTTTTCCACACAAGAGGTGGTACGATGAGAGGTGGTAGAGGTGAAGTGTCCAGTCTGGTGCCTGTCACATGTCCCATGTCACACAGGAGGTCCTAGAGGCACAGTTTACTCTCATTACTGTTCCTGTGCTTCACTTCCTCTTGTCATTGTCAAGAACCAGGATAAAACACACACATACAGAGGCTCAAGGCAGTTGCAGTTTCTGGCCCTAATGAAGACTGGTTGAATGTGCATGTTGTATATTCATGCTATGCTCAAAGTGGGTAGCATCCAGCAACAAAATTCTTATATTAACTTTCTAGAATGAAAGCATAGCCTTGGATCACATAGGTCATAACCAACCAGGAGGGCTGGCAGTGAAGGAAGGCTAGGGTTATGTTCTGGAGGATGTCTGATCTGTCACTGCGATCAATGAGGTACAGCGATTTTTTTTTAAAAATACGTTTTGCTTTAGGTTTTTTTTTCCTGCTTTGTTGATTATTTTATTAAGTGTTTGAGTGTTTGGCCTGTCTGTCTGTCTGTATGTGCACCATGTGCATGCGCAGTACCTACAGAGATCAGGAGATGGTATGAGAGCTTCTGGAGCGGAGGGGACGGATAGTTGTGAGCCACCACGAGCTGGAACTGAACAGGGAAGTAGTGAGGTGTCTTCCCTGCAGAGCTATCATCTCTCCAGCCTTGTGACTAGATCCTTCCTTACTCCAGTCGTCTCCAGTCATTTCACTTTTCTCAACAGTAGCAAGTTAAAGCCAAGTATTTCATCCCTACTGGGAGTGGCCTGTTGGGACTATCATCAACTACACTGACCTTTGTTAGCTGAAAGGTGTGATTTGACCCAAATGAGACCAGATGAATGCTCCCTGCCTGGAATATGAATTGTAATTAGAGTGAAAAGAGACTGTATATCCTTAGAATCCACAAGTCCATTGACAGGTAGGTCTCCATTAAAGAGAATTCCAAATTCCTTCCTTCCTTCCTTCCTTCCTTCCTTCCTTCCTTCCTTCCTTCCTTCCTTCCTTCCTTCCT
>NC_034600.1:37088090-37092151 GCF_900095145.1 Mus pahari | reverse complement strand
CTCTCTCTCTCTCTCTCTCTCTCTCTCTCTCTCTCTCTCTCTTTGTATTAGATATTTTCTTCGTTTATATTTCAAATGCTATCCTGAAAGTCCCCTATACCCTCCTCCCGCCCTGATCCCCAACCTACCCACTCCCGATTCCTGGCCCTGGCATTCCCTTGTACTGGGGCATATGATCATGCAAGACCAAGGGCCTCTCCTCCCATTGATGGCTGACTAGGCTATCCTCTGCTACATATGTATCTAGAGACACAGTTCTGGGGGGTACTGTTCTGGGTTCATATTGTTGTTCCACCTATAGGGTTGCAGACCCCTTTCGCTCCTTGGGTACTTTCTCTAGCTCCTTCATTAGGGGCCCTGTGTTCCATTCAATAGATGACTGTGAGCATCCACTTCTGTATTTGCCAGGCACTAGTATAGCCTCACAAGAGATAGCTATATCAGGGTCCTGTCAGCAAAAATCTTGCTGGTATATGCAATAGTGTCTGGGTTTGGTGGTTGTATATGGGATGGATCCCCAGACGGGGCAGTCTCTGGATGGTCCTTTCTTCTATCTCAGCTCTGAACTTTGTCTCTGTAACTCCTTCCATGAGTATTTTGTTCCCCAATCTAAGAAGGAACAAAGTATCCACACTTTGGTCTTCTTTCTTCTTGAGTTTCAGGTGTTTTGCAAATTATATCTTGGGTAGTCTAAGTCTCTGGGTTAATATCTGCTTATCAGTGAGTGTATATCATGTGTGTTCTTTTGTGATTGGGTTACCTCACTCAGGATGATATCCTCTAGATCCACCTATTTGCCTAAGAAATTCATAAATTCATTGTTTTTAATAGCTGAGTAGTACTCCATTGTGTAAATGTACCACATTTTCTGTATCCTTTCCTTGTTGAGGGACATCTGGGTTCTTTCTAGCTCCTAGCTATTATAAATAAGGCTGCTATGGACATAGTGAAGCATGTGTCCTTATTACCAGTTGGAACATATTCTGGGTATATGCCCAGAAGAGGTATTGCTGGATCTTCCGGTAGAACAATGTCCAGTTTTTTGATGAACCACCAAACTGACTTCCAGAGTGGTTGTACCAGCTTGCAATCCCACCAACAATGGAGGAGTGTTCCACTTTCTCCACATCCTTGCCAGCATCTGCTGCCAGCTGAGTTTTTGATCTTAGCCATTCTGACTGGTGTGACGGTGGAATCTCAGGGTTGTTTTGATTTGCATTTCCCTGATGATTAAGGATGTTGAACATTTTTTCAGGTGCTTCTCATTCCTTCTGTATTCCTTAGTTGAGAATTTTTTGTTTAACTCTGTACCCTATTTTTAATAGGGTTATTTGATTTTCTGGAGTCCGTCTTCTTGAGTTCTTTATATATATTAGATATTAGTCCCCTACTTGATTTAGGATTGGTAAAGATCCTTTCCTAATCTGTTGGTGGCCTTTTTGTCTTATTGACAGTATCTTTTGCCTTACAGAAGCTTTGCAGTTTTATGAGGTCCCATTTGTTGATTCTTGATCTTACAGCACAAGCCATTGCTTTTCTGTTCAGGAATATTTCCCCTGTGCCCATATCTTCGAGGCTTTTCCCCACCTTCTCCTCTATAAGTTTTAGAGTCTCTGGTTTTATGTGGAGTTTCTTGATCCACTTAGACTTGAGCTTTGTACAGGGAGCTAAGAATGGATCAATTTGCATTCTTCTACCTGATAACCGCCAGTTGTGCCAGCACCATTTGTTGAAAATGTCTTTTTTCCACTGGATGGTTTTAGCTCCCTTGTTAAAGATCAATTGACCATAGGTGTGTGGGTTCATTTCTGGGTAACCATTGGGTGTGTTCACCCCGGGGAAGATTCTTTCTCCTACTCTCAGCATTCCTTTGTTGCCTGTAGTTCTTTGTCTACTGTTGATTGCTCAAGAGCTTACTCCTGTCTGTGTTAGCAGGCCTGTTGTTGTCATTATTGTTCCGGTAAGGTTTCATTAGTCATTTTGGCGCGATTTCATGAATGCAGCTTCTGATATTTTTAGGAGACACAATACCACAGAAAACTCCCAGACCTTGTTTCTTACAGTCTTTCTATCCCTACTTCCTCACTGATTCCCTAGTCTTAGGTACTGTAGTTATGTTGTAGAAGTTGGAAATAGCCTCTACAACTCCAAGTTGTATTGGTTGGTGTTTTCTGTAATGCTAGGTTACAAAGAGAAGTTCCTTCAATGAGAGTCGTGAACAACACTATCTGTTGGTCTATCTATCTATCTATCTATCTATCTATCTATCTATCTATCTATCTATCTACTTATCTAGAGTGTAACTTAGGGATTGTGCTGGTTTAGCAAAGTGGTTGTAGGCTCTCCTCAAAGATCCATGACTCTCCTTGGCTTGGATAGTTGGCTATATTTTCAGTACCTGGTATGATTGCCCTCTTGTTAAGAAGATTTTAAGTCCAAGTTACAGGTTGGTTACTGCCAAGGTATGCGTGCCACTACTGCACCCTTAGGCTTATGGTTACATGCTGTTCATACTTTAAAAATCTTCTAATTAGTCATTGATCACTTCCACCGTAGTATAACAACACATTTACACAATACTCAGTCCATGTTAATTGAATTGAATTGATGATGAGCCAGAACCTTAAGTGTTAATCCTGACTCTATAAGTATTAACAGTGGAAACAAATTAATCCTGATGTCACTTTCCTCCTAAATTAAATTAGAATCCTCCATTGGGAATAGTGGTACATGCCTGTAACTTCGGTACTCAGGATGGAGAGGCAACCTTGCAATGAGTTCGAGGATGATCTTGGCTTGTCTCAAGAAAATTAGAATTGTTCTTTTTGCTTTGTGTACTTACTAGAGATGTGTACTTAAAAGAGCCAAGTGATGTGGTGTGTAAAGAAGGACTCAGGACAGGACAAATAAGTAAGAGCATAATTGGAAAGGACACAATGGATCAAGACATCACTTCTTGGCTACCGGCATCCTAATGAATAGCTCTTACGCTTTGGAAGCTTGTGGTCACTCCTAACTGTGTAATTCTGTGTAAAGAAGAAGAAACACACCCCTTTTGTATGGAGGAGTTGATGCCACTCAGCTTTGCTCGAGTACTGTTCCACTCCTTAGTCTAAGCCCCCATCATCTCTGTCATCATGTCTGTCCTCTCTCAGTCACATTTGCAGGTCTCTTCAATGCATTGAAGATAGAACCACATTGTAGGGATATGGGAAAAACTTTTGATGGGGTCTTGCACTGTGTCTCATATGTGCCTGGAGCTCACTATGTAGCCCAGGCTAGCCTCAAACCCAGGTAATCCTGCCTCAATTTCCTGAGTGCTGAAATTATAGGCATATGCTACCACAATCAGCTCACAGTTACATTAAAAAAAAATACATGTCTCATCCACATTTTCACTAGTTCCGAGTGCTGCCATGCTGGCTTTCTGTCCCTGAGGTTCCCTGATCCTATCAGACAGTGCTCTGCATAATTTCCCCATTGGTTATGGTTTGACTATTAACTGTCCACACAAAAGATTCATGTATTGAATGCTTGGCAGGCAGCTGGTGGTGCTATTTTGGGATATTCTGGGAGTTCTAGGAGGTGGGGCTTAGCTGGAGGAAGTAGGGGATGAAGTGTGTCTTATTCCACGCCCCTCCCTAGCATGCTGTCTGCTTCTTGTTGGCCTTGAGGGGAACAGTTCCTACCACATTCTTCTGTGGCTGTGATGTTCTGTCTCATCAAGGACCCAGAATCAGCAGAGTCCAGGAGTGTAGGTTGAACCTTCTGAAACCATGAGCCCAAATAAATCTTTCTAGCACTAAACCATCACTCATTGTACTGTAGTGATGCAAAATGTGATGAATATTATCTTTATCTTTGCCTAGTTAACTTCTCCTCAGTCATTAGGGTTTATACCTTAAGTCTCTCTTGATTTTGTAGGTTTGGCCAGACTCTTCATCTTCCTCTTAAAAAGTGTGTGTTTGTGTGTGTGTGTGTGTGTGTCTGTGTCTATGTGTGTGTTTGTGTGTGTGTGTGTGTCTATGTGTGTGTTTGTGTGTATGTCTGAGTGTGTATGT
>NC_034600.1:37085032-37087380 GCF_900095145.1 Mus pahari | reverse complement strand
TCTCTCTCTCTCTCTCTCTCTCTCTCTCTCTCTCTCTCTCTCTCCATCTATCTACATTATCTATCTACATTACTTACCAGTCTTCCATATGATGCTTTCCAAAATATTTCTCTATTTCTCACACACTGACAAGTTTATCAATACAAAGATATTCACAATATCATTTCTCTTCTTGCCATCTGTTAATGCCACTTTTATTTCTTTTTAATATTTATTTTTTGTTCTTTATGTTAATGTTACTCTTCCTTCTTTGCTTCCTTTCTTCATTCACTTTATATCCTGATTGAACCTCTCTGTCCCATCCTCTCCTCCCAGTCACACCCTTACAAATCCCTCCCCCACAACCCCCTCTCCTTCACCTCAGAGAAGGGGAAGCACCCCCTTGGGTACCACCCTACCTTGGGACATCTAATCACAGTAGGCCTAACTGTATCCTCTCCCACTGATGCCCAACTGGTCGTTCAGTTAAGAGAAGAGGATCCAATGGCAGGTAATCAAATCAGAGACAGTCCCTGCTCTAATTGTTAGGGGACCCACATGAAGAATTGCACATCTGCTATTATATCTCTTTATTGGTAATATACATTTGAGGCTAATTGCCACATGTGAAAACTTTTAAATTTTGTATATGAACTGCTTCGTGCATAATTGCTATTTAATGTATTTCTATAGGTTACAACCCCATAAATATGGGAACACTATGAATTCTTTCACACATTTTCCAAGTTAATGATGTAAAAGGGAAGTACTGTATTTTATGTAGCTGCATGATTAAGTACATTATTGATACAAGTAAAATCCCCTTTAACCAGATGTCAATGAAAGCCCTATTTATAACCTTATTGGTCTCATGATTAGATGCATTTCCCTCTAGCTGGTTTTCAGTTTTATATGGGGGTACATATTTGACCCTTTATCTTTGTGCTCTGATGCTGCAAGAGCGGCCTAGAGGCAGTCTGAATATTCTTCCTAGAGGGTTTTTGTATGCTGGATCAGCAACAATAATTTAGCCACATACAGAGTTGACTATGAACCACATAGCTCAATTCAATTAAGTTAAACTAAATGTATTTTTAATTTAACTTTCTCTTTTAGCCGGGTCCCAAAATAACTACAGCTACTCCAGTGTCACACTATTGCAGTCAATTGATTAAGACTGCTGTTTATTTGCATTTTAACATTCTAACATTAACATGGTGAACATACTGGCATAGAAGCAATAAGGGGTCCTAATTAATCAGTTGCAGGTAAACGTCTTTAAGTGTGCACATTTTACAAAGCACATGGTCAGTTGCTGTTGCTGAGACACCAACAACCTTAGAAAGGGGAATGCAAGAGAGGGGTCTGAATAGTTTGATTCTTAGTCGCCATGAGTCTGTTGTTTACTGCTCCCCTGAGTCTCTGTAGGGTTAGTATTTGCAGGTTTATATAGAAGCACGTTGGAGAGGAAAGGACTTATTCAGCTTACATTTCCACATTGCTGTTCCCCACCAAAGGAAGTCAAGACTGGAACTCAAGCAGGTCAGGAAGCAGGAGCTGATGCAGAGGCCATGGCTGGATGTTACTTACTGGCTTGCTTCCCCTGGCTTGCTCAGCCTGCTCTCTTATGGAACCCAGGACCACCAGCCCAGGGATGACACCACCCACAAAAGGCCCTTCCATCATTGATCACTAATAGAGAAAATGCCCTACAGCTGGATCTCATGCAGGCATTTCCTCAAGGGAGGCTCCTTTCTCTGTGATGACTCCAGCTTGTGTCAAGCTGACACACAAGACCGTCCAGTAGAGTTGGTGACTGTGTTTCTCCTTTGGTAGTGTGCAGAGTGCCTTCTGGTACCAAAGATGCTAGCATGCACCCACCTCATTTTATTACTGAGCCTCTTAGCAGAGGATCTTAACTGTGCCTGTTATGGCCTATACTGAATATTTTATTCCCATTTTCTCCATTTTTTTTTTTTAAATTTGAGACAGAATTCACTCTATGTAGCATATTCTGGCCTTGAACATTCGATCTTCCTGAATGTTAGGATTATAGACACATGCTAACACATTTGGTCTCATTTCTAAAGAACTCTAACATATGCTCAAGAAGATGGTTGGACAGAGTGGCTAAGAAAGAGTCTTATAAAAAATAGTCAATATTGGAAGTTTCTGGAAATGAAAGTTTACTGATTATTCACTAAGGATGTGATGTTGAGATGTCTAGAGACACAATTTCTCTGGTGTCTGTGACAGAGGTTAATATGAGAAAACAAAAAATACTTAAAGGGGGTAGACAGGAAATATGCCAGTCTGTGCTCCCATTCCTCCTCCTCCTCCTCCTCCTCCTCCTCCTCCTCCTCCTCCTC
>NC_034600.1:37080736-37084897 GCF_900095145.1 Mus pahari | reverse complement strand
CTCTCTCTCTCTCTCTCTCTCTCTCTCTCTCTCTCTCTCTGTGTGTGTGTGTGTGTGTGTGTGTGTGTGTATGTGTGTGTGTGTGTGTGTGTGTGTAAAAGCTCAAGTACATAGAATACTCTATGATCTGGAGAATATTGATAATATGTAATTTCAAAGAGACTCTCAGTCTCTAGTACCACCAGGACAGGTAGGTTCTTCTGCCACAGTCCCAGGTCCCTGAACATTTCCTTGCTGCAATTTCAAGGTGTTCTTAGCACTTCCCAAGGTCAAGATGTCTAGAGGTTGCTAGTTTGCAGCATTCAGAGATTTTAACACAACGTTAGTTTTCTCAAAACAATACAAGCCCTAGATGAGCCTGATCTCTTATGTTCTTTATATTTCTGACCTTGAAATTATTTAAAAGGGTTTCAATTAAATATACACTACCTAAAACATGCCAGCTGCCTGAAAGGGGTAAAAAACGTTTTCTTGAGAAGTTGGAGATTTGACATTCACCACTGGATTCAAAGCTAACACACAGCCTTTTATTCTACAGAAGCCCTTGTCAAACTTTATTCTCATGAATTATTTGAATACAGCTGTCTGAGAGCTTTTTCAAAAATGCCTTAAGGGTATTAGCACTTTGCTCTAGAGCGGGAAGACTTTATTTTAATGTTTCGATCACATGTTTTCAAATTTAGACTTTGATTTCATTTCCCCAATTATATTCCTCTAATTTCTGGCTTTCATGTGAAATAGATGATTTGTATTTTGATGGAGAAAGATGTTCAGAGGTAAGGACTCTCTTGGTAGAAAGACCACTAAGAAGATTAACACATTATATAACTTTGTTTTATAACAGTTACAACAAAACCCACACATTTATACATGCAAATTTAACAGTTTTTATATTTACTTGGCCTGAGAGATTAGGATGTTGGTGGATAATAACTTTCATTGTAGCTCTGAGAGAAACCTTTTATTGTAATGGGCTAGAATCACACTCTTGCATTTGGGCTTTTGGGTTCCGTTTCTCAATGGTTTAGACTGCTTTTCATAATTAGTTTCAAACTTAATCACATAAAATTTGAGAGGAAAAAGGAATGACATGTGTGAATTTTGCATCTGAATATATTTTAAGCTGTCTGGCACAGACCTTTAATAGCATGTTAAGGCAGAGATGCTCAACTGAAGCAATAAAGGGATTTACAACTCTGAAGTTGCCAAAGAATTATATTACTCCTGTATCTTCCCTAATTGGAGACCTAGAAGGTTGTCTTTAAGTGTAGTGTAAAGGTGTATGGGCAGACACTGAATTAGATATTTTGCTGCATAAAAAATTTTAATATGTGAAAGATACTTGTGGAAAGACAGCTTGGTGCAGACAAAAAGCTAACTGAATTTATCTGTGCATAAAGAATACCAATCAGTAAGGCAGTGAGCTGGATGGTTTTGCTTTTCAACTTGACAACCTGGAAAGGGACTCTTAATGAGGGATTCTTTATATTGGGTTGTCCTGAGTGTGTGTATAGGGTTGTCTTAAGGTCATTAATGTATGATGATCCAGCCTACTGTGGGTGGCACCATTCCCTTGGTACGGGGCCCAGAACTGTGTATGAGTGGATAATGCAAGTGAGCATAAGCAAGCAAGCAAATGGGAATGTATACATCAGTTTACTCCTGACTATAGACTTGATGTGACAAGCTGCCTTGACTTTCCTGTATGGACTGTAACCTGGAAGCCAAAGAAACCCTTTTCCAAAAGTTGTGTTTTGTCAGGGTATTTTAGTACAGCAACAGAAACAAAACTAGAATAGGTAGATATCAATGTTCCTTTAAAAATACTAAATACAGGGATATTAATGTTTAAATATAAAAGGAGTGACATAGTGCTCAATAAATACATAAAACACCCAATAGTCAACCAATGGAGTTGGAAATAAAGCCAAATGTCACCAAACACATTGATAACATGAGGCATTGGTGAAGTTGATAAGTTACACATTCATACAGTGGAGATGAAATGATCCCATTACACATAGACACATAGCGTGTCTCTGTAGGTAATCAGTGTGTATTCCTTTTAGGTGTTAGGGTGACAGTTTACAAAATGCTTGGGCAAATTTATCTGTGCTAAAAATGTTGATATAATGCAATTGGAAATTTTCTGTCAAAGAAGGTGACTATTACTGATAATTTTTAAAGATTTATTAATCTTTTATATGTGTGAGTATTCAGCCTGTATGCATGTTTGTGCATCAAACATGTACATGGTGCCCACAGAGGCTGAAAAAGTGTATTGGATCCTCTGAAACTGAAGTTACAGATGGTTATGAGCCACTGTGTAGGTTCTGGGAAAAGAACCCAGTTCCTCTGGAAGAGCAGCCAGTGCTTTTAACTGCTGACCTATCTCTCCAGTCCAACAATTTTTTCTGCCTGTGCAAGCAATTTGGTAAAGCATTTTAGGCTTTGCATTATAAATGATATATTCTAAAGGACCATAGACATACAAACACAGAAGCATCATAGTTATAGAGAGAATTTTTACTTTTGAGACAAAATGGAAAAATTTTCAAAGATTTTAGATTTTAATAATTAAAAATTCATGACTGACCATATATAGACTCATTACCTGGTACACAAACCATCTTATGCACGTGACAGCCCTATTTAAACAGAGCTGTAAAATGATCATTAAAAGAGATTGCACCCCACCCCAAAGTCACAACAGTTAACAAACAACAGACTATGGATTTGAAAGAGAACAAGTAGGGGTATATGGAAGGGTTTGGAAGGATAAAAGGGAAGGGAGGATTGATAAAACTATATTATATATAATCTCAAAGATAAAATAAATTAAATTAAAAAAAATCTGCTCAGAGAAAAATTTAAGTGAGCCTTGTTAAGTTCTAGTCCATAACCTGTAATTTGAGCTCTTGGAAGGTAGAGGCAGGAGTTAAGGTTATCCTCAGCTACACTGGAGTTTGAGGCCAGCCTGGGCTACACGAGATACTATCTTATGTTTGAAAATGCCAAGAACCTCCCCAGACAGACAGACAGACAGACAGACAGACAGACAGACAGACAGACAGGAAGACAGGGAGACAGACAAATAGACAAACACACAAGTTATGACTCCATTAAAAACCTGATAAAATTGAATGGAAACAAGCATTGGACTCTGGTCTTTTAAGTTACTTTGCTAAAAGCAGGTAAGTAGATGACAAAAGCTAATTGCTTTGAATATACAGAGCAGGCGAACCTTAAAGATAATCTTTTGGTTGTAGCCAAGTTGATTATATATACACTTTCAATAATGTTTGTTTTTATAACATGATTGGTAACTCATTTAGATTTAAAAATGTAATCCTTAGATTGGTATGATATAATGTTATCCCAGAAATTATAAATTATATACATGTAAATATACGTATAACATATATTAGTAATATCCTTCAATCATTGGTTCTTTTTTTCTTAAAAAAAAATTGGCTTTGTATAAGGAAAAGAAAGATCAAATAAAATTAGATATTTTGAGTTTAATTTCTCTGACATTTAGTTTCAAATAACAGACATAAAACTTCAGAATTTTAACTTATGTCTACACTTAACGTGTAACTGTTTTGATAGGTGTCTCAATATAGGATGCCTAATCATGTTGATTATATTTGCATCTGTGAATTGGTACCATTTATAGATATAAGCATACTTACATCATACAACACACTTAAATTACATACTTACTGAAAGCATAGCATGTTTAGGGTGTGAAAATTTTCAGGGTGTTTTGTGTCCAGATCTTTTAACCTCATGCCATTTGACAACATGAAGATATTAAGCACATAAAGAGTTATGTGTATTTGTAGAGATCCTAAATCTAATATTCCCTCTTCAAGAACAAGTTTGGCTTTGTCTTTAAAATTTTTAACATATTATAGATATATACTGAATTAGATATTTACTTATCTAATCCCTTAGCATTGTTTATAATCAAGTATGTATTACCTGTTACCAATGGGTTAATGATGTGTAACAGCTTTTTCATATCACTAGCAAAAATAATCTATGTCAATGTTGGCAACACTCAAGTATGTTACACATGAGATCAGGCAGTACACAAAGTGTCTGACTCATGTATGTTACACATGAGATCAGGCAGTACACAAAGTGTCTGACTCA
>NC_034600.1:37070243-37080087 GCF_900095145.1 Mus pahari | reverse complement strand
GTATGTTACACATGAGATCAGGCAGTACACAAAGTGTCTGACTCAAGTATGTTACACATGAGATCAGGCAGTACACAAAGTGTCTGACTCATGTATGTTACACGTGGAGCAGAGATCAGGTACCAAAAGAAAAAAATCCATATTCAGGGCCAGTCCTCTAATTTTTAAAATCATTTTATCTTCTAAATCTATAAAGTTTTCAGACAAAATCTCCTGGGAAAATTTCAGAGGATTTGATAAAGTCATGTTTTAACAATTTATTCTTGAAATGCAACTTACTGGTTATTTCTTTTCTTAGTAAGACCCAAATCATATCCTTTCTGCCTATCGCACAATACTAGACAAGCTTTCTAAGATCCTGCTATTTATTGTAAGCCTTGGCATAGTCTAAGTGTCACCAGTAAAAACATATTTAACATGGAGATCTTTGATAAAATATGCATCAAGGACATTTTATATATTATAGTTTTAATACAATTTTACAATTAATAACTGCACATATAAAGATATTCCTGGAGAAGAAACCTATAGCAATAATCTAGCAAAAAGATTTTTTTCATGTGCATCCTTTATTGGTATTTTATTTTTATTTCTATTAGTATGTCTTAAGATATTTTATCTTAGCAAGTCTTGCTATGTAACTTTTTTTTTTAGCAAATAATACTTTTTCATTAGATATTTTCTTTATTTACATTTCAAATACTATCCTAAAAGTCCCCTATACCCTCCCCCTGCCCTGCTCCCCAACCCACCCACTCCTGCTTTCTGGCCCTGGCATTCCCCTGTGCTGGGGCATATAAAGTTTGCAAGACCAAGGGGCCTCTCTTCCCAATGATGGCCAAATAGACCATCTTCTGCTACATATGCAGCTAGAGACATGAGCTCTGGGGGTACTGGTTAGTTCATATTGTTGTTCCTCCTATAGGGTTGCAGACCCCTTCAGCTCCTTGGGGACTTTCTCTACCTCCTCCATTGGGGGGCCCTGTGTTCCATCCAATTGATGACTGTGAGCATCCACTTCTGTATTTGCCAGGCACTGGCAGAGCCTCACAAGAGACAGCTATATCAAGAAAATGTCATAAAGCAATTATATTTAGAGTTTCATGCATTATCTTTCTAGCATATTTTAAATCATACATTTTCATTTACATAAATAATTTTTATATTTTTTTGTTTTCTATTACTCTTGACTACTAATTAATGAAGAGAAATGAATGTAAATTTTAATTTTTTGTTTCAGAAAAAAGTTCTTATCAATATAAATTTTGTAGCTCAAAACTTTTATCTACCAACTAATTTATTCTGTCACAAATTGTGCTTTCAGCAAAGTTTTTGTTTTAGGTGGCAACTAACCTTCAAAGATACTTGCTCTAGAAGATCAAATAATTGTTGATTCAAAGCATTTAATAATCTATGGGATATATTTCTTACATAGAAATAAAGCAGTTTTGATAGATTTTTTAAAAGTGAAGAGTATTCACATTTATAAGGTATAGCACAATAGATTTACAAGGTCTATGAACAGATAGTTAAATCCCAATTACATTTCAGAATAAAACAAATAAGTCTGGTTGTATTTAAATTTTTTATGGTACGTCATATTGCTGTCTGTTTACTGAGCTGTTATCCCCACAGTGAAAGCTTCAATTAAAAATAAACAATTCTATGTCCTGAGTTAGCATTTGAGTGCTCACATTTCAGTTAGACCCAATATTAAAATGAAGGAAATGTTTTGGGTCAATTGCTGTGTTGCTCAATGGAGAATCCTCTAGAGTGTTACCGAGAGGCTGCACACACCTTATTACACGTCTTGTAAGGTCTCAACTCCAAAGGGTATGGAGTATGACAAGGTCTGGGACAACCAACTCTTATGTGCACTACCCAGGGAGCTCTTGGAGTCCCCCCTAGTTCATAAATTTGGCTTTGTTTGATGTGATTCCCTATGAAACTACTGTATATCATAGAGCCAGATGCCCCTGGGGAGGTCGAACAATCCTTTCACAGGTATTGCGTATCAGATATCCTGCATATCAGATATGTATGTTACAATTCATAACAGTAGCAAAATTATAGTTATGAAGTAGCAACAAAATAATTTTATGGTTGAGGGTCACCAGAACATGAGGAACTGTATTAAAGGGTCTCAGCATTAGTAAGGCTCAGAACTACTGCTTGAGAACCACCCAGAGTGAGCCAGAGGGAGAATTCATAACTTCTCTTCAGAGTATAGGGAACTCTTTTTTTTTTTTTTTCCAGACAGGGTTTCTCTGTGTAGCCCTGGCTGTCCTGGAACTCACTCTGTAGACCAGGCTGGCCTTGAACTCAGAAATCTGCCTGCCTCTGCCTCCCAAGTGCTGGGATTAAAGGTGTTTGCCACCACTGCCCAGCTCTTGAGTTAGGTACATCTCTAATGGGACTGACTTTCTCTGCAGTCACTCCGTTAACCCAGCTGTTAAGGACAATGACTAATAGAACTAATACAAAATGACATAAAAACAGTAAATTCAGAGTACCTGATTAGATCCTAAAAACTCTCAACTCTCCCTGAACATTCCTGGACATTGCCATGCTCCCACCTCGATAATAATGGACTGAACCTCTGAACCTGTAAACCAGCCACAATTAAATGTTGTCCTTTGAAGATTTGCCTTAGTCATCGTGTCTGCTCACAGCAGTAAAACCCTAACTAAGACAGTTGGTGTCCCTATAGCTACACTGGGGTTCTTGCCTGGCTACAGAAGATGGTCTCTTCAGGTTGCATATCCTCAAATGCTGTGAGTTACAGTTAAGGTCACCCCCATTGATTCTTGGGTATCTCCTTATCCCAAGTCTGTCTTATTCTGCAGATACTCCTCCCACCCCTGAATTGACATTACTTGCAGATTTCCATTCATTCTCATGGCCATCTCCCTTGTCCCTCACCACACCTGATCCCGAACACCTCAATTTCCCTCCCTATACCTCCTCACACAGTTAAGAATGATCTTTGTTAAAATCTCTAGGTAAAATGTTGATTGGGAGCTAAAATGTCTACATGGTACTAAAGTGTTGTTTTTATAGGTTATTTACAGTTATTAAAATGGGAACTTGACCTTATAGTTCATCAGCTGGTTATAAACCACCATAACCTATCAATCAAATTTAAGTTACAAATAGTAGAAGACCAGGGGTGAAAATACTTTTCTGCAAAAATTAACAAGTACCTGGATTGAACTAAGGAAGAGCGTCTGAAGGACAGGATTTGAAGAGTTAGACACCTGGGATACAATTATAATAAAGCATGTAGTGGTTAGCCATTAGCCAAACAACTGAATTATGCATCCCATTACTTTTACACGTATATACACTAATGAAGTAAAAGTGAATTACAGTGTTAGCTTGTAGGGTGCCAGCCATCTCATCTTAAGAGGTTTTTTTTTTGTTTTTTTGTTTTTTTTCAATTTTAGCTCTCCAAAGCACCACATCCTGGAAACTAAAAGGCTGATACTCTACCAGCTTGTCAAAATGGCTTTTGCATCTTTTCTTCTGGTCCTTGTCTCTCAGCCTCAATCCTGGAATTGGTGAAGGAAGCCTTGACAAACAAGGAGAGGTGATAAAAGGATCATCACTTTGTTCCCCAGTGCTAGCTGGCTCTGGAAACAAGAAGGAAAAGGCTCTAAATTAGATATGAGGTTTATTTTTTTCCCTTTGAGCATCTTATTTTATTTTGTTTTAGGGGATGATCAAAAATGGCTCCCAGATTGATTGTGATGATGGTTATTGTGTAACTCTGAATAGGCTGAAAAACAATGTCTCCACAGAGTGGTTAAATTGTATATTTCAATAAAGTTGATTTTTTTTTAAAGAACTAGTCAGCTAGAATTGTCCTGGGGCTCCCAGGTAGCACAGACATAGTATTTCTCCCATGGCCCCACCAATTATGATGAAAATCCCCCTTAAACTAATTTATCTTGAAATCCAAATAAAAGTTTCCTGAGAATTCTTAATTTTCATTCCACAATGGCTGTATACCAATGCTACACAAAATGGCTATTTAAGCTTTGAACATGGGGTAACTTAGGTTTTATCAGCTCATCCTGAAAAGTAACCAAAGGTGAGTTTGCACAACTATCACTTCTCAAGCACAGAGAAAAACCTTAACCACAAATCTAAAGACCAATGTCCAATTAGTCTATGGAGAACATCAGGTTGAACGTCTGCCAAACTCATGATTCTTGTCATGGAACTGAGCTACTCTAGAAATGTGGCAAATACAGAAGTAGATGCTCACAGTCATCTATTGGATGGAACACAGGACTCCTAATGAAGGAGCTAGAGAAAGTACTCAATGAGCTAAAGGGGTCTACAACCCTATAGGAGGAACAACGATATGAACTAACCAGTATCCCGCAGAGCTGTGTCTCTAGCTGCATATGTAGCAGAGGATGGCCTAGTCAGCCACCAATGGGAGGAGAGGCCCTTGGTCTTGTGAAGATCATATGCCCCAGTACAGGGGAATACCAGAGCCAGGAAGCAGGAGTGGGTGGGTTGGGGAGCAGGGCGGAGGAAGGGTATAGGGGGCTTTGGGGATAGCTTTTGAAATGTAATTGAAGAAAATATCTAGTAAAAAAACTTTCTTAGTAACAGCAAAAAAAAAAAAAAAAAAAAAAAAAAAAAAAAAAAAAAAAAAAAAAAAAAGAAATGGCTCACCTGCTTTCTTTCCAGATTTCTTTATAAACTGATATCAACAATGCTAAACAAGCAGGATTAGGACCACAGACATTTACTAGGACCTTCCCAAACCACAAAATAAATAATTATACATCACAAATAGGATAACGTCAAAGCCCCTTTTCATCACCAGTCCACCACTGTGCAGTCACAGTCAACTGTGCTCAGACAGTGGGAGAAGAGGAAGAAGTTCCCAGCAGCTGTAAGCCCCAGGGGTTTCCCTGCACTGAAGCCTTTAGCCACGAGTCTTCCTCCTTGTTCATTAGGTCCCCATCTATGAACATGCACTTGGGTTGTTCATAAACTTTTCATCATACTTCAAAAGGAAATTGGAAACAAATTTGTAAAAAAAAAAAAAAAAGTGGACTTATTTCCTTTTTGTCTAGGACTAGGGAGAGGAAACTCTTTAGTCTCTCTCTACCTTTCCCATAGTGATTCTATAATTATTGACATTATGAAATAAAACCCAGGACATGCGCGTATGTTGATTTAGAGGTGAAGCAAACTCTCAGAATTGCTTCCTGAGGGGAAAGTTTTTCTTCTCTGGTCACAGGGCTATAATCTATTTTCTTCATCAGCGTGGGGTTTCTGGAGAAACAACTCTTTGGTACTCTGCTTTTAGAGCACCTTGTTACACGGTTTCATGATTGCATTCATCTTTATGGCTGAATAGAGCCCTGCTGCACGTATCCTCCATGTTTTCTTTATCCCTTGGTTGAAGGCATCTGGGCTGATTTCCTGCCTTGGCTTTGTGAGTAGTGCTGCATAACTACCTAGGAGTGTTACAATGATCACATGGTGGCTGTAATTACTTAGTTTTTCTTTTGAGAAACTTCTCTACTGCTTTGTATGTTGCCTTTACTAATTTACATCTATACCGCTAGGGTTCATTGGGCCATGCCAGGAAATGTGGTAGAGTTGAGTCAGTTCAGAGTCCGGGCACACAAGCACACACCTGAGATGGTAGGTGGCTCCCTGCAGCCCACCAGATTCCTGGCCTGGAACACATGCCTCCTCCTCCTCCTCCTCCTCCTCCTCCTCCTCCTCCCACTCCTTCTCCTCATCCTTCTTGCATTCCTGCATTGGCTTCCTTGAATGTTAGACTGTAATATATACAGTTGGTTTTGTGCAGTGTTTTATCACAGCAACATAAAGCAAACTAGAACAGGGGCTAAGCAAATAACAGACCTTCCTTTAGTCTTTTATCCACTCTCCACATATCTATCCTTCCTCACTGTATTTATTAATCAATTGTATTTCTTGAGTGACCTCTCTGTGCCTCTAATGCTTTAAGTGTGACAGCAGATCAATATTGGGAGAAAAAATAATTGGCTTTATAGTGATTTTTTTTTTTACTAGAAACTTCCCCATTTGTGGTTAGTGGAGGGTTTCATCTTCAGTTTTATTGTGCGATTCTTGTGCTTATTTTATTGCTCATTAGCCCATTTTCCAGTGGTGTGCAGATATGTGAGCATAAGCAGATATAAGGGAAAGAGCTATCAACTGATTAAATGAGTGTCACAGAGAATTACAGCGGAGCCTGACTCTTTGGCTGCTCAATTTGGGAAGAATGCTCATGTGTGCATTGGATGAGTTATTCACTTGGCAGGTAGCAATTGAACAGAGTCTCCCCCTGGCTGGCAATCTACATGGAAATGATTGAGTCTGCTCACAGCCCTGAACCGTCTCATTTTCTACTTAGCAGTTGTGGGATTACATGAATGCAGATGGCCGGTGTCATGGCAGGAGGAATTTGTTATTAGTGTCCTATTATGTTTACCATTCTCTTCATTAGTAAAAATTTCCATCTCTGTTTCCAAAGGTGCTCTCTGTGTTTTCTCAGGTGCTCCTGAGTCTTGTCTGGGAGATGTTAATGCTTCCTACCGACTGCTGTTACAACATTTTTTGACACAGTTCTCTGGAAATAATACATCCTTTTATCCCAGAGAAATTCCCAGTAGGGCAGGATGCATGCTAGTTTCTTCCAGGGGAGACTTTCAGTTCATGCTGGGGAAGTTATTTAATTTATTATGTTTATAGTGAGACTTTAAATATTACATTAAGGCCAACAGAACAGTTAATGATATTTGGTTATGTTTTGCTTCTAAAAGCCTTGGCTGATTTAAAAATAAATCATTAGAGACAGACCATTAAATTTTATGAACTATGAATATGCTTAATAGCCCCATTTAATAAGATAGCCTTAAGTTTTTCCATGGGCCATTGCTTTTACCTGAGGTTATGTTCAGATTTCAAATGTTCAGATGTTCTTGACCATCTTAAAGGTGATTATTTGTTTCAGATAATAACATAGCCACTGCCTTTGCAGAGCATTTGTCTGTTTGACCTCATTGTGAGGTGAGGTTATAAATTGTGGTAGTTTTTCTAAGAGTATTAAAACTAACAATTTTTTTTACTTATGGCAAGTGTATTATTAAAATCTAACTCCAGAGGGAGTACTCCGACCCCAGGACTCAGGTTGAGACTGCCATTTTCTCTCTGGTGACTCTCTAAGGTGGGACCAGTCAGGAGTACACAGGCCTCAGAAGCAGCAGAGCAGCTGGGATAGAGTCCTACCTGCCTCCATCTGCACACAGAAGGTGGGGCTGTTCCGAAGCCCTCTGTGCACTGGTCTTGCCAGGAGAGAGCTGGTCTCCCAGGAGTGCTGACACAGGCTTACAGACTCACAGGAGGAACAAGCTCCAGCCACAGACAGCAAGAACATCTAACACCAAAGATTACCAGATGGCAAAAGGCAAACACAAGAATCTTACCAACAGAAACCAAGACTACTTGGCATCATCAGAACGCAGTACTCTTACCACAGCAACCCTGGATACCCCCAACACACCAGAAAAACAAGATTCAGGTTTAAAATTATATCTATCTCATTATGCTGGTAGAGAATTTTAAGAAGGACATAAGTAACTCCCTTAAATACAGGAGAACACAGCTAAACAGGTAGATGCCCTTAAAGAGGAAACACAAAAATCTTTTAAAGAATTACAGGAAAACATAACCAAACAGGTGAAGGAATTAAACAAAACCATCCAGGATCTAAAAATAGAAGTAGAAACAAAAAAGAAATCACAACGGGAGATAACTCTGGAGATAAAAAAAATCTAGGAAAGAAGTCAGGAGCCATAGATACAAGCATCATAAACAGACTACAAGAGATAGAAGAGAGAATATCAGGTGTAGAAGATTCCATAGAAAACATGGACACAACAATCAAAGAAAATGCAAAATGCAAAAGGAACCTAACCCCCCAAAAAACAGGAAAACTAGGACACAATGAGAAGACCAAATGTAAGGATAGTAGGTATAGATAAGAAGGAAGATTTTCAACTTAAGTGTCAGCAAATATCTTCAACAAAATTATAGAAGAAAACTTCCCAAACCTAAAGAAAGAAATGCCCATGAACATGCAAGAAGCCTACAGAACTCCAAATAGACTGGACCAGAAAAGAGATTGCTCCCATCACATAATAATCAGAACACCAAATGTAAAAAACAAAGAAACAACATTAAAAGCAGTAAGGGAAAAAGATCAAGTAACATACAAAGGCAGACCTATTAGAATTACACCAGACTTCTCACCAGAGACTATGAAAGCCAGAAGATCCTGGACAGACGTTATACAGACCCAAAGAGAACAGAAATGCCAGCCCAGGCTACTATAACCAGCAAAACTCTCTATTACCATAGATGGAGAAACCAAAGTATTCCATGGCAAAACCAAATTCACACAATATCTGTCCACGAATCCAGCCCTTCAAAGGGTAATAAAGGGACAATTCGAACACAAGGGGGGAAACTACATCCTAGAAAAAGCAAGAAAGTAATCGTTCATCAAACCTAAAAGAAGATAGCTACATGTACAGAATCCCAACTCTAACCAAAAAAAAAAAAAAAAAAAACCAGGAAGCAACAATTACTTTTCCTTAATATCTCTTAATATCAATGGACTCAATTCCCCAATAAAAAGATATAGACTAACAGATTGGCTACACAAACAGGACCCAAGATTTTTCTGCATACAGGAAATCTACCTCAGGGACAAAGACAGGCACTACCTCAGAATAAAAGTATGAAAAACAATTTTCAAAGCAAATGGTCCCAAGAAACAAGCTGGAGTAGCCATTCTAATATTGAATAAAATCAACTTCCAACCCAAAGTTATCAAAAAAGACAAAGAGGGAGACCACACTCATCAAAAGTTAAGTCTACCAAGATGAACTCTCAATTCTGAATATCTATGATCCATATGCAAGGACAGCCACATTCATAAAAGAATGTTTACCAAAGTTCAAAGCACACATTGCACCACACACAATAATAGTGGGAGACTTCAACACCCAACTCTCACCAATGGACAGATCCTGGAAACAGAAACTAAACAGAGTCACAGTGAAACTAACAGAAGTTATGAAACAAATGGATTTAACAGATACCTACAGAACATTTTATCCTAAAACAAAAGGATATACCTTCTTCTCAGCACTTCATGGTACTTTCTCCAAAACTAGCCATATAATCAGTCACAAAACAGGCCTCAACAGATACAAAAATATTGAAATTATCCCATGCATCCTATCAGATCACAAGAGACTAAGGCTGATCTTTAATAACAACATAAATAATAGAAAGCCCACACATACGTGGAAGCTGAACAACATTCTACTCAATGATAACTTGGTCAAGGAAGAAATAAAGGAAGAAATGAAGGACTCTTTAGAGTTTAATGAAAATGAAGCCACAACATACCCAAACTTATGGGACACAATGAAAGCAGTCCTAAGAGGAAAATGCATAGTTCTGTGTGCCTCCAAAAAGAAACTGGGGAGAGCATACATTAGTATCTTGACAGCATACCTGAAAGTTCTAGAACAAAAAGAAGCAAATTCCCCCAAGAGGAGTGATGTCAGGAAATAATCAAACTCAGGGCTGAAATCAATGAAGTGGAAGGAAAGAGAACTATACAAAGAATCAACCAAACCAGGAGCTGACTCTTTGAGAAAATCAACAAAATAGATAGACCCTTAGCCAGACTCACTAGAGGGCACAGGAACAGCATCCTAATTAACAAAATCAGAAATGAAAAGGGAGACATAACAACAGATCCTGAGGAAAT
>NC_034600.1:37064567-37070017 GCF_900095145.1 Mus pahari | reverse complement strand
AAACAGAATGTACTATACCCAATTGATTCTATGAAGTCACAATTACTCTGATACCTAAACCAGACAAAGACCCAACAAAGAGAACTTCAGACCAATTTCCCTTATGAATATCAATGCAAAAATACTCAATAAAATCCTCGCAAACCAAATCCAAGAACACATCAAAATGATCATCCAGCATGCTTCATCCTAGGGATGTAGGGGTGGTTCAAAATACAGATATCCATCAATGTAATCCACTACATAAACAAACTCAAAGAAAAAAAACCACATGATCATCTCCTTAGACCCTGAGAAAGCATTTGACAAAATCCAAAATTCCTTCATGGTAAAAGTCTTGGAAAGGTCAGGAATTCAAGGCTCATACCTAAACATAGTAAAAGCCATCTACAGCAAACCAGTAGCCAACATCAAAGTAAATGGAGGGAAACTTGAAGCAATCCCACTAAAATCGGGGACTAGACAAGGCTGCCCATTTTCTCCTTACCTATTCAATATAGAACTTGAAGTCCTAGCCAGAGCAATTAGACAACAAAAGGAAGTCAAAAGGATGCAAATTGGAAAGGAAGAAGTCAAAGTGTCACTATTTGCAGACGATGTAACAGTATACTTAAGTGACACCAAAATTTCCACCAGAGAACTCCTAAACATGATAAACAACTTTAGCAAACTAGCTGGATATAAAATTTACTAAAACAAATCAGTGGGCTTCCTCTACACAAAAGACAAACAGGCTGAGAAAGAAATTAGGGAAACAACACCCTTCAAAATAGTCACAAATAATATAAAATACCTTGGTGTGACTTTACCTAAGCTACTGAAAGATCTGTATGATAAGAACTTCTAGTCTTTGAAGAAAAGAAATTGAAGAAGATCTCAGAAGATGGAAAGATCTCCCATGCTCATGGATTGGCAGGATTAACATAGTGAAAATGACCATCTTGCCAAAAGCGATCTACAGATTCAATGCAATCCCCATCAAAATTCCAACTCAATTCTTCACAGAGTTAGAAAAGGGTAATTTTCAAATTCATCTGGAACAATAAAAACCTAGGACAGCAAAAACTATTCTCCACAATAAAAGAACCTCTGGGGGAATCACTCTCCCTGACCTCAAGTTTTACTACAGAGCAATTGTGATAAAACTGCATGGGACTGGTACAGCGACAGGCAGGTAGATCAATGGAATAGAATTGAAGACCCGGAAATGAATCTATGGTCACTTGACCTTTGTCAAGGGAGCTAAAACCATCCAGTGGAAAAAAAGACAGCATTTTCAATAAATGTTGCTGGTTTAACTGTCAGGTATCATGCAGAATAACCCAAAACGATCAATTCTTATCTCCTTGTACAAAGCTTAAGTCCAAGTGGATCAAGGATCTTCACATAAACCAGATAGACTGTGGGGCAGTGGGCTATGTGCCGACAGCCTGGTTTCCAGTCGAGGCTAGATCTTCAACCCCGGGACCCTGTAGTGATAATTCACTTACATGGGACAGAAGGAGTTCTCTCATGTCTTCTGGACCCTGGCTCCTGTCAGAGTTACTGCCCCCACAACCCCCACAGGAGAGGCGTGGCTATCAGCTACTTAGGAATAGCACCAAACCCTCCCACATGCAAATAAGGTTTTCCCCAAACCCTCAGTTCAATTCACAAACATATGAAACTCTAGAAGGAAGACCAAAGTTGGATACTTTGATCCTTTTTAGAAGGGAGAACAAAATACCCATGGAAGGCGTTATAGAGACAAAGTATGGAGCAGAGACTTAAGGAATGACCATTCATAGACTGCCCCACCTGGGAATCCATCCATGTACAATCACTTAAGCCAGACACTATTGTGAATACCAACAAGAGCTTGCTGACAGGAGCCTGATATAGTTGTCTCCTGAGAGGCTCTGCCAGTACCTGACAAATACAGAAGTGGATGCTCACAGCCATCCATTGGATGGAGCACAGGGTCCCCAATGAAGAAGCTAGAGTAAGTACCCAATGAGCTGAAGGGGTCTGCAGCCCCATAGGAGGAACAACAATATGAACTAACCAGTACTTTCACAGCTCCCTGGGACTGAACTACCAATTAAAGAAAACACATGGTGGGACTCATGGCTCCAGCTGCATATGTAGCATATGATGGCCTAGTTGGTCATTAGTGGGAGGAGAGGCCCTTGGCCCTGTGAAGGTTCTATCCTCTAGAATATGGAAATGCCAGGGCCAGGAAGCAGGATTGGGTGGGTTGGTGAACAGGGACGGGGAGGAGATAGGGGCTTTTTGGAGCGGAAACCAGGAAATGGGATAACATTTGAAATGTAAATAAAGAAAATATCTAATAAAAAAATCTAACTCCATGAAGACTATGGTCTCTGAAAACGAAGATTAAAGCTTTTTGGTTTTTGTCATCTCTTTTCTAAAAGTACCAGCTCCTCTAATAAATCTCTAAACAAACAAACAAAAACTTTAAAAACTAATACTGTTATACACAAAGTGTCATTGATGTAACATAAAACCTGAGTCTGGTTATTTTATGAGGAAAGTCAGTTTGTTCAGTTCATAATTTAGAAATTTAAAGTCAAAGATTGATAACTTTGTGTATCCCCTTCTGGTGAGGACCTGATGCTTCATGCCATACTCTCACTGGGACGATGTCTATGAGCAGTCGCTGAGGCAGGGCGTGTTTCTGCATCAGGCTTGCTCTTTGATCTTCTACTTGAGTGGGTCTTACAGGTTACCCATTGCTTTTCATGCTTGCAGGAGGTCCCCGTGCAACTGATAACCACAGTGTCAGCATTTTTTAATTTATTATTATTTTCTTTATTTACATTTCAAATGCTATCCCGAAAGTTCCCTATACCCCGCCCCCACCCTTGCTCCCCTACCCACCCACTCCCACTACTTGGCCCTGGCCTTCCCCTGTGCTGGGTCATATAAAGTTTACAAGACCAAGGGGCCTCTCTTCCCAATGATGGCCCAGTGTCAGCATTTTTAAGATTCTGGAATCCAGGACAATAATTACTACTCAGGTTTGAAGAGACACCTTGCATTACATGATCTATTTGGATGTCCCTTTAAGTTGAAATGGGATTAATGGCTTGGTCACTGTCACTCATTTCTCCACTTGAGGGCTTGTTAGGGGTAGTGTTTTTGAGGTCTTTATGGCCAAAAGAGAGGAGGAACAGTTTGCAACCTGCAGCAAGCAGGTGCAAACTCTGCAAAGAAGTACTTGTCCCTTAGTGGCTTCTGCTCCTGAGGAGAATCCATACAAATTACCTTCCTGTAGTATTAGCAGTCCTGGGTAACTATACTCTTGTTCTGAGGTAATCTGGATGCTTTTCTAGCAGATTCAGTTTGTTTTAATCCTAAGCTTCTGGTAAGAATGAAATGTGAGGCAAACTGAGAAATCTTTTTTGTATGACATATTAAATGGTTCTGGTTAATGTACTATAACAGCTAACAATCTGAAAGAGGAAGGAGTCCTAATTAGTAATAGGGACTTATTTTATAAGGACTTTGTCACAGGCTTTCCCGTAATTAGAGCATAATTTGAACTGTGAAGGTCTTGACAACTTGCTAGGCCTTAACTTTATCCCTGGATTATCCAGTGACTACGCCAGTTGACAAGTACATTTTAGCTAGAGGCAAAAATATCTGGTAGCATTCACACACTAGTTTGGGGATAATTTGGGAATGTTACCCAAGATCTTGCATTTTGAAATTCAAATCTGGCTGTTGGGTAGGAAGCAGTTTGAAGCCTAAACTGACACTGTGGTTGGGGTGGAGCCTTTGAACAGAGGGGCCAGGCTTAGATAAAGTCACTAGTGTGTAGCCAACAGGATTAAATCCTGGCGCATTTATAAGATGAGAGAAATGTGCCAAACAGACATATTTATATATGCATACTCCGCAGTGTCCCACAACCCTCTAAGTCCTTGTCAGCAAAAAGGCAGATTCAGTTCTTGACTTTGTACCTCAACACAGTAAGCCACAATAAACTTCCCCTCCCCATGGAGTAGCCTGCCTCAGGTATTTTGTTCTAGCAGTGACAAACATGACCACACACAAAACTGTATTAGCTCTTCATGTGAACTAAATCTGTTTCTCTCTGAAACGCACGTGATTTTTGGACTGCATTCATGCTAAATCACTTGACTTGCATATAACCTTGGGAGGCTAGATTTTCCTCTGGATTGAATCTCACAAAGAAAGTAAAATTTATTTACCTTAAATATGTTCAAAGAAATATTCATGAGACAACTAAGCCACCAGTTGAAGAACACTTATGGGACTCTGTGTAGACACAGGCTGTATGCTCTCAGAAGATTCTGAAGTTTTACTGAAACTATTTCTTCCATCACTTATTTGGTAAGGAACCCCAGTAAACACTATCATAAGCTTTGCAAACCTCATCCCCATTTAGGAATGGTAATTACATCCAGGTTACTTTTTAATTTAAAAAGTGAATGTTTAGACTACATGATAAATATTCATTGATTAAAAAATATGTGGGTTAGGGTGGGGTGTGTGCGTAGGGTGGGAACATCCTCTTGGAGACAGGGGAGGAGGAATGGAATGTGGAACTGTCTGAGGGCTGACTGCGAAGGGAATGATGACTGGACTGTAAAAAAAAAGATTAAAGATAATTTAAAAAAATTAAAAACTTACTCCAAAGCCATGTGCTATAGATATGTTTGAGCAGAGAGCTTGTGTCTTGATCTTAATAGTTTTCAAAGCTGAATTTTAGTTCTGCTTTTTTCCCTCTTCTTTATTTGCTATCCAAGCCCCAGATTTTGTCATTATTTGGCACCCAAGCCACAGTCGTAGAAGAATGTGGAGTTTTGTTCTTGTAATAACATGGGGCCATTTCAGAGACTAGATTTGTTTCATCCCGGCATTAATTTGCCAATGGGAGGCCGTTTTTGTACCATGGGCTCACATCTGTCTGAGTTACCGTCTAACCTGGCATATGCTTTCTTAGGCATCATTTCCTTCCTACCATTGGTCTCCCACCAGCACAAACATTCCGAGGCAGTCTCTCTGATAAACATGTGACTATTACTTTTTCTTTTAAACTGTACACATGTTGTATTGTGATTCTGTATGTGACATAGTAAGTAAGAAAGTTCGGTTTCTGATTTTTTGAGATAAAATTAAACTAGAAGGTTTATTTTAAAAAAAAACACAATATCTGGTGTGTATGTACTTCACTTTGGGAACTTCAGTCCTGTGTTTATTATTCTGAATAATTTTCATTTTTTGTTTTTTTTATTTTTTATTTTTTAACTTATTTTATTAGATATTTTCTTCATTTACATTTCAAATGCTATCCTGAATGTCCCCTATAACCTCCCCCAACCCTGCTCATCTGCCCACCCACTCCCACTTCTTGGACCTGGCGTTCCCCTGTATGGGGCATATAAAGTTTGCAAGACCAAGGGGCATCTCTTCCCAACGAT
>NC_034600.1:37046212-37064556 GCF_900095145.1 Mus pahari | reverse complement strand
GTCCCCTTGGTCAGAGCACTCTCTGCAGGCAAGCTCTCCTCTTGCAAGGCCGGTGTCCAGAAGTCTGGAGTTCTGATCCCCCTTCTGAGTCCTGGGGTCAGAGCCTTCCCTGTAGGCCAACTCTCCCTGCATGATCCAGAGGACCCGTTATATCAAGGACCTGTTGAGTAGAGAGTCCTCCTGAGCGCTCAGCTGTCTCAGCTGGGGTTCAGAGGAGAGACAGTGGGAGTGGCCCCGACTGGACCAGAACCCTGCCTCTGAGCGGGCAGTGTTCCTCTGTCCCTGTTCTTGCTGGCACAAGCTCCTGCTGGATTCTCTGGAATTGATTGTGTTCTACTCACCCGTGTTCCCGAGGACCGTGATCCCGAGGATCTGTGGTGTGGAGAGTTCTTCGGAGCGCTCAGCTGCCTCCACTGGGGTTCAGAAGAGAGATGGCGGGAGTGGCCCCGACTGGATCAGAACCCTGCCTCTGGGCAGGCAGTGTTCCTTTGTCCCTGTTCCTGCTGGCACAAACCCTGGCTGGATTCTCTGGAGTTGATTGTGTTCCACTCACTGTGATCCCGAGGATCTGTGGTGTGGGGAGTCCTCCGGAGCACTCAGCTGCCTCCACTGGGGTTCAGAAGAGAGATCCTGAATAATTTTCATGGTCTAATATCAATTGGGCTACATATCACTTCTGTCATTTTAATACCCCAAGACTCACCAATGAGCATTTGAGGGCACATGCTAGGAAGTATACTCTGGCAAAGGCCATAGATGGTCCTCATTTAACTCCCTGGCTCATTAAAATAAATAGTCTACCCTGTTTCCTAGTGAGGTAAAATCTGGTAATAAAAACAATCTTCATCTGGGTCACAAAATAACCCCCTTGCCCTGCATTTAGCTTGCACGTAGATGATGATATCAATGGCAGAGAGTAAAATGTATGTGGTATAATGTTATAAATTATATCATTTTTAATGTGGTTCATTCTTAAGTTTGTTCAAAATGGTATTTATGTGCTTCATACTTGTGTTTGTTCAAAGTGGTAGTCACCCTGTAATGCTGTATGCAACAATATAATTTAATATTTTTATTTTATATGTGTGGGTGTTTTGCTTGCATGTATGTCTGTGCACCTCATGCAGTCCTCATGGAGGCCAGAAGAGGGCATTAGATCCTCTGGAACTGGAATTATAAATGGTTTTGAGCCACCTTGTGGGTGCTGGAAATGGAATTTGGGTATTTTGCAAGAACAACTGCTCCTACCCACTGAGCCATTTCTCCAGTCCTGAAGCTTTATTTTTTAATAAGCCAAACAAATTCATGAGAAGTGAGAAGCAGGCTAATTTTTATTTTAAATGGAATACTTTTAAATTATACTGAAAGGATTTATGATTATTTGATTATTTTATTTTCCTAATTTATTTATTTTGAATCAGAAGACACAAATTTACTTATATTCAAGTAAATGTTTAAAAATATTTGCACATAATGTATACATACACATAAGATATATATATATATATATATATATATATATATATATATATATACATGCATTTATTGTAAGCAACAAAGTGTATGTGTGTGTGTAATGGAATTGTTCAACCTAGTTAATTTTCTCATGCAGTCATACTTTCCATGCTGAGAGAACTTAACATCTGGTCTTATTATCCCCCCGCCCCCCCAGGACACAGTGTGTGATCACCTGCTATCATTTCTCTTCTCTACAATAGGTCACTGGACTTCTTCCTCGTCATTAACTTGGAAGTCATTATGTGGTTGTATAGTAGAATGACTAAGGACACAAATATCCACATGATTCATACAAAATTTCCCCATTTATCTGAACTAGGCTTAAAAACAAACAAAAAAACAAAGAAACAAAGAAACAATCCCAACTCCACACCACTTTCCTGACTACAGTCTTCTGGATCTTGAACAAAATGTCTGAGAGAATGTTCTTATTGACATTTGAGATGGGATCTGTGAGGAATAAGAGCTGTGGAGATGCGGTCCTGGGAGTCCGCTAAGCCATTCTCACTCATATAGCCTTGATGGGCTAAATAGATACTGGGCCAGATGTTCCAGAGCTTTTTCTCTAGCCGCCCCCTCTCTTCCTTCCTTCCTTCCTTCCTTCCTTCCTTCCTTCCTTCCTTCCTTCCTTCCTTCCTTCCTTCCTTCTTGCAGGGACCTAGGTTTAAACTATGTTTCATGAGGATGGAAGGGTCAAGGTAGATCATTTTCTAAGTGAAGAGGCTGAGAATGGGAACAGTATACAGAGCACTGGGTTTCCACCCCCCCCACCCCCCATCTCAGGGATGAGCAGCTGGTCATGACTATTGCAGCAGAAAGCTAGAAAAGGTGATTTGAAACACAGTTGTCTACAGTGGAGATCCTTGAAAACTCCAGGTTACTCTTTCCTTTAATAGCATGGGGTACTTCATTCCTTTCATTCCTCCTCAGAATAAGGAACAAAATATCCATGAAAGGATATAGGTACAGAGTCAAAATTTAGAGCTAAGATGAAAGGATGGACTATCCAGAGACTACCCCATCCGGGAATCCATCCCATCATCAGCCACCAAACCCAGATACTAATGCACATGCCAGCAAGATTCTGCTGAAGGGACCCTGATATAGCGGCCTCTTGTGAGGCTATGCCAGTGCCNGGCAAACACAGAAGTGGATGCTCACAGTCAGCTATTGGATGGAACACAGGGCCCCCAATGGAGGAGCTAGAGAAAGTACCCAAGGTGTTGTAGGGGGCTTCAACCCCGTAGGTGGAACAACAATATGAATTAACCAGTACCCCCTGAGCTCGAGTCTCTAGCTGCATATGTAGCAGATGACCTAATCGGCCATCATTGGGAAGAGAGGCCCCTTGGTCTTGTAAACTTTATATGACCCAGCACAAGGGAAGGCCAGGGCCAAGTAGTGGGAATGGGTGGGTAGGGGAGCAGGGGCGGGGGGGAAGGGGTATAGGGAACTTTCGGGATAGCATTTGAAATGTAAATAAAGAAAATAATAATAATAAAAAATAAAATAAAAGCATGGGGTAATTAACATTAACCGTTGTCCCCTTCGTAAGAGGCCTGTGGTTCAACGGCAGAGCACTTGCCTAGAATGCCTGAAGCCTCAGGTTTCACTCACAAACTGCATGGGGGGGAAAAGTACATCAGCAAACCCTTTGAAAATTTATACAAGTAGTACTGTTGCTCTGCATATTAAATGTTAGAAAAGTTAATTTCCCTCAAGCTATTGCAGTATCTATCAATAGCTAGCCTAATTAGGGCCGTGAACTAATCAGAACCTGCATCCTTTTTTTGGTAAGAAAAAGATCTCGGTATAGATGACTTCATTTGTAATTATGGTGTTTTTGTTTTTTTTTTTTCTAAACACAGTTTTGGATCATCAGTAAAGTCTCCATGTACAAACCCTTCACTCTCCTTCCCAAACCAAGTCTTTGAAGCATGATATTCTCGCTCCTGCATTGTAATGTCAGGCTTGGAAACACTTGAACATTAAGGGGTTTTCTCATACAGTGTTCATGACTGTGTTTCATTAGGAACTCCACATACACATTGCACATATACATTGTTTTATGATTAGTGTGCTTGTCATGGAAAAGGACAGTTGAACTCAGAGAGCCATCCCCAGCTCAGTCAATGCTCACACCCTCACTTGGAGAAAATTCTTTAGCTTCCCAGGGCCTCAGAGTTTCATACATTAAAATGTGATTTGGCAATACCCCAGGTCAGGTCCACACTATCACTTATTCTAATGGAAAGACAGAATCACAGGAGCAACAAATCAAGGACCGTTAGTGCCCAGGCCTGCAGGGAAGGTGCCTGACAGAATAGCCCATCTCGTTGGAGATCCATATTTCTCAGATATTTAAGAGAAAGCAATATTATTATTATACTACAACAAATTTAAACTTGCTAGGGAACAGACTGAAATGACATAAAGTTGCGACCCCAAACGCAAGAGTGAATTTTGAATCTTCCAATAGTTTCCTGGAGAATATGTCTTTTCGCTGTTAGGATGGTTCTAACGCAAGAGCTTGGAGAGCGCTGGTCTGGAGCCCCAGCTCAAAAGTTTCAGCTGTGAGACCTGTTAGTCACCCTGGAGCAGAGTCACAGCAGCCCCCCTCCCCTGCCCCCCCAAGGTATCTGCTCTGCCTCCTTTGCCCTACATGCGAAGAGCATCATTACACAGCGCGTGCCAGGCTCTTCACAGGTGCTCCTTCAACACAAGAGTTCTTTCCAGGTAAGAGCTATTGTCTGCTTTTGAGATGAACAAACCAAACACACGGGTGATTTACATTATATACTCTGTGAATGCCAGAGGCAGACACTAAATGTTGGCTGTTTGAGCTCTGACCCCATGGGAACACGGCCTTGGTTGCCCCCTAGAGTCATTTCGAGCCAAGTGCAGCAGTAGGAGGATTGCCTAAGCTGACCCCTCCCACTCATAGCCTTCAGTTTAGGGCCTGAGCTGGATAACACAGCATCCTGCCTGTGTGATCACTCTGTCTTTACAGAATCTAGGATATTCCACGGTGCACAGCTCGACTGAAGTCTTACACTTCAAACAGATTTATCATTTTGCTGTTTTTTTTTTCTAATTTAAACATTTTTTTTTAGATATTTTCTTTATTTACATTTCAAATGTTATCCCCTTTCCTAATTTCCCCTCCAAAAATCCCCTATCCCCTCCCCCTTCTCTCTGCTCCCCAACCCACCCACTCCCATTCTGGTCCTGTCTTTTCCCTATACTGGGGCATAGAGCCTTCACAGGACCAAGGGCCTCTCCTCCCATTGACTAGGCCATCACATCAATATGAAGTAACCAGTACCCCCAGAGCTCCTTGGAACTATACCACCAATCAAAGAAAACACATTTTGCTCTGTTGTGATGGCATATTGCTTTAATGCCTCCAAGGCCAAAGTAGGAGACATTTCAGATAGAGTATTTGGAGGGTTTCAGATCTTTTCAGCAGCTGAGACAGAAAACAGAGAATAAGGACAGTGTCACTGAGTTTAAGAAGTACCTATTGGGTACTGTGTATGTGGGCACTAGCCCCTGAACTTAGAGAAGACAGAGGAAAGTGTTCGTGGTAGGATTTTACCCTTGATAGAGGGGAAAGAAGCTCACCCTTTATAATGCTCTATGACAGAAAACAGTGGTGTTACTTTTTATTTGAGGATTCTGAAATTTAGAAAAGATAACACAGAAGCAACCACTTAACAAACAGCCTGAGGCTCTTCCGTACAATTTTCTTCTCTGCTTTTGTGGTTTGTTTAATAGACATGATGGCTGCTGCTGACACTTGGCTGCTAGTCTCATTTCGTATCTTAGTGACCTTCCATTAGGCTCTGAGCTCTCAAATGTCTTCCAGTGCCCAGTATTATTTCTTAGTTCATATTCTCAAAGACAGAAGGTCCTTTTGAAATTTTTGGTGCGAACAGCTGGTGAACCCTGCCACAGCAATGATATTTGTGAGGGACAGTATCCTACAATATCATGGCTTCTTGTTGGGTGGTCCTTCAGTAGCGGCTATCTGTGGACCAGCCACCAAGGCCACAGCATTTAATGCATTATTTAGCAACACTGTTCCCTTTGTTGGACACTGTAGCTGTGGCTTGTAGAAGGGAAATGGAGGGAAATTTTGCTTATTTCTAAAACTTTTGGTCTCTATAAAGGCCTTCTTGCTGTTGCCTCTGCTTCATTACTTGTATTTTGAGATTGTAAGTTACCTTACTAAGGGGTTCTGATAGGAGGTGGTGCTATTCCTTTCCTATATCCTGCCTATAGCTCCAAGAGGACATGAATTAATGGGCTCTGGTTTCTCTAGGGAGCTTTCTTTGAAATTCATTTGGATACAGTTTTTCCTGGGTACAATCAGATCACTAATCACTTAAACTTTAAGGCAAAGATGAAGAGTGAGTGATCTTTGTGTCATCCTAAACCTCAGCTGAGCCTTCCAGACACTCCATTAGCTTTTTGGAAAATCAGAAGCCATGACCAAGTCTCCAATTAATCCCAAGAATAATGTTTCTATTTCTTCAATTTTTTCTTTCTCTCGATAGCAAAGCATTTCCAGCTGGCTGCAGTATGGAAATGTGTGCATTTTGAATTTGTAGTGTGCAGAGGATAGTGTGAAGTCATCAGCAGGTCAATGAATTAGAAGACTTTCTTGAGGGCATTATCTCAAGAATAGTATGACTATTCTATATCAGCTACAGGTTCAGTGTCATAATCCACATACTTCTTTATAGAAGACTCAACATGCAGGTGTTTTCTGTAGAATATTTTCTGTAGGCACTTGTATGATTTATTTGAGGTTCCTGAAATCCAGAAAAAGCAGATAAGATGAGTAACCCAGAATGATTCTAGGAAGAAAAGCCATTTATTTTAATAACCAGCCTGGGGAAAGAGGAAATGGTAAGGGAGGACTCAGTGTCTTCTGGACAGGACTTGGTTATTGCACAAGACCAATACAAGAGCAAGCCGATCAATATCCCAACAAGAATGGAAGAGGTTCTCACAAGGTCCACCCTTAGCTAGTGATAGCTGACAGTTGATGGCTTCTTGGGATAGAAGAGCCAGCTTTCTGCAGGATGTGGCCTCTGGTGATAGGTTGTTTGTTCTTTAGTAGATGGCATAATACCTGTGCATACACAGCACTAATTGGACTTGCTGGGTTATTGTTATTATTTTTTAAAGGGCATGATGTTAGGAGGAAGATATTGGAATAGGATCAGGAGGATTTGGAGAAGGGGTGCATAAATGATCAGAATACTTTGCATACATGCATGAGATTCTCAAAGAATAAACACCAAGCCTTCTCTTAAAGATCTAACAAAACAAGTGGCCTGGGATTTCTTCTATTCTATAGTTTGGTTCTCTGCTATTTTGGTTTGTTTTTTTTAATAGACATCCTGGCGGTTGGTGACCCTTGTTGTTATCCTGGCTTCATGTTCTTAGTGGCCTTTCATTAAGTGTTGACACTCACATGGCCTTCAGTCAATCTGAGTAAGGGGATGGGCTAGGAGCTAGAACAGGGGATATGTGAGGGGCTGTGGTAACTGGAGCACATACACACCTCTTAAGAGTAAGTGCCCTCTTTATTTCTGCATGGTGGGTTATCTTGGTTATGCCACACATCTTAAAATTTTAAGATGAATCAGAGATTTGGATTTTATGTGAAATCTCTATTTTAAGTAGTAGCAGACAAAAAGATATCTACGAGAATGTAATTTTCTGGAGGATGATAGTTGAGGCTTTAGTTTCGTTGTAGTCTAGACTGGGGATACACACAGAGCAGGAGCGAATGTCTGCACTGTTTCCCACAGCTGTACAGGCTTCGTTTCCTGATGCTGGTCTTTGAGTAAAGCTGGCTCACTGAGCAAAGGACACTGGCTTCCAGTCTGTGTACTCGGGCTGTCCCAGGGCTACCTTCTTGCAGAGTCTTCTACATAAGAGGGCTTCCTCACAGTTAGGTATGGTCCAGTGAGTTCCTCTCTCTGCATTGCTCACTCTGAACCAGGCATGGCACACCCTTCTTTTAATCCTCCCCTCTTCTTAGGGGGGCTTTAACTGAAGATAGGATGACAGAATCAACATTTACAAACTTCCCAGACAGCGCTTCAGAAGAGGCCATGTTATCTTTAACCAGATTTCTCTTTATTCCTGTGACCTGTGAATTTTATTTATTCAGTTTCCGATCCCTGTAAGCACACAAAATTGAAAAAGGATTAAATTTTCCCAGATGCAATTGCATACTTATTTGATGTTACTTTAATTGAAAAGATTATACTTTTAAGCAATTCTGGAGAGGGAACACCATCTTGAGATTTTTCTTTGTTATTGAACCCAGACCTTTATACATAACAAAACCACACCCAAGTTGTCATGTGCTTTGATCAAAAATTATTCTACTTTATCAGGGTAATGATTTGTGTTTTCTTCATTCTTGGAGGTATGATGGGAAAAGAATTTTATCAAGAACTTTTGGAAATTTTAGAATTAAAAACTACTGCTACTGCTTAGTATTTGTTGGGCATGTAGTACTTTTTTCCTTTTTTTTAGTCATCAAACATCATATTTGATACTTTAAGTCATTTGAAAGTGTCTTATTTAAGGTTTCTGCTGCTGTGGTAAAACACCAGGACCGAAAGCAAACTTGAGAGGAAAGGGTTTATTTCATCTTACAACTCTCAAGTCACACACCATCCCTGAGAGAAGTCAGGGTAGGACCCTGGAGGCTGGACCTGATGCAGAAGCCATGGAGGACTGCTGCTCACTGCCTTGCTCCCATGGCTTACTATGCTCATTTTCTTTCATAATGCACAACACCAACCCAAAGGTGGCCCCACCCACAATGGGCTAGGTCCTCCCACATCAATCATTAATTAAGAAAACACTACAAGTTTGCCAAGAGCCTAATCTTATGGAGTAATTTTCTATTTTTTTAAAAAATCTTTTTAATTTACTTTTTATTTATTAACTTTACAGCCTGCTCACTGCTCCTTGGTTACCCCCTCCCACAATTCTTCTTCCCTTCCCCTCCGCCTGTCTTCTGAGCAGGTGAGGGGCCTCCTGGGTAACCCCCCTCAAAGTCACTTCAAGTCGCTGTGAGGCTAGGTCCTCTCCCACTGGGGATCGACAAGACAGCCCAGCTAGAAGAACATATCCCACACACAGGCAGCAGCTTTTGGGACAGTACCTGTTCCAGTTGTTCGGGACCCACTTGAAGATCAAGCTACACACATCTGCTACATATGTCTGGCGAGGCCTAGTTCCAGTCTGTATATGTTCTTTGGTTGGTGGTTTAGTCTCTGAGAGCCCCAAGGGTTCAGGTTAGTTGACTCTTGTTGGTCTTGCTGTGGAGTTCCTATCCCCTTCAGTGGCCATCCACTGTTTGGCTGTGGGTGTCTACATCTGTGTGAGTCAGCGGGTGGGTGGAGCCTCTCAGAGGACAGCTATGCTAGACTCCTGTCTGCAAGCATTACAGAGTATCATTAATAGTGTCAGAGATGGATCTCAAGTTGAGTGTGTTATTGGTTGACCGTTCCCTCAGTCTCTGCACCATCCCCAATTTCTTGTTAAACAGGATAAGTTTTGGGTCAAAAACTTTATAGGTGGGTTGGTGTCCATATCATTCCATGGGGGTTCCTGCCTGGCCACAGGAGGCAGCCTCCATATTCCCAATGCTGTGAATCACAGCTAAGGTCACCTATTGATTCTGGGCCACCTCCTCTATCCCATCCCAGGTGTCTGTCTCTTCCTGGAGATGCCTCCTACTTCCCCATCACCCCCACTCCCTACCCCTGTTGGTTGCAGATTTCCATTCATCTTCATGGCCATCCGGCCCTCTTACCTGCCCCTCCCCACATCCAACCCTGAACCCCCTCCCACTCTCCTCCTGATCCCCTCTCCCACCTAGTTCCCTCCCTCCATCTGCCTTCCACAACCATTCCATTCCCCCTTCCAAATGAGACTCCTTGTTTGTGCCTTCCTTCTTGTCCAGGGAGGCATTTTCTTAACTCAGGCTCCCTCCTCGAAGATGACTCTAGCTTGTGTCAAGTTGACATAAAAGTCTCCCTCCAGGACAGAAAGTTCCATAGCAGTTCCCCTTTAAAGAGAGAGCAGCACTTTCAAAATGACTCCATTGCTCAGAGTTGTGCTGTCTCTCAGTTGTGGAATTTGCATTCAAACTCACATTTGTTTAATCCTCAAAGCACCTCATTTCTAATCACTGTGCCACACAGCACATTCACTCAGGAAAGGATTGTTTCCTTCCTTCCGCATCAGTAGCTGTGCAGTAAGCTAAGCAAGATGAGCTAGTGGGAATGAGGCAGGAACATTCTTGGTCTTTAATTAAGACAACAGAAGCTGCTCAGGAGATGAACTGGATGTCGTGCATTTCCTAGTGTGGGTGGAGGATTTTGCTCTTGGAATGGCACCAAAGGCAGGGGACTCATCTTGCTTGAGGAATGATGGCAGGGGCATCATGAGAGAAAATAGCTTCAGGAGACCCAATGTCTTGTTGCTTTGACATATACCCTTTCAAGGTTATGATGTTATAAAAGTGATACAGTAGGAATTGTCCTTAAAATTCTGGGTTTTGCGAAGTGGATGCTCACAGCCAGCTATTGGATGGAACACAGGGCCCCCAATGGAGGAGCTAGAGAAAGTACCCAAGGAGCTGAAGGGAGCTGCAACCCTGTAGGTGGAACAACAATATGAACTAACCAGTACCCCCTGAGCTTGTGTCTCTAGCTGCATATGTAGCAGAAGATGGCCTAATTGGCCATCACTGGGAAGAGAGGCCCCTTGGTCTTACAAACTTTATATGACCCAGCACAAGGGAAGGCCTGGGCCAAGTAGTGGGAGTGGGTGGGTAGGGGAGCAGGGGGGGGGGGGGGGGTATAGAGAACTTTCGGGATAGCATTTGAAATATAAATAAAGACAATAATAATGATAATAAAAGGAATTCTGGGTTTTGATCTTCTCCTGGGCTAGCAGCATGTGATGAGTCTCTCTTTTGATCTTTGAGAGGGTCCACGAGTGCTATTCCTTGTCAGTCACAATCACAAGGGCAGAAGTGCATTGGGTTCTGTGTTGCCAGATTGAGACATCCAGTAGGCCATATGTATTAAGTGCATTCCGACTGTTGATATTTTTAGCGTATGTTGAATTTACTGGGCTATGATGGCATCTTAAGTTAGGGAGCATCTGAGTATGGCATTAATGTTGAATGACCATGAGAAGAAATAACCCCAGACTTTGTAGTAATGTGAAATATTGATTTCTGTCATATTTTATATGAATTCAGTGGCTGCTTTGGGTTTCATACTATGAGTGCTCCTTAATTCAGTCAACTGGTCCTTAGTAATGGTTTATGAGAAAGACTTTTGCTGTTGAAACAAAGCTATTGCTGTGACTAATCACTTTGAGTTGGGCTTCACCATCTATAGGCCCTGTTCAGATTCTGGAGTTTAGTATCAGGAGTTATAGCATGATGCATTTGTGAACAATTAAACCCACATACTTTGCTTTTGACAATTAAGTACTTCCATAAGATTCTCTGCTAGGAAATGGTTGATTAAAAAGGTACTAGCCAAAACCCACAGCTGAATTTGTCCTGCATAGTGTTTTGTTTCTATATGAATTGATTCCTGGATTGATGCTAAATTTGTTTGTTTCCAAGTATGAAGATCATCTGCTGGAATTAGCATAACCAAGGAAGATATTTTGTTGCTTCTTTTTCTAACAGTAATGACATTCATAGACAGTAAGATAAAGGGAAAAATCTGTTTAAAACTAATAACCCTGGAAGAAATTCTGACCAGGTGTATTGGAGATTACCAGTAATAACTTGTATTGCAGCTATTGGATCATCTCCTCAGCCTTTGCCTCCTTGTGAGGTATTAGTATAACTAATGTGGTATCACTTCAGTCTGTGGGGCAGTCAAATGGGTAGAAGGGCTTAGTCAGAAACAAACTATTCTTTGTCCCATTTGAACAGTTACAAGGCAACTATTGATATTTTTGTTTCATATCTTCAGAAATTATCTATGATTCTAAATACATAGTCATATAGGTATCTACGCATTGTGTATATTTGTAACTATTGACTTATTTGTCTTTTAAATGTCTGTCCTTGTTTTGGTACACGTGGGATCACAGGGGTCTTAATTGTTCTATAACCTTATTTCTTTACATATTTACTTAGCAGAAATGTCTTACTATATATTTTTATGGTATTATTATGTAATGGATAATAAGAATACTCAGAGTACTATGTCCTTGAAAATGTCTGGAAGGAAAAAGTTGCTTAAGGTACGTGTTGGGATACCACCCAACTATGCTCAGGTAACTTTGCTGACCTGGTAGTCTGTGGGCTCAGTTATAAATAGACGAAGTCTAGGTCTCTTATACTGCATCAGTTTGACCTTCCTCTGCCTCACTTTATAGTGATCAGTACACAGGGCTAGTGATAATAGTCCTTTTCTTGGCCTGTGAGAATTAAGTAATGTTGTAAAGTAGTTGTCATAATTTCTGACATGTAATGATTGTTCAATAAAGGATAGGTGTGAACATTATGGATTCCAAGGGGGAGTCTTACCTTTTTATTCAATTTCTGATCATTTAAATATGAAGGCCTTTTTGATGCATATAAATATGGGTATTTTAAAGCACCTGCCTTTATGGGCTGCCTTCTCAAAAATGATCTTTAAAAATAAGATTGGGTTCATTCTAACATGCCAATCAAATTTGGAAAGACTCATTTTCATGCAAGTAAGTTATTATCCTGCTTATAAGTGGTATGTAAGTTGTGAATGACATTTTACATATTCAGAAAGACGAGGTGAAGCATTTTTTAGAAGGCTAGTACCTAGAGCTGGGATACAGCTCAGTGGTAGAGCACTTAGCATGCACTATGGCTTGGGTTCCTGGTATTGTACAGGGTGTGATGGCTACTGAAGAAACAAGAGCAAAAACATTATGAGGAAAATTGTAGATGCTTAGAGTCACGAACTTGGTTAGTGATGTTTAAGTGATGAATGTGGCTATCTTTGCCATTATGGAATTTAATTATGACCTAAGTATACTTGAGAAAATAAGAGAGGGAGAATAAGAAATCAGTGGTGCAGTGACTACAGTATAGATACAAACAGCAAGCAGGAAAGAGTTAGGGGACCCTGGACTCTCTGGAGCCACATCCTGGTGTCTTCTTACTACATAGTGCTAGCCCTGCCCACCCAGTGCTCAGGTGGTCCCTTGCCCTTTGGCTTCTAGTTGAGCCAACTTCAGGTGTCCCTGTGAGACTGGAGGGTATGAGGGGAACGAGGCCCAAACACCCATTCTCCAGAGACTCTGTCTGCCTACAATACTTAGTTTGTGCAATGTAGTTCTCTATGGCAGATCTTGGTTTTCTTTAGGCCCCTTGTAGAGTTACTTTGTTTATTCATTGCTTCATTGTCTAGGTGATTAAAATCAAGACCTAAAAAGATAGGGAACGTGAGCACATTGACAAGAGAGTTTCCCCATGACATTATATGACTTGGGTCACAGCAGGTGATCCAGGAGTAATTGCTGCACAGATTCATGAAAATAGGGAGAGTCATTGTTAATGTGATTGGTGGGCTTGGTCAGTACCCTCTGTCCTTAATCTCGTTAACACTCCCAACTTTCTGGACTGAAAGCTTTCAGAGGTAAGATTTATCTTCCTTTCTTCCTTCTTTCCTTCTTTCTTTCCTTCCTTCTTTCCTCCCTTCTTTCCATCCCTCCATTCCTCCTTTTCTTCTTTCCTTTTGAAACAGGACAGCACTGTGCCTGTACCTGAGAGTAGCCTGTACTCATTGTGTAGACTCTGTAGTAAGCTGCCACCATCTATACTTCAGATTTCTTTCTCTTTTCCATGCTGACAAACTTTTAAGAGAGAAAAGAAATGCAGAGCACAGGAGCTACTCACTCTTTTCAATTTGAATGCAAATAAATAAAACATTTTATCTAATTTTGAGTAAGTTAATGACATTTTCAGCTAACCTTGCAGTCCTCAGATTTAAGGGGTCCAGTAAACAATGAATTTTCAAGAAGAAAACTTGAATACTCAAATTTCAATAATTCCATATACCTGGATATGACAATATGAAGAGCTTGTGTTTGATGTAAGGCATTGTAATTTAACAAAAATAATTTCTGAGTTGATTTGATTGAAAATTCAAGAGGTTAATGCCAGTCTCTTGGGATAACATTGAAAAACCAAGCATGAGATTTGTGGTTAATCTAAAGCTAGAGGCAGTGGACACTCTCATTTCCACGATTGAATTGCTACTTTAATATAGGAATTCTTAACCACAATGAAGACCTATCACTGTGAGTTTGACTTCAAGAGACAGGATTGGCATAGAAATTATTTACCATGAAGTGATGTAATCCCTCATTGGGAAAAAAAAATCCATGTGTTTTACAATCATTTCTTGAGGGTCTATATTGTGGCAGGCTCAGGGGAATATATTGATGAGCAAAACGATGTTGCTGCCTCTTGTAATTAGCATTCCAGTGGAGGAAGCAGGAAAATATTTGTATCCTGATGGCAGTCAATTATTTGAGCTATAAAATATGCAAATAAGGGGATTGCATCTATTATGTAGGGGTTAGGGAAGATTTCTGTGAAGAAACATCATTTAAGTAGAGACGTGCATAAAGAAGAGCTATGAGCACATCCCAGGCAAGGTGAATAGTGAAGGACAGAGGCGGAGGCGGAGCTAGGAGTTTCATGGCTGTCAGTTTTATGGAAACTCTGGGTCCATCTGCCAGTGTGGGTAGCATAATGGCTCTGCTATAGCTCACTGCTTCTGTCACAGAAGTAATTGGATTATTGCTGCTTTGTTAGAGGACAAGTAGCTGCAGACAGGCTTCAGTGGGCATCCTTCCTCTAAAGGGATAGTCCTGGACTTGAACATTGGGATCCCCAGTAACCCCTGTTCATTCAGCATCAGTTTCTGATGCTGCTTCTCCAAGGTGTTTCTAATATGCACCCATCGGTTCCAGGTTTATAATTAGCATATTCCTCATACTATGACACTAGCATGGGTTCTTCATCAATTCATATTGTAATCACTTCATAGGAATTGTAAGGAAGGTCATTCTTCTGTTTTCCTGGTCAGTCTTCTGCAGCTATGAGAAACAAGCCCTTGGTTTATTTTCTTTCTCTCTCTCTCTCTTTCTTTCAACAGAACATTCTTAAAAATTATTATTTTTTAATTTTATATATATGAATACACTGTAGCTGTCTTCAGACACACCAGAAGAGGGCACCAGATCCCATGACAGATAGTTGTGAGCCACCATGTGGTTGCTGGGAATTGAACTCAGGACCTCTGGAAGAGCAATCAGTGCTCTTAACTGTTGAGTCATCTCTCCAGTCCTTTCTTTTCCTTTTTTTTCTTTTTTTTTCTTTTTTTTTTTTTTTTTTTTTTTTTTTTTTAAACACCCCCCCCCCCACCCCCCCCCCCCCCCCAGGATGAACCTCCCAGGTCAAACAATAAATAGTTCATCTATGAGTCTATGGGACATCTATGAGTCTATGGGACATCTATGAGTCTATGGAACAGCTTCCAGAATGCTTACTTCTTTGTTGTACATTTCTCTCTTTGAGTTTGTCAAAATCTTTCAAAGTCTGACTCCTAAAACTAGGTGTATATTCTAGATATGTTCTCCTGGACTCCAAGGATGAATTAACTATCAACTTCCATGGTTTAAACATTATACTTCTTGACCTGAAAACCCTACTCTTGATCAATGAGACCTCAAATTATGTAATTTAGTTCTCATCACCTGTGGTTTGGACATGATGTATTTCTCCCATCCCCCAAAGACGATTGTTGAAGGCTTGACATCTGGTTGTTGCCATAGAGGTGATTAGATCATGAGGATGCTAGCTCTGTCAATGGATTACTCCTTATCAATATATTAATTTGTGTAGGGTATTATGAGGGAGAACCTTGCTGAAAGAAGGTTCAGCTGTGCCCTTGAGGAAAGTGCCTCGTCTTTGCTCACAGCCTACCCCACTACTTCCTTCTCTTTCTGGCCACTCTAATGTTTCTACATTTTGATAGGCCTGAATGCCGCAGAGAAGTATACACATAGAAACATCTGAAACCATGAGCAAAAGAAGTATTTCTTTCTTTAAGTTGATTGCTCAAGTATCTTGTCAAAGATGCAAAGTTTGACTTATGGAGCATCTATATTTGTAGGTGGTGTGTAGGCAGGTAAAGCTCAACCTTGCTCCCGAGTGAGACAGGTTTGTCAAATTCAGGTGGTAGCAGCTGTATATCTTTAGGCAGGTTTTCTTAATCATTCCGAATCAGAGTTTTCTTAATTATAAGATTATGTATTAATCAATTATTTCTTACATGGCTATTGTCATAATTAAGATCATTACACAAAAGTGTAAAACTTAACAGGGAGGAGGGGTGTGTTAACAAAACTAAAGACGTATGAAAAAGGATAAAAATCTACTATGTTTTAAGCTAATTACAAATATAAAAATTTAAATATAGGTACCTTGCATGAGTGGGCAATGCTTCTTCCTCCAGAAGACATTGGTTATTAAATGAAATTCTCAGTGCCTGGTGTGGCACCCTCCCTAAGGTATTGGCCATGGAGGCTCCAAAGTCCCCAAAATAACACAGATTATTGCTATTGCTAGAGGTTGCACACCATTATAAGATGCTAAAACCCTATGGTTCAAAAATTGGACACTTTGGTTGCAGGAGATAGAGAAATCAAATTGGAATTGATCTGGAAACGTCTCCCTGTTGCCTAACTTTCATAGTGTCGCTGGGGGAGAAAAGCTGTCAACAGGCTTAGCCAACAGGGGACCTACCACTGTAGGCAAGATGTACCTAAGAGTAAAATGGTGGTATGATTGTTATGCTAGTCAACTGTTCAGTAATTGTACTTAAGACCTGCTCTATAGAAGGGAATTCATGCTTAGTACTGCAAAGGTGGTTTAAAAGTCCATAGTCTGGAGTATGTGTGTGTTGTTTTGCTAAACAGACATGTTTCCAAATTGTATTCTAAGTACTTATGTTTATAGTTGTAGATTAGTACAGTGTCAAGGACCAGCGTTGGCTTGGCTTGGAGAGGGGTTTCTGAGAGAAGGAGTGTCTGGAAGTCTCTCTCTCTCTCTCTCTCTCTCTCTCTCTCTCTCTCTCTCTCTCTCTTCCTCAGAATCAAGGGTAACTCAATCGCTGGACACATCAACTAGAATCCTAAACTTGCAAGCCATATTAAATCTAAATCCTCTGGTGGCAAATCCTGTTGGATTGACCATCTAAACTGGGAGACACTAGTAGCTACATCTCATCCTTTTACTGTCCATGTCAAAAAGCCCCTATCTCTTTCCTGCCTCTTCTCTTCCTCTGTCCAATCCGGAAATCCTGCCTACTTGCCCAGTGATTAGTTCCTTTATTCATTTGGAGAAGGTTCTCAAGAATTCACCTGATTGTGTGACTTATTCCTGGTTCCAGACAACCCCTCCTGGGAAAGTGCAATTAACATCAAGATGCAAACAGCACCAGGGACATCATTCCACCCCTACAAAGATCATGCTGGACCCCGCCATGTAGTTCTCAATCTTATTCAGTGAGGTTTCATATTGTAGTGGGCAGTAGTCAATGCAGAGACCCATGACTAATTAAAGTGCTGAAAATACATGACATTGAGTGCTCAGCCCTACAGGGGACATCTATATTGGCCCCTTTGCCCCAGGGCTTAGAATACATCATGGAAGAGGAGGCAGGAAGAATGGAAGAGCTGAAGGATAGGGAAGAGCATTGTAAGATTCTGTCTATAATATAAATACGGAAAAATGTCTGTCTTTTGGCCGTGATATGGTCATTGTACTCACGAACTTGAAACAGCTGTGGTTAGCGACACAAGATCAAGTCAGAAGAAATCCAACGCAGGTGGGGAGAGGCTCATGGGGCTGTACCCCTAGGGGAAGCATTATTGGTAATCGTTGGTGGCTGTGCTATGAAATCATATTTCTTCAGGGATGTGATGACTTATAAGTTACCCATGTTTATGCAGGCAGCACTGACTTGACTCAGTGAGTTGTTAAGAAAAAAAGAGGACACAAAGATGGGAGAGGGCATGTGTTACAGGGTGTTCGGGGGAGTGACAGGGGAGTTGTAGGTGGATATGACCAAAATACATTGTATGAACTTGTCAAAGAGTAAATAAAATAACTAACAAATATAAGGCTTTTAGGAGCAGTTTTGTAATGTTATTACTTTTCTACCTACACTATAATCAATTTTTTAGGGCCCAATCCCACTAACAGTGGATTACTGAGTGAAAAGAAAGCTAAAAATCCACCTGTACCAGTTATGCATGCAGTGCCCCATGTGTCATGGAGATGCTAGGAGGCTTCCAATAAATTCATATGTGATAAAGGGTTTTTCTTGATCTTCTTTTAGAGATAAATAGGGAAAGTAAATGACCTATAGGTTGGTTGGTGAGCCCAAACAGCAGTGACAAATTTGTAGAGTTGACTTCAATTCTCAGTGTCACAATTATGAAGTGCTAGCAGGATGATACAGTGGATGTGATTGTTAAATTATAAATGAAAATTAAAGTTGTAAGTTATTTTTCTACCGGTGAAATGAGGCAATTCAAGCCAGATTAAAATATATATAAGGAGGTTTATTGCCAGTGGGGGGGGAAAGAAAAGGGAAGAGGGAGAGAGGGAGAGAGAGAGAGAGAGAGAGAGAGAGAGAGAGAGAGAGAGAGAGAGAGAGATGTCTAGATTATATAGGGAAGATAGGGGAGAGCCT
>NC_034600.1:37002696-37045857 GCF_900095145.1 Mus pahari | reverse complement strand
CCCTCTCCCTCTCCCTCTCCCTCTCCCTTTCCCTCTCCTTTTCTTCTCTCTCTCCCTCCGTCCCCTGTCTCTCTCTGTCTTTATATTTAGGATAAATATTTTGTTCAGAGCTTTGGATCCCTTAAAAAGATAATATAATGAACTCTAATTTTCTTGTTTCGAACAGTTAGACCCAGAGAAGAGATTTAATATTTAGAGTGGATACTCATGCCTGTGGAGAAGTTTCTACACAGAGGGAAGCTTGCCAAGCTGGAGTTGGAAACCCCTGGCTTCACACCGATCTTTGCCAGACACATTACAGCTAAACCTGCCGCTGTGTTTTTTTTTTTTTTTTTTCTTTTCTTTTTAAATCACACAGTGCTACAAATTTGGCTGTGAACATAAATTTTCATCTTGATTCCTTGGAAGACATGCAGCTTGGTGGGATGCGGTTTATAACATGAGGTATAAAGTTCTTTCCCTCACAGTGATGAACCCAAGTGCCTGCCTGTCTGCTCCTGCTTTCTTGTGTCATATTGTGACTATGCTGGATCATCCAGGGCCATTTGGTTTGTTAAGAACTTACAAGGACCATCCAGAGACTGCCCCACCCTGGGATCTATCCCATATACAACCACCAAACCCAGACACTATTGCACATGCCAGAAAGATTTTGCTGACAGGACCCTGATATAGCTCTCTCTTGTGAGGCTATGCCAGTGCCTGGCAAATACAGAAGTAGATGCTCACAGTCATCTATGGGATGGAACACGGGGCCCCTAATGAAGGAACTAGAGAAAGTAACCAAGGAGCTAAAGGGTTCTGCAATCCTATAGGAGGAATAACAATATGAACTAACCAGTAACCCCCAGAGCTGTGTCTCTAGTTGCATATGTAGCAGAGGATGGCCTAGTTGTCCATCAATGGGAGGAGAGGCCCTTGGTCTTTCGCAGATCATATGCCCCAGTACAGGGGAACATCAGGGCCAGGAAGCGGGAGTAGGTGGGTTGGGGAGCAGGGTGGGGGAGGGTATATGGGACTTTGGGGATAGCATTTGAAATGTAAATGAAAAAAATATAATAAGAAAAAATAACTTACATAAGAAGAATATGTGGATATTTACATTGTTCTCAGACCAGAATACACTGTGTCACTACAAAGGAAAATTAACCCCTAACATATAAAACCTAAAACAAACATTTTCATGATTTTCTCAGGATTGATGCTTTTTTCCTTTGCAAATCAAGGATGAGAGATTAGGTGGGCTGAAAGCTGTAGCAACTACAGCTACAAATATGACCATGCTGGATAAGGATAGGACAGGGGCTTGTGAGGCTCCGCCCTTCACTGAGGCTGTTGGCACTTGATCATTGTGGAAAAGGGGAGTCATGTTTTTTCTCAATGTACTAACTGGTAAGTTGTCCATATTCCTGAGGACAGCCCCACACCAACGCATATGTGGGTGGCGCTAATTGGACTTGGTGGATAACAAAGATGACAGGAAGTAGGAAGAGGACTGTTGAGGGAATGAGATGGGGAATTGGGGTAGATATGATCAAGATGCTCTGTACATATGAACTGTCAAAGGACAAATAAAAATGTTCTTGAAAAACAAAACAAAACAAAACAACAAAAATAACTCAGTATAGAGAGACTCACTGGCTTAAAGACACTTGGGCAACCTGAGGAGGGAAACTGTACAGCATAAAGCCCACATAGTTATGGAATGGAAGGCTTGGGACACTTGACATCTCAGGGAATATGCATGAATGGCATTTCCCTGAGATGCATGGGGATGGGTGATGCAAATTACAGCTGCTCTGTTGTGTATCTAAAGCTGTGCATGTCAGAATCCTGGTATAAGGCACACTCATTTAGTCACATCACCAGTTAGTCCTGCCTTGAAGGCCTCCTGTATGAGAGCTGAGAAGTTTCATCATCAGAAAGTTTTCTCCACTTGTTGTTGTTGTTGTTGTTATAACTAGTCTTTGGTCTAATCTGGCATCAGATAAGACATGGGCCCAACAAGTAGTTTCTTCAGACCCAGAGATCTTTAGGTAACATTGTGGTGATCACACATCTTTTTAAAAAAATTTTTTTTTTATTCACTGAACAACCCAATATCAGCCCTTCCTCTCCTCCCAGTACCTCCTCATGCAAGTCCTCCCCCAATTCCACCTTCCCCTTTTCTTTTCTTTTGAGAAGGGAAAGCCCCCTCTGGGTGTCATCACCATACATCACCCCCACCCCCAACATCAAGTAGCTGAGGGGCTAGGCTTATCCTCTCTGAAGCCAGACAAGGCAGTCCATTTAGGGGTGTAGGTTCCACAGGCAGGCAGGAAACAGGTTCAGGGACAATCCTGCTTTAATTGTTGGGGGATCTGCATGAAGACCAAGCTGGTCATCTGCTACATATGTGTAGGGGGGCTAGGTCCAGCCTGTGCTAGTTCTTTGGTTGGTGATTCAGTCTCTGGAGTCCCCAAGGGTCCAGGTTATTTGACTCTTGGTTTTCTTGCTGAGTCCCTGTCCTCTTTGGATCCCTTAATCCGTCTCCTAATTCTTCCGTAAGACTCCCCGAGCTCCATCTAATATTTGAGTGTGAGTCTCTGCGTGTCTTTCCATTGGCTGTTGGGTAGAGCCTAGTTATGTTAGGTTCCTGTCTGCAAGCATAACACAGTAGCATTAATAATGTCAGGGATTGCTTCTTGCCCAAGGAATGGGTCTCAATTTGCAGCAGTCATTGGTTGGCCATTCCCTCAGTCTCTCCTCTGTCTTTGTCCCTGCATATCTTGTAGCCAGGATACATTTTGGGTTGAAGGTTTTCAGGGTGGGCTGTTGTTCTTATCCTTCCACTGGGTGTCCTGCCTGACTATAAGTGATCACATAACTTAATCATCAAACCGTGCATGCACGTGGTGTAAGGACTGAAGGTAATGTTATTTATTATTTTTTCTAAAACTATCTCAAACATGTTGGCCAGAAATCATTGGTTTAGGAAAGACAAGCATGCTTAAGAAAACTTATGAGTGAGTGCTTCTCTCATTTCAGGGAGGATGTGTCATGAATTACATCAACATCCCAGTAAACCTGGCTAATCTCTTCTCCCCAGGTACCTTGCTGCCTTTCTGTTCACTTATGTGTCAGTTCCTGGACCAGACTGCTTGGTAAGGAGGCAACAAGGGAGAGCCAACCAGATTGCCTTGGTTGCTTATATCTCTCTGGTGTTTTAAAATCCTTTCTTGGAATCTCAATTTTGGCTTCCTCTTGGTGAATAACTATTTAAAATTTAACCAAAAATAACATGCAAGCTTCAAATTTCTCTTGGTTAGTTTAGATACAGTAGTTTCTAGAAGAAGAAAAACCAAGAAAAATGAAGAGCAGGACCATTAAAGGGAGAGCAGGGAAGACAGCGCCAAATCACAGGAGCAGGGTTGTTTCAGCCTTTGGAGCAAGCCTCATCTGGAAGTCAGACACTGTCTCTTTCAAACATGGTGGCAGCTCTTGTCTCATTCTAAATTACAGGCATTCCTGATTTTTATGCCAAGAGAGACTTTCTCCAACGTGCTGTGGGAGGCCAGATGGCCTTGTCATTTCTAATCAGTGGCTCACAGAGTTCTCAAGAGCATGCTGAGGACTCTGGCTCTAGCTAATTAACACAAGCACGGAGTCAGAGGCAAGAATTAAGCAATCAGTTCCTTTTTCTAATTCTTCTACATTTTGGAAGTGTTCCGGTGATTAGCTTGGTCTGAAAGGCCCCAAAATAGGGGGAAAGAAGTATCACTTGGGCTAAGCAAGGGATTATAGAAATTATAGGAAAACTCCCACATGAACTTGGAAAAGAATTTTAAATGAGATGCTTAATTAGGGCAACACAAATACACCAGAGTCAAATTCTTAGTACTTTTCAGTCAGAGGAATATTTACTTCTCTTGATGGAATTTTTATGAAGTTTCAAGAGTTAGATGGAATCTCGTGGCCTCTGATGAAGCTGCATTTTAATATTTCATGCAACATTTGAGAAAAATGAAACCTCTGTCAGCCAAGCAGATCCGTTAAATTATGTAAAGAACACATTTCTGTGGTTACCAAATAATGTATAGTATACACGTTGTATACGCGTTTCACTTTTTCCTTTAGTTTTTTTGCCTGCTTATTATTTCTCTGTTCATAGAATCTAATATGGTGACAAATGATCGGTGAACATGTCAGAATACTTGCTGGGGAAAACAGATAAATGACCATGTTGGGGCAAGGCTCTCTGTGGTGCCCAAGCTGTCGTGTGTTTACTACAAAGGAAGCTGTAAAACTGTTAACCAAATTGTTTGCCAAATGAATAGTACCAATCTTCAACTGTGGACCTAGGTTCTAGACACTCAACAGTAAATTAAAAAAGGCAGAAATAGCTCTCTTCTCCTCCTCTCTTCACCCCTCCTAGCTCTTCTCTTCTTCTCTTCCCTCCCTCTCCTTCTCTTCTCCTTCTCCTCTTTCTCTCTCCTCTTCTCTGCTCTTCTACTCACTTCGCCGCCCCACCCCATCCCTGCTTAATAAACCTCTCTCACGTGGAATTAAAAAAAAAGGCAGAAATATTTCTTGTTTTGAGAGCTAATATTCTCCTATTTTTAAGTCATTATGACTCTTTTATAATGGTAGCAATATGGTAGGTTACATAAAACAATCCTAAACCAAGAGGTTTTTGTGCCCAAATTGAGCAAATGCACTTCTTTTGGATTATTTGTACTGTTCACAGTATTCTACTGTATAGACTGTGTCAGTCCTAGAGCAGTTTGCAAAGGCACCCCATTTTCCATGCCTACCAGCTTGTAGGTCACTGGTTCATAAATTTGTCGCCACATGATTTCCAACCTCTACCGACCTGGGAGTGGTTGGTAAGAAAAATTAGATTTACAATTTCTGAAGTTCTCTTATATGTGTATGCTTAAAGTAATCATTGTTTTATGAAAATTCTTTTTTCTTTTAGTTTTTTTTTTTTTTTAAGCCTGTAGCTTTTGTCTACTGAGTAGCTTTCTGATAAAATCCCCCACGTGGCTTTTTCTCAAGAGATGCCGTAATTGGTTAGTGTTGTACGATATGGTAGATGCTAACATCTATTAGACATTTAAAATGTGTCGTGTCTAGCAGGTCTGAGAATGTAAACTTTTAAGGCAGGGACTGATTCTCAGGGGAAGAGCGTCTATAATAATGTATGTGAATTTCTTTGTATTTATTTATTTATTTTTTATTTATGTATTTATTTATTATTATTATTTTCTTTTTAAAATTTTTTTATTATTATTTTATTTACATTTCAAATGCTATCCCGAAAGTTCCCTATACACCCCCCTGCCCCTGCTCCCCTACCCACCTACTCCCACTACTTGGCCCTGGCCTTCCCCTGTGCTGGGTCATATAAAGTTTGCAAGACCAAGGGGCCGCTCTTCCCAATGATGGCCAATTAGGCCATCTTCTGCTACATATACAGCTAGAGACGCGAGCTCAGGGAGTACTGGTTAGTTCTTATTGTTGTTCCACCTACAGGGTTGCATCCCCCTTCAGCTCCTTGGGTACTTTCTCTAGCTCCTCCATTGGGGGGCCTGTGTTCCATCTAATAGCTGACTGTGAGCATCCACTTCTGTGTTTGCCAGGCACTGGCATAGCCTCACAAGAGGCCACTATATCAGGGTCCCTTCAGTAGAATCTTGCTGGCATGTGCATTAGTATCTGGGTTTGGTGGCTGATGATGGGATGGGTCCCTGGATGGGGTAGTCTCTGGATAGTCCATTCTTTCATCTTAGCTCTAAATTTTGTCTCTGTATCTATATCCTTTCATGGGTATTTTGTTCCTTATTCTAAGGAGGAATGAAGTATCCACACGATGGTCATCCTTCTTGGTTTTCTTGTGTTTTGCAAAATGTATCTTGGGTATTCTACGTTTCTGGGCTAATATCCGCTTATCAGTGAGTTCTTTTGTGACTGGGTTACCTCACTCAGGATGATATCCTCCAGATACATCCATTTGCCTAAGAATTTCATAAATTCATTGTTTTTAACAGCTGAATAGTACTCCTTTGTGTAAATGTACCACATTTTCTGTATCCATTCCTCTATTGAGGGACATCTGGGTTCTTTCCATCTTCTGGCTATTATAAATAAGGCTGCTATGAACGTAGTGAAGCATGTGTCCTTATTACCAGTTGCAAAATCTTCTGGGTGTATGCCCAGAAGAGGTATTGTTGGGTCCTCCGGTAGTACTATGTCCAATTTTCTGAGGAACCGCCAGACTGATTTCCAGAGTGGTTGTACAAGCTTGCAATCCCACCAGCAATGGAGGAGTGTTCCTCTTTCTCCACAACCTTGCCAGCATCTGCCGTCACCTGAATTTTTAATCTTAGCCATTCTGACTGGAGTGAGATGGAATCTCAGGGTTGTTTTGATTTGCATTTCCCTGATGACTAAGGATGTTGAACATTTTTTCAGGTGTTTCTCAGCCCTTTGGTATTCCTCAGTTGAGAATTCTTNGTTTAGCTCTNTACCCCATTTTTAATGGGGTTATTTGAATTTCTGGAGTCCAGCTTCTTGAGCTCTTTGTATATATTGGATATTAGTCCTCTATCAGATTTAGGATTGGTAAAAATCCTTTCCCAATCTGTTGGTAGCCTTTTTGTCTTGTTGACAGTGTCTTTTGCCTTTGTATGTGAATTTCTGAGTTTCATATCCAGCAGTAGCCAACCCACAACCCAACCAGACAACAAGCTCATGAATGAGTCAAACCATGAAATGTGTTCTCACTAGTAACAATCCAAGCAGTGGCTACAGCTGTGGTTGCCAAGTAGATGGTGAAGAAAGTTCATACCCAGCAAGTGTTTGTGAGCCTGTCACGATGGTAACTGCCTAGGCTGTGTGACATGGCAGTATTGGTCTCTCTGATTTAGCGAGTATAATCATCCACTCATTCACACATGGTGTCAAGTCTCTGATTTAGCGAGTATAGTCATCCACTCATTCAGACATGGTGTCAAGTCCGACATCGTTTTACCTGGAAGTCCTAGGTCTGTTTCTATTCATTATTAGTTTATGAGAACTAGATAAGATCAAGTATCTCCAATCATATTTGGTGTCCAACCATCTCCATCTCTGTCTCCTTCCGACTCCTTCAGTCTCCTTCCACTTCCTCCTCCTCCTCCTCCTCCTCCTCCTTTTACTTCTTGATTTTTCGAGACAGGGTTTCTCTGTGTAGCCCTGGCTGTCCTGGAACTCACTCTGTAGACCAGGTTGGCCTTGAACTCAGGAATCTGCCTGCCTCTGCCTCCCAAGTGCTGAGATTAAAGGCATGCACTACCACTGCCCGGCTTGCATGATACTTCTGCTGGATGATATTCTAAACTAAGGGTGACTCCTCCCTTAGTTACTGTTTAGATGTACTTTCTTACTATAAAGTAATTACAATAAGACATGAGTTCTTACCCTAAAGTGGCCTGGAGTGTCCAGTATATTTTCAGCTTCTGCTGAGACTTTAATTTCACATTGTCAAACTTCTAGCGAGTCGATTTTTATCTTGCTAATCACAAGAATTTTCTCTACTCCCCTTTTCTTCTATTTCCCTTCCTCCCATATCTGCTGACCTACAGAATTTCTCCTGATTTAGATATTAAATATTACATTCTCATGTTGTTTCTACTGCCTAACATAGACAGCTTTTCCTTCTGGTTATAGATTTCCCCTTTGAAATATCCCCCTGAGGATTGATAAAGGTCTTGTTGTTCACTTTATATTAATGCAATATTGAATAATGATTAATGTTTCCAGGAATGAGTAGAATAATTAAAATCCCAACCCAAGCACATTAATTTGTTCCTTATACATTCATTCTATATTATTGTATTCTCAACTGAAATTTTCTTCCAAGTTCAGAAGTATGGCTGTAGTAAGCAAACTGAATGTGGGGAATGGATATATGTCAAAAGTAGCATTGCCATCAGATGGATATTATTATAGTATAATTAATAGGAATAAGCCAGTGAAGTGGGATTTTCTCCTGGGAACAGAAATGGAACAATTTGAAATGAGTTGACTGCTGTCCTGGAGGAGGTCAAGTATCTTAGCACATAGCTACAAATGGAAGCTTTGAAATGCATCGTCTATTATGTCTGCCTTCAGTCATTGTGGTTAGATTAAAATTAAGCAGTGCTCAATAGTCATAACATAGCAACTAACCAGCAGTAACGTATTAGATAACATAATTAAAATGAGTCTGTGATTATAAGAACGGTATTAGTCTTAGATCTGGGGCTGGTTGTGGTCAGAAGAATTAGGTTAGGGAGTCGTTGGCATAGAGATGACAGCTGCACTTGGGAACTAGCTGAAGGTACTAAAGCGTGATGTCCTGGGAGGAGAGAGACAGGGCTTCACCTAGAATGACTCCTTGATAGAGAGAATAGCAGAGGAGGGGTCAATGAAAAAGACAAAGGCAATCTTTCCTTTTTACACAAAACCTAAAGAAGACGTTAGGGCTTGCCATGTAGCTCATTTGGTTGGTTAGTGGGTTTGACCCCAGCACAGCATGCACTGACATTATAGTACACCCAGAATCCCAGCTCTTGGACTTGAGTTCAGGATCATCTACACTACATGGTGAGTTGGAGGCCTGTGGTATATGAAGCCCAGTTTCAAAAGAACAAAAGGACTTATGTTATAAAGGTCTTTATAAAATGGTTGCTGCAAACCAGGAATGATAAATACATTCAAACCACACTTTTGTGAATTTTCTGCACCAAAGCAAAACAAACTGTACCATTGGATCACTTCTGGAAAAAAAAATGTATGGGATGGTTAGGGAAATTTTTTTCTGATAACTTTACGGGAATTTGGACTTAGAGCTTTGGTAATTAATGTGTTCAGGAGAATTCCTTTCAAATTATAATCTGCCTTAAGCTTTTGGCAAGTGTGTGCTGACAGTCAATTTATCACTAAGTTCTGAAGCAAGCCTGGCACCGCAAGGCTCTGTTCTTGTGGTGAGAGTGGGCGCCGTTTTCTTCAGGAGCCAGAAGCAAGGGAGGCAGAGCCCCAACTTCTGTGGGAATTTCAGAGCCTGACTTGAGTTCCTGTCTTGAGAGAGCTCTTGTGTTTCTGTACAGATAGGATTTGGGAGACTGAATAATGTTGAGAATGCCAGGGCTTTTTAGATATGCTCTCCTTAAACTCAGGAGTTGACTCACTGAGTTGTGTGAAGAGTTGATTGAAGGCAGAATGACCCTTTATTTAATGTAAAGCTTGCAGTTTGGGAGATGATGATGATGATGATGATGATGATGATGATGATGATGATAATGTAAAAAACAAAGTAGCAAGCACCAAGAATAATATCTCAGAAGTGTCTAAGCTTTTCAGTCTTAGGAGAGGTCAAGTTTAAGAGGCTGGTGTCATGGAGAACCTACCACCTACCGTGTAAATGAATATTAAGAACCACCCAGGAATCTACTCAGTATGAGCATTTAGCATTTTAGATTTAACTGTTAGTAAATACCTAACTCATTTTCATTTAATGTGGCTATTGCTGTGCTCCTCTGCCTGAGAGGTCGATTAAGATTTTTATGTTCTATTTGGACTCCTCCTACTCCAAAATGATAAAAATGCATGAACAAAAGATAATTTTCCCCTTGTGTGTGATTTATTGTTACCCTATCACCCCTTCCTTCACAGCCCAACAGAAGCACGTGGTCCTTCCCCTGCAGAGTCCATTAGCATCTCCATGGCTCTCAGAGCATGGATCTGACATCCTTGATAAGCTTGGTGCTCCTGGCTGCATGGTGGGTTCTCATTCATTTCTGAGCTCTGGTTATCTGCCAGAGACCTTGACTCATAGTGATTTTCTGTGATTTATTCATTGACGCCTTGCTTCATTCCACAAAATATGTGAGGCAGATAATAAATATACGCTGATGTGGGATTTTTATCAGGCCATAAAGGAAAAGGAAATTATGAAATTTGCAGAGAAATAGATGGATTTGAAAATTATCAAATGAGGTAACCCAGACTCAGAAAGAAAAATACCATCCGTCTAGCGGGTTTTTTTGTACATGTGGGTGTGGCTATGAGTATAGGTCATGAATAGGCATGAAAGTCTTATGAAAGTAGACCAGGTGGTTTCAAAGAAGAGGGCAGATAATATTATACATATGACATATAAGTGGAGAGATAGAACAGGGAGTATAGGGGCACATGAAAGTAGACCAGGTGGTTTCAAAGAAGAGGGCAGATAATATTATACATATGACATATAAGTGGAGAGATAAAACAGGGAGTATAGGGGCACATGCTTAGGGAATAGGGGAGAAGATGAACCAAAGCAAAGTATCTAAAAAAAAAATATAAAGTGCAAGCAATCACTTTGTATGCTAATTAAAAAAATAAAATTAGCAAGGTATTTGGAAATAAAAGTTTCTTGAAAATTTCTGGTTGATTGGTCATGAATTACATTCAGTCATATTAGCTTTCCAGCTGGCTGCTTTAAACAACAGAAATGTATTTTCTCACAGTCTGGAAACAAAGAGTTGAAGCTCAGGTTTGGTGTCTTCTGAGGTCCCTTTCCTTGGCGGGCAGATGGGTGAGTCCTTGCCAGGTCTTCACAGACTGCTCATTCATGTGTTCACACTTTATTTTCTATAAGGTCAACAAGCAGGTTGAATAAGCATTCCCCGATGGCTTTTTATTTTTTTATCAGTATTTGATTAACGGTTCTATTTACAAATGTAATAATCTCTGGAGCATTATGGGTTAGGGATGTACCAAGTGAATTTTGAAAGGATAGAGATAAGGCTGCAACACAATTTCATCTTAGTATTTCGCCAAGACATATTTTAAAAAAATGAAAAGAAACAATCCAGGGTATGACCTTGAACTGTATCTATTGGAATTCAGTATTTTATTTGATGAAAAATTATTTTTGAAGCTGGGTATGGTGGCTCGTGCCTTTAATCTTAGCACTTGGGAGGCAGGCTCAGGCAGATCTCTGAATTCAAGTTTAACCTCATCTCTATTGTTGAGAGCTAGTGGTCAGAGAACAGTGAGTGAAACAGCATCTTCTAGACAAGACAGGACTGCGACACCTAAGAACTCACAGCAACAGTGACAACCTGCACGAGACTTGCACAAGATCAAGCCAGTCAGCTTCCTAGCATGTGGTAGGAAGAGGTTCCCAAACCTGTACTCTAAGCTGAGAAAATATTGACTGCTGAGGATTTGTGGGAGAGAGTCAGTTTTGTTTTAGGTTGTGACCATTGGAAAGTTGACCATATAGCAGTAGATGGATGGCTCTACGCCCAGGGGTATGTGAAGCACGTAGTATGATTATACCTTGCAGGTGTAGAGATGGAGGGCTATTTAAAGAAAAACATAGATTTGGAGGGCATTTGGGGAGGGATGGAGACAGATATAGGAGGAGATGAGGACAAGGAATGACAGTTTAGTAGGATCAAAATTCATTGTATAGTATTCTCAAAAAAATTAATAAAATATAATGAGGAAAGAAGTCCCTCCTTTCACCATTATTGGAACAGGGATTAGGTTTATAGCAAATAAATTTTGGGAGACAAATGTAAACCAGAGTAACATATCTTGAAACATGAAGAAGTATGAGCATAAGAGAAAACAGGCTTGATAACTTTAAGAGAGTGAAAGGTACTTGACCTTCCACTCAATTTAATCCTATCTGTCTCTTATAGTGGCAGCCATACTTTAAGGTGGTTCCTAAAGTGGTTTTTGCTACTTGGTATGTATGTTGTATTCTTCCACATAGAATATTTACTACTTGGTATGTGTGTACCACGTCGTATACCTCTGCCACATTTATCAGGTGGTTATGGGAGAGGTGACAGTGATTCTTGAGACTAAAAGTCATGATTCTTGAGTCATAAAGTGCTTTGCGGTATCTGTCATTATTTTAGAGTATTCATTATCAAAGAAGCCAGACACCATCTTTTTAGAATGCATAGGCCTTCATGGGAATGCTTCCACATAGAAAAGAAAACCTCTCCCCAGTACCAATTTTGAGCCATGAGAGTTGTCCCTTTGGAGGCAAAATCTCCATTTCCAGGAAAGCTTTCTGATAGTTGACAGCCCTGTCAGACAAATGAGTGGAACAACAAGAAGAACCCTGAATCTGACTGTGTCTAATCAAGCTGATCTTGAATTCCTGAGCCGCAAAAATTCCAAGGCACCACACATAATTCACGTTCCTGCAAGCAACTAAACTGGGGCCACTTGTTATATACATGTTCATATGAACAATCTTGATTTGAAAGTCTTTGTGGGTGGAGCCAACAAGATGGCTCAGTGGGTGTTTGCTGCCTCCAAGCTCGACCTCTTGAGTTTGATCCACAAGGCAGAAGAGAACCTGACTCTTAAAACTTGTCTTCCCAACAACAGTATGTACACACACACACACACACACACACACACACACACACACACACACACTATATGTATATATATATATATATATATATATATATATATATATATAAAATTAAAAATGTTACATATATGAAGTCAANTATATATATATATATATATATATATATATATATATATATAAAATTAAAAATGTTACATATATGAAGTCAAAATAAAGCCATTAATAAAAGTCTGTGGGTAAGAAAAAAATCATTTCCTATTTCCTTTCTCCTTCCAGTCCAAGCCCACTGCCTGGAGCACGCTCAGTCAAGCATAAATGCAACCTTGGATCTGTAAGAGAAAAGTAAGGGAGTAAGGAGATAGACAAGATTAGCGATCAAGTAAGAGGTTGTGGCTGCGTAACTATTTATACATTATGGGGAAATGGGCTAGGACAAAAACCCTTTTCATATCTTTAGATTCAGGGGTGGTATTGAAGGAGTAATTAAAAAGATCTGTGGATATGATATAACTGGGAAAAATGGCTATAAAACAAATGAATTAGAAAGTAAAACAGAATCTATATTTTTTTCTAGTTAAGATCCTTTATTTGATTTTGGAAAGCTTTTAGTACAAACAAATAGCCACAGGAAAAACACAAAGGAAAATATAGCCATTTTGAATGTTAATGATTTAAACTGTATAAACCCAAAGCATGTGTGGTGTGTTGAACATGCTTGGCCCTGGGAGTAGCACTAGTAGGAGGTGTGGCCTTGGTGGAGTAGGTGTGACCTTGTTGGAGGGAGTGTGACACTGTGGGGGCGGGCTTGGAGAAACTCCTCCTAGCTGCCTGGATGAAAATGTAGAACTCATAGCTCCAGCGCTGTGCCTGCCTGGATGCCATTGTGCTCCCTGCCTTTATGATAATGGATTGAATCTCTGAACCTGTAAGCCAGCACCAAATAAACGCTGTTCTTTATAAGAGTTGCCTTGGTCATGGTGTCCCTTCATAGCAATGAAAACTCTAACTAAGGCAGCACGATCAAGCAAATTAAGAGACAAGCTAGGGAAAGCCAGTGGCATGGTGTGGTATCTTTTACCTTTTACCTGCACTTGGACGATGGAGGAGGATGGATCAAGAATTTATCAGTTCAAGATCATCCCTGGCTACATTGTGGGTTCCAGACCAGCTTGGTTAACAAGTGACCTTGTTACAAAACAAAAGAATTAATGAACATTTATAAACTAGACCATGGCTGTTCTTGTGTTGAGGCTTTGGAAAGCACTTAGTCATATGATGGTTTTGATTAGACCTCCGTCTATGTTGGCATGTCTACTGGTGTTGTACTTACTCAGGACTTGTTTAGGCTGCCATATTTTTGAAGTATCATAGTGAACGTTCCATGTCGTTTCTACAAGGCCCAATCTCACAGCAGATTTCTTGGTCAGCTCGCTCTTACAATGTCTCTGCTTGCCTGCATTTTTCATTAAGCCTTGGGTGAAGGTGTAAAAAGACTTAAATTAACATTCCGTATATATTAATTAGTGCTGGAAATTATGACGGTGGCAGTTGTTCCTAAGTCTGATATAAAGACACAGAGCGTTTTAGATTTATAACAAGCTTTATAGCACTATAGCTGGGTAGATATCAACACTCTAAGCTGTCTTGACTGCTTCCCTGCCCCCAATCGCCATTAATACTTGCATCTGTTCCATTTGGACTGTTTCTGTTCCGTTAGGCCAGTCCTTAGAGCAAGCTGCTCTTTGCCATGTGTTTATGGTACAAACTGCCTAACGGTGATTTTTTCCCCTCCTTGTTCTCTCTTCATGATCAGTCCCTACTTGAGACCCCAAGCCCAGGAACTGAAGTTCCACTTACTTCTCTTTGCACAGCTACTGGCTGTCAGCAACTTTAGTAACCAATCAGGGATAAGTTGAGGGGCAAGGTTTACACAACAAAAGCTGGTATATGTGGGAATGTGGGGATTCACTCACTTTAGGGCAACCAGATCTTGAGATACAGAATTTAACATTTGAATACATAGCAGCAGCCGACCAACCTCAACATGAAGGAGTTATGTTGTAGATGTATCCAACCGTGGCAAAGTACCCCACGACCAATTGTTTTCTGCATTTTGACCAATTGTGGTTTTCTATAATATTCTCTTTTTGTTACAAGAGAGGCTTCTTGATAAGCAATGGAAGCTACACTTACCTGTGAGCATGAGAATAAGTATTTAGAATGCTCATAGAAATCATGCTGCTTTACTAATGTGGTGTAGAAGGTTCTCCCTTAGGTTCCATGACTTTACTAGCCCTGGGTAGTTGGAAAGGTTTCCAGTACTAGATGAATTTCCTTTCAGTTAACCAGACCATAAGTCCAACTAGACAGGTGTTGGTTACTGCTAGGGTATAAATGTCACTATTGTACCTTTAGGGATATCTTGACATGGTGGCCATTGTTATGGTTCATAGGCACCATAGCTGGGTAGGACTATTGTTTTTCTCCTTTCTTTGGAAGAGTTTACCGTACCGACTGGTACCATGAAAGTCCTCGGGGAGGAGGCTTTCAGCAGAGATCCAGCTCAGATCCTCTGAGTGGTGTCTGAAGTCCATGTTTTCAGCAATGGGGAGTTACTGTCATCCTCTGGGAAATACCAAAGGCAACAGCAACAGCCTATATTGTTTTGGGAGTCTCTTGAAGTGGATGTTCTCATTACTGGCACTAGTGATTTTATTAGATAGCCCATGGCTATAGATGAGAACATTGTCAGGCCACACAGCCTACCTTCAGTTAAACTATACATGTAGGTCTGTATACATTCGCTGATAGGTATTAATTTAAAGGAAACAATAGCAGTATGATTCCTTATGGCTCTTTTAGACAATTCTCTTTTCCAGACACTGTTCCAACATAGCTGTAAATACTCAAGATACTGCAATTGCCAGTTGTCATCATAATGAAAGAGCAGGTTCCCATGAGGGCTCTGTCGGGAGTTCTGAGGAGATATCAGACAAATTTGTTCTTTGTTTAAATCTCTTCCTCCAGAAGTTACCCACAAAAGGAATCTGCCCATCTGTTGTGAACATGAAGAACTTGAGGGGGCATAATTGGTAATTAGGGGGTTTCCATGGCTCATCAAAGAGACTGGTGTGCCATGTGGAAGTCTGAAATGACTCCTGGATGAATAACTCACAAGTTCCACTCTGAGACTGAGTCACCAATGACTAACGTTCCACAGTAACCAAAACCCTGAGTAAGTGTTATGGTAATGGACTCTGTTACACCTCTCTGGTCCTAATTTCTTCTCGTGTATGGATATGCTCCACATCTGAATAGTATTTGAAAATATACTTTCAAGACATGTGGTCCTCTGGAACAAAAGTAAGTTTTTTTTTTTTTTTTTTTTTTTTTTTTTTTTAACTGCAGCCATTTCCTTATTATAAGAATGGCTCAATCTTGGAAAGGTATCAGTTGAAGATGGGAAATGGCACAGTGGAGAGAAAATTCAGCTCTTGTGAGAAGCACCCCAGGAACCCGGATGCTACTGCCTCTGTCTACAGGAGGCTTACCAGGAGGCTTGGACTTCCGTACCTCTGAGGATGTGCTCTGTCACATTCCCTCAGGGCTGATGTGTGTCATCTGGAACATTTGTAGGAAAATAGCTGAGACATTATGACATTATAACCTTATGAAACGTCTAATTGTTAATCTTTATAGTCAATAAGAAAACCAGCTCAGAGAATGCAGAACAGGAAGTGTTAACTCCTGCATTTTCCCCAAGGCTTCAGAATGCTGTAAGCATCCTCTATGACCGAATGCTGTAAGCATCATCTACGACCTCAGGTCCTGGCTGGTGATGCTGATGAAGGAAAAGGAAGAATACAAAAGTGGTGGAAGCAAAGGAATCCATCTGATTCTGAGGGCTATGTGTGTACCAATTTATTACCATTGTTTCTGAAGCTCAGGTTGAAGATATAGGTAGACATTGGAAACCCTGGCCATATTTGCGTGGAGTTGCTTAGCACTTCACCTTCCCTATGGACACTATCATTATGTAGAGAAATCACCAATGGGAAAGGGATAGAGAGAAAGTGTCTACTACATAGACTAACATGTTCTATGGAAAGGGTAAACATCTGAGTGATGTTCTTCTATTATTATTATTATTATTATTATTATTAATGGTATTTTCATTATTAATTTACATTATTATTTAACAATAATATTAATTTAATATATAATTATATAATATTATATAACATATAATATTAGTAAATTATTATAAATTATTAAATATATATGTTTAAAGAGTTTGATTGACTGTTTACCTATCTCTATTTATTTCTTCTTCTATCCTTCGATACAAACTTTGTACCTTACCTAGCTTTCATAATACTGCCATGTGCTGTGTAGACTGCTGGAGGTAAAAAGTCCTGAGCAGTGCCACCCATCTATGAGTTCTGGGAACTACAATAATGACCCCAAAGTAATGGGATTTCCCCCTAGAAACTAATGCAGGGTGTGATTGAAAAGGTTTCAGTTCGAGGGGAAATGTGTGTCTCTGAAAGGAGAGTTCATGCAGAGGAAACCTAGATAAGCTGGGTCGGTGGTGGGTGTGACCATACCTTGACCTCGACTGTTTGGACATGCGAATCATTGACCCTCTGTTTACTTTGCTCTCATCTCAGGACCCCAGAGATGGGCTGGAGGAGTTTGCTGGATCTCTTGGTCCCTCTTCCCAATGTGTCCGCATTGAATAAATCTCCTTTTTCTGTTTTCTACTTTGAATTTAGCTCTTTTAATTTGCCGATTGAGGATGAGAGGTCAGACCTGACTTGGGGGACAGGCTGTGACCCTCAAATTTAATAACAATAGGACTCTTATTCCAGTCTTTCTTTATCTTTTATCTTCCCCAGCCATGGGAAGTCCCTCCTCTTATGTTCCAGGTTGGTTTGCTGCTTTACTGCAGGCTCAAGAGAATGGGGCCAAGCCACGATGGAATCATATCTCTAAACTCGTGAGCCAAAATACCTCTTCCCTCTCCTCCCTCCTTTTTCCCTCTCCTCCCCTGCCTCTTATCCTTCTCCCACCCTCTCCTCCCCTGCCTCTTATCCTTCTCCCATTTCTTTCTCCTCTCTCCCGTCACAGTGCTTTCTGTCTTTACCACTGAAGTACATCCTCTGCACTCATCATTTCTTTCTACAGTTTATTTCCAGTATTCATTCAAGTGGTTACTGGAGTTACCTCTGGGTAGGCAACTTTTGGTTGAGTTGTCTTTCTTTTACAGCACTCAGGTAGAATCCAGGCGAGAAAATCATGATACTGTTACTGAAGTTCCATCCCAACAAACCAAACCAAGACATGAATATTTGTTTTCTTCCCAAGTCATTTAACCACACAAATTGTGTTTCTAATGTGTGAACCTGGCAAATTGTGTTTCTAATGTGTGAACCTGAGGTGAACAAAATACCATAGGGCCTTAAGAATTAAAGGAAAATTTAACATGTGTCAAATAGTTTTTTAGTACAATGCCATCCTATTCTGATTCATTGGCTATTAGTCATGATTGAATATGGAGATGAGTATACAAATGGAAACCTTCCCAAACTCTTTTGTTAAATGGACCTTATGAAAACTGGGCATGAATGACATCCAAAATGTGGAGTTACTCCAAATGGCTGTGCCTCTTTATGGCTGATTTTGGGAAGAAAGCAGAGAGGTAAAAGATAGAGGAAGGCTGTCATCATCACTGTTCTCCTATACTGAGCTGTTCACGTATGAAACATCCATTCTGTGCTAAGTAAGTGCTAGTGGTACCCAGGCAAATATCCTTCTGTTGAAAGATGTGAGCAGCAGATATGGGAGCAGATATATACCTTCAAATTACATTCAGACTACAAAATTTAGTGAGAATGAAATGGAATGAGGTCACATGAAGAGAATCAAGGGTTTAGTTAGCCTTGTTTCAGCCAAAGGAATCGAGATACTGTTGACAGTCAATGGGAAAGACTTGGAATCTTTAAGACAGTATTGTGAACCTGAATTGTTATGAATCCTCAACTTTTTCCTCATCTGAAATGATTGGCATGTCAACCGCCATTTTGTACATAACTCTTATTTGTTCAAGGGTGGACATTTTAACTTAAGTTAAGCCAATCTTAAACAAAACAAAACAAAACAAAACAAAACAAAACAAAACAAAATCAAACCCCGAGAGCTATAAAAGACACCTAAGCCTTCAGGAACATTAGTACCAATTGATCAGTTGAGAGAGGAATCACACAGGAAAACTGAAAGGATTAATGAAGCAAAGATGCTTTCTTACCCTTGGCTGTTGTGACATTCCATCATCACTATGATCAGCTATCTTATGATTAATTTTTGTTGCTGCCCATGAATACTACAGTTGCTATACTCTTCAGATTTCCCTTTGCTACATACTTGCCCAGTTCCATATACCGAACTTGGTTGTTTAGAAGCCCTGATTGACCCTCTTTAGTTTTTGCCAGGTAAGCACTCAGCTGTCTAGAGCCTTTGCTCCTGTGTCATTCAGGCTTTCTTACTGTGCCCTCCTTCTTCCGGAAGCTCCTCTCTGACAGCTGCCGTGCTTCTGTTGCTACCATTTCTTGAGAAGTCATGGTTCAATTATAGCTTGTTTATATGCACTCATGTTTACAAAAGCCCTCACCTCATTTTGTGTGCAATCCAGGTAACATCTGGGGGTCTCTTCAGTCTCTAGAAATTTTGCTAGAATCAGCACAAAGCCTTCTTTAAGAGTCCAAGTTTCCAGAGCTTTTATGCCTTTGTACTCCTCTCTAATTCTTGTTTCTCCATTGAATTCTTATTCCTACATTGGTTCTTCTAATTTTTTCCTTAGTGACATCCTGACTTGGCTATCCAGTGTATTTTTCTTTACCTTCTAATTTTACTCAGAAGCATCTGAAAGGTGTGTGTGTGTGTGTGCAGTTTTTATTTGGGGGGGGGCTCAAATTGTACACTGAAATTCAAATTGCTCATTAGATTTCACTGTTTCTAAAAGTCAATTGGATACTTACAAGCTTCTGCTTCATTTAGTGCTGCATCTAACTCCTTGAGCCTAGGACAGACGACTCCGGTTAGTCTTCTGGTCTCATCTTTCTTTCAGGACTGGTTGAGCAAGAGGATGGCACTTAGCTCAGAAAATTATCTGATTAGAAATGATAGTCCTCTGCTGTTTTGCTGTCATGAAGAAGGTGAGGTTCCTAACTACATTATGAGTTGAGCAAATTCTACACATGAAGAAGGTGGCCACCACAGGATTCACTACGTGATTAGGAGGCTTTAAAGGCAATACATTGATTTGCTGCACTCCATGGTTTCTTAGCTAGCAGGGAAACATATACTGAAGAGTTAATAACTATCAAGGGGAGCTGAGTTTCAGCAAGAATCGATTTAGTAAAAACAAAAGTTGGCAGCAAATGCCTACTTTCAGATATTCAAACCTAGAGAAAGACATTAAAAAAAAAAAAAAAGGAAACTCTTCTCTTTTTGTCTCCTCATCTGACTCTAAAGTCTTTTCGCCACAACTTTTCCTTGTTTACTTCCTGAGAGTTATAAAACTTTGTGTATTTAATGTCTTTATTTTCCTTTATGGTTTCTGGCATACTTTATTTTTAACCTCAAAGTATTCCCTAAGGAGTCATTTCAAGCTGTTATAATTATGCCACAGAGTGCGTGTCAACATGTTTGGAGCCATATGTGGAATGATTAAGAGCTGCTATCTCTAAGTAATCCACTCAGTACAGGACAGAGAGAACCGAACAGACACTTTCAAAACTGCCAATAAATAAAATAAATGAAAGGTGCTCAACATCTTTAGTCACCGGTAAAAGCAAACGAGAACTACACTGAAATTGCATCTCACCACAGTCAGAATGGCTACCATCAAGAAACCAAACTAAACCAAAGCAAACCAAACCAGCCCCACCATTAGATGCTGATGGGGATATAGGGGAGTAAATGGTTCTTATACGGTGCTAATGGAAATATAAATTAGTCCAGCTTCGATGGAAATAAATATGGAGGTTTTTTAAGACACTAGAAATAGAACTACTATATAATTCAACTGCACCATTTCTGGCGCATATCTCAAATAAGTCAAGTTTTATGTAATATGTATCCCCACCACAATCTTACTTGCTACACTATTCACGACAGCCATTATGGAACTAGTGAGTGCCTACCAATAGATAAATAAGATCACACACACACACACACACACACACACACACACACACACACACACGGACATATATCTCATATATATCACATTTAATTATCCACACTTATACGATATGTATATAGACACATATATAAAATGGTTATTATTCAGCTGTAAAGAAGAAAGAGGGTGGGACACAAAGCCCGGGCCTACCCTGCCTGGGTGCAGGGAGGTAAACGGATTCAGTGCCGACCCGGTGACCACGGCAGGATTTCACGAAGAGGTGAAGATCAAGGACTTCCAATATGACGAGGACTTGGAGACCTATTTCTGCCCCTGCCCCTGTGGGGATAACTTCTCCATCACCAAGGAAGATTTGGAAAATGGAGAAGATGTAGCAATGTGTCCTAGCGGCTCACTCATTATAGAAGTGATTTATGACAAAGCTCAGTTCATGTGTGGAGAAACAGTCCCAGCACCTTCAAGCAACCAAGAGTTAGTTAAATGCTTAAGAAGCTCTCAGGAACCCAAGTCCTGAACCGCGGCGGCTGAGCCCAGGTGGATGGATCCAGTGCAGAGTTATCAACCTCCTTGCTGGGCAGGTGTCCTGTGGATGGCCTCATGGGCGTGATTTTCATCAGCCAGTGAACTCAGCATGAAGAAGTGAGCCTGTGATATATCAGACCTGGATTCCATCCTTACATGGAACTGGAAGGATTCCTAATGGAATTCCTTGGCCCAGTCCAAGGTAACTTTGCTCATCTGAATTTAAGGAGAGCCTTGTAAACTGGTGGGGTTTTCTTCAATCGGTCCCATTATTTGAATATCTGAAAATTCATTTTCTGAAAATAAAATCATCCACTGAGAGAGAGAGAGAGAGAGAGAGAGAGAGAGAGAGAGAGAGAGACTGGGCTGATAGTTCAGCAGTCCTGGGACACTTTCTAAAATGTGCAAAGCCTTAGGTTTGACCTCTACAAACAACAATAACCACAACAATACCCCAAACAAGGAACAAAAATGAATAAAATCACATCACCAGTAGTGAAATAATGGAACTATAAATCATCACTGTTGCAGGACAGCAAGAATGTGGGGACGAGTCATCAAGAGTAGTACGTGAGAGAAGCCAGGTGACACGGTAAGACTGGGATTGTTCCTCCACATGGTTCCATGTGACAACCAGAAGATGCCTAAGGAAAGCCCTCACTATATAAATGCAAGGGAAGGGGAGTGTGATCCAAATAGCCTAGGAAAGAGCAGAGCTCATGCAGTGCAGGGATTTTGAGCCTCTATCTGTCCTTTACCCTGGCTCACTACTAGCCCATTCCTTGGTAGAAATGCCATTTTCTTTCTTAATCAATTGATCTTATTTCTATTACCATTTAAGGATTCCTAGTCCAATTCATTGCTCCAGGACACAAGAATCTAGAAATCCTAGTAGGTTTCTGTTCGGTGGGAGGCATTCTATAAGTCCAAAAACATTAGTCTTGGCTCAACTGGAACTGCAATAGAGAATTTCTGTCAGTTAGATAAAAACCAGCATTCGTCGGGATCTTGTAAAACAGTTTTCCATTTCTTCAGAAGGAGTCCTCTCCCTTGCCTCTGGCAGAAGGGATGGATGAATCTCCCTTGATATATACCTGCAGCTCCTATCTGTACATCAGGGTACATGCCGGGCTCCAGGTTCCTACAGTTCCCATTCACAAGTACCCATTATCCATTTCCAGTGCCTCCTGGCCCCTCTCACTCTCCCCTTGTACCCTAAACTCCTAGGGCTGCTTCAGCTCATGGGTTTCCCTCTCAGCAGCTTTGCATCCTCTGGATAACCAGGTTACTCTTGCTATTTGCTCTCTTGACATCTCCACTATTCTCTCCTTGAGATTAGTCTTACTTCCTGGCCATGCCCGCCGTTTGTTTCTGTTTTCTCTTTGCTGTGGACCCTTCAGATGCCTCTGGATATTTTTTTCTTATTCACAAACTTCCTTCTTACTAAATGAGCAGCCGTTCTGGTGGTGGTTCTGTATCCCCTCACGTACAATGTCTTCCAGATTCTATTGACTTTCTCTTTACCCCAATCCATTTCAACCCATTCCTAGAGCCCACTGGCCAGTGTCCTGGATGGAACTTTGTACAGTGTCTGTGGATAAACATGTGTGCCTTTAAACTATCCATGAAGGATGTTAGTCACCTTGTGGGTGGTTTAGAGCCATTTTAAGACTCATATCCCAGCAAGCCTTTTCCTCTCTAAGCTCTGCATCCTCTTTAAACAAAGGTGATGGTAATGGCCTCCTCAGCGGGCCTTGGTGAGGATTAGGGGGCTCTGGCTGTGAAGTGGCTTCTGAGCCCCACAAACCTGATCTTTTAATAGACGTTTCATTTCCGGAGATCCCTGGGCACAATTTAATCAGCTCTTCAACCACTGCCTGTCATGCAGGCTGCACTTTCCACACCACACACATCTTCGTTTCCCCACCCTAAGCTTTTCATGCCAGATAATATTTCCCTACCTCTATTCCTGAAGCTGCGCGTATAGCCACTCGCTTCTGGTACCAGATGTCAGGTCCTTGGTTGCAAACATTGACACTGGTCAGTGAATGAAAAAGTATTTTAAACAAAAAAGGGATTCTTTATCCATGAGTCTAGTTAAACATTTAGTTGTAAATTGATGTTATGGAACCGTTGTTTTGACATGAGTTTGATTCAATCATTGGGTTATTTGTAGCATAAATTCCATAAGTTCATCACCATGGAGCTGTCCAATATATATTTATTCTGTGGTCGCCAGATTTGTAGCAAAAGAAGTCCACAGAAGAGTTACAAAATCTTAATTGCAGACAAAGGTAACTATTTGTCTCTCCCTGGGAGTCAGTGGTTTCCTGAGCTTCCACCTGTGGGTCAAGTTTGTGTCAGTTTCAAGTGCTTGTTCTGAGGCTGGGGTATAGTTTTCATTGGGTGGAGGTCATGAACTTCAGAGAGGTGAAAAGATACATACACTGTCGCTGAAAAGCCCTGCCCCCATTTTATTGACAAAAACCAAGTCATATGACCCCATCCAAACCTGTCATGACATCTGAGGAGAGTTCTTTCTCCATGTTGGTGAGAGGACAAGGAGGGTTAGCATTTGTTAAGTAATTGAATCTACTATACTTTATTTTTCACTTACTTTCAAAAATATGTCTCTAGCATCTCCTGGACTTAGTTTTATATAGTCATAAAACAATGTCAAATATACATATTCATAAAACAATACTCCCTATTCATTAATTTATAATGATAATAACTGATCATGAAAGGAAAATTGTACAGATTTAACGCTAAAAATGTAAAACTAAGGNAATTCAAGGCCCGTGGACGGTGTGAGGCNGGTAGCGGGGCCCCGGCAAGCTGGGCTCGGGTCTTCCCGGTGTTGGGTTGCTTGGGAATGCAGCCCAAAGCGGGTGGTAAACTCCATCTAAGGCTCAAGGCCGAACACTGTGAAAAGAGCGCAGGGGGGAGTGCCTGCCCTGCCGGAGCTAGCCTGCCCAACTGACTAACGAGGTTGTAAAGATAAGGGAATGCAAGGAGAGGGGAAGCAATTATCATTACCGAGGCTAGCACAGAGGGAGTGCAGCGAGCAAACTATCAGCCAAGGAGACATCTCACCCCCTCCCCGGCTCACTCAGGGTCACACGCTGACCAGAGGTTTCACGGGCCTTTTCAGAGACTCAGATAATCCCCCCTGGCCTCTGGAATTCCCCCGCTCAGGCTGGCGTGTAAATCTCACTACTATGTCAAGGTTAGCTCACAAACCATCTGGCAAAAAGATATCTCCCCCAGTTCGATCAGGGTCACACACCACCCGCTCNACGCGCTATTGTAAATTTCAATACTATCTTCACATGAGTCACTTGTTTGTAGTCTTGCCAACCCTCACTTTCCCCGATTTCCCCCCAACCCTAACCCTATAAGAACCCCTTACTTCTGAGAGACTGGGTCGACTCCTCTGTCTCCTGCGTGAGATACGAGTCCACCCAGAGTACTCTGATATTAAAGTACCTCGAGTGTTTACTACAAGTCGGCTTCTCTGTTTCCGAGGGACTCTTCCTCATTCCTGCGNCCTGCGGACCCGAGGGAGTTCCCTCACTCGGGGGTCCTACAATCAGAAGTTTTTTTTTCTGTTGTGGTAATTTCTTAACCCAATAAGCCCAAATTTAAAAAAAACCACACAACTCAGTTATTATGTTTATAAGCTATATGTCTAGATCTCTCACTATACTAATCTATTCACAAGCTATGAGACTTCTTGCTACTTGTAGCTTCTCCAGGCCATGTGGTTCTTCTCCATATTGGCTTGCACTTCCTCTTCTGTCCTCTCTCTTCCTTCTCCTTCCTCTCCCCCTGAGACCTCCAGTCTCACCTTTCCCTTCCATTGCCCAACCATAGGCCCCACCCATTATTTGACCAGTTAGAATGGGGAGAAGGTTCAGGAAGATCACCTGAGTATGCGATCTACTCCTTGCCAGGACAGCTCCACTTGAGGAAGCAGGATTAACATCAAAATACAAACAGCACCAGGGCAATCCACATTTTCCCTTTGCTTTTTGGGTCCTAATGGCTTGGGTTACAGTGAGATCTCTAAGACTGCATGGTAATGAATGTCTGAGCGTTGCTTTCTTTGGGATCTGAGTTCAAAGTCTGCCTGGGACATAGGCTTGTGGGTAGTTTAATATTTTTGTGCCAGTTTTCAGGGGTGAAATAAAGTTCAAGTGGCATCTTTCAGCTTTGTTGTGAGATGCAAATGGATTCTGCAAAGCACAGGTACTTTTAAAAGAAGGGGATGCACAGCTAGACACACCCTAAATGTTTCTACAACTCCATTGATTAATGTTGTGTGATCTCCAAGTCAAGGAAGAAAGCTACAAACCTCCACATAGTGGATTATTCCATACATGCAACACACCCACAGTAATCAAATTGATGGAGACTGAGAGTCAGTTAGCAGATGGCAGAGATGGAAAGAGTATCACGTGACTGCCGAGTGGGCATGATGCATCCTTTTGGGATGGGGCATTGGAACTAGATGGTGGGGATGGCTGCACATTTCACCAGTGCAGCCGAGGCGGAGGAATATTTCCTTTTTTGTTGTTCCCTTTTCTGCCTCACTTAAAATAGTCTTAAATATTTACATATGTCAGAACAATAACACTGTTATGTGTTTTGTTTCTACAACCAAGCACAGTTTAGAGAACTGGAGAAGAAACATCTTTATTGATCTTATTTTCTGTTGATTTTCCCTGATATTAGCTGGACCCCCTGAAAATTATGACTTCCTTTCTCCCCTGTTACAGTTTTAGTAGGGAGTGTGCCCCACAGGCTTGTATATCAATGCCCACAGCTGGTGGTGGTATTTCATGAGGTTCTGGAAACTTTAGGTTATGCCTTAGTTAGGGTTTCTATTGCTGCTAGGAAACACCATGACCAAAGCAACTTGGGGAGGAAAGGGTTCATTTAACGAACACTTCCATATCACCGTTCACCATCAAAGGAAGTCAGGGCAGGAACTCAAACAGGCAGGATCCCGGAGATGGGAGCTGGTGCAGAGACCAGGGAGGGGTGTTACTTCCTGGGTTGTCTCCCCCTGGTTTTCTCAGCTTGCTCTCTTATAGATCCCAGGGATAAAACCACACACGATGGCCTCGGTCCTCCCACATTGATCACTTATTAAGAAAATGCTGGATCTTATGGAAGCATTTTCTCAATGGAGGCTCTCCCTCCCCTCTGATGACTCTAGCTGTGTCAAGTTGAGATAAAACTAGCCAGCCCAGAGAGAAGAATCAGGTCATCTGGAGTTACTCTTGGTGGTGGTGCTTTTACCCCCCCACCCCACACCTCCCCCAGGACCAAGACTTTTTTTTTTTTTTTTTTTTTTTACAAATGCTTCTTGTTCGTTATGAGGTAAATAAGCCCCTTATCACACACTGCTGACATGTTGTTTTACCACAATGCCTAGGTATGTGAAGCCAAGGAACCACAGATTGAACCATCCAGAACTGTAAATCAATCAAGTCCCTCCTCTCCATAGCTTGTTCTCTCAGGAATTTTGGTCACAGTCACAACAATATTGTCTACCACACATTTAGGGAATATCCTGAAGACGTTCTTTAAGTAAAATTTAAATTTATTATTATTATTATTATTATTATTATTATTATTATTATTATGGTTTTTTTGTGTGTTTTAGCATATATATGGAGGTCAGAGGACAATGTTTGTGTAGGAATCAATTCTCTACTTCTATCTTTTGGGTCCTGGAAACTGAAGTCAGGTCTTCTGGCTTGCCAGCAAGTGCTTTTATCTGCTGAGCCATCTTGCTGTCCCCTGAAAACATTCTTGAAAATCAAACATATTCATGAAAAATTCTGTTTATTTTGCTTCACAACTTTCTCAACAAAGACTACATTCTTTTCTTATCATTTTTTACAAGGTGCTCTATGAAATATAAGAGTATTTACAATTCATTTTCTTCCCCGCAGAAAGAGTAGACTTACTGTTTTGGAAAATAAATACTTAAAAAAAGAATCAGAACAGTTCAACAATGAAATGTTGAGGTTTAGTCTGGTGTTATGTATTGTAATGCTAAATATTGGCCCCTAACATTTGGTCCAGAGAAGAGGAAATCCTCACATATGCCAAATGATGCTATGTAACCATGCCTCCCAAGTTATGCCTGATTGGTCAATAAATTAGTCTGTAGCTGGGAAGAATAGGCAGGGCTTTGTCCCAGGCTTCTGGTCTGAGGCAGAGACTATGAGGAGATGAGATAAGAGAAGATGCCTGATTAATATTAACCACAACAATGAAGACATTAAGAAAATGAAGGAAGTATACACTCTATTATCTAATTGGCAGATTTTACCTGCTTCTCTTTCAAAAACTGTGTTATTTGAACCATATGTTCTACCCTGTGGTAGAGTCAGTCCCGAGACCCTTACTCGGATGACTTCTAAAAATGCAAACTGCAATTTCTCTGTTAGAATTTGCTAACAGTGTCTTGTGCTTTTGACATGACTAGGAGACCAGGCAGAGAGGGTGTTCATCACCCCCAGTACAAGCAGAAAGACACAAGATGCCACAAAAACCATTTCAGTGTTGTAGAGAGAAGCTTCTTTGATGAGGGTATCAAGTTGAGATAAAACTAACCAGTCCTGGCAGTGTGGCCCGCTGTGAGTATAAGGATAAGATTTAGACTGCATCTTACACAAAGCAATAAAACAGTTTACCAAGTGATTAAAAAAATAAGCTTACATAATTACAGGTTTCCACACATAGTTCATGGTTGTTGACACCTGCTTGCTTTATCTCTCTGTCCCTTTTCTCTGCTGGGACTCTCAACCTCAGCCTCCTCTATTCTACTTTGTGCCCCTCTGCCTAAACATCTCTCTTCTCAAGTTATTAGGACCCCTTTCTAAGTTTCTAGCATTCGCCCATATTTAAGTCCACCAGATACACATTTTCGATGGTTAGAGGCTAGGATCCATGTGTAAGGGAACATTCAGGATTCGTCCTCTGAACTTGGATTACCTCCCTTAAATTGTTTCCCATCCAATTTCCTGAAAGGCTCGCAATTTCCATTTTCTTTGTGTTCATGTGCATTCTCTGTACTCATCCATCCATTTGCAGATGGACATTTGGGGTGATTCTATTTCCTCGCTCTCATGAAAAGAGCAGTGATAAGCATAAATGTTTAAGCATCTCTGTGATAGGATATAGAGTTCTTTGGTTATACACCCAGGAGTGGGATAGGTTGTTATATTTTGAAAACCTTCTGGACTGGTTTCCATAGTGGCTATATCTGTTTATACTCTTACCAATAATGAGGGAGGGTTCTTTTGCCTTCCATATCTTTTCAAGTATTTGTTGCCATTTATTTTCTTTTTAAATTAAAGAAATTTAAGCACTTTTCTACATTTTTAGTTAAAATATAATCACATCACTTCCCCTTTCCTGTTCCTGATGCCATTCCCCACTCCCCTGCCCCCACGCACATCCCCTTCCTCCTACCTCTTCCATGGTCCTGCTCTTCTATTCTCAAATTTGCAGCTGTTTGTGGTCCTGTCATCATTATTATTGTTGCACATGTAATATGTATTTGCAAATACATAAACACAACCAGATGTGTCCACCTCTGTTGTTTGTGCATATATTGTTTCAAGCTGATTACTTGTATTGGATACCCAATTAGAAGGCCATCCCTAAGAGAGGCTAATTCCCCCCTCTCAGCAGTAATTCCTAGCCTGTAGTTCTTGGTCAAGGGCTGGGACCTGAGATCTCCCCACTTTCAAGTTAGCATGTCCATTGACGCTGTCATTGCTCAACCCTTGTTTGTGCAGCTATTTCTAGGAAAGAAAGTTTCACAACAGACCTCCTCGCTGTCTGGTTCTTTTAATAGTTCTACCCACTCTTCCTAGATGTATCTCAAGCCATAGATGTAGGAGCTGTGCTGCAGATAGAGCCATCAGGGTTAGGGTCCCCATGATCTGCTGATCTCTGCATTGGGTGAAGGTGTGGTGGTTTTTTTTTTTTTTTTGACAGTCTCTGTTTGCTGTAGAGAAAAGCCATGCTTCTTTGTGAGTATAAGGACAAGATTGAGATTGTAGTCGGGAAGTATGTTGCCTGGTGTTGTAACAAATTATATAAAAGGATTTCTTACAGTCTCAGAGATGGACCTCATAGGCAGAGTTAACAATACTTCAGACTTAAGACTGCTGCCCTACTGTGTACTTAGCCTGTTTGTTTCCCCTGCCTTTAAGAGAACAATGTAGCAACCAATTGTACTTGCTCTGGATTTCCTTTGTAATCAACTTTTGCAACCTAAACTAATGCATAGCTCTAATCTTAAAGTATCTATTCCTTTATGGCCCTGACTCAAAAGTATTGAATGTGTTTGCATGTGTGTTTTGATAATCATTTTTTGCAAACAGAAAATAGGCCAAAAGCAGCTGCATAAGGTGACTATCCATTATAAATGCTGAAAGCAGCATTCGATATTGCTTAACAATGTTCATCAGTTGTCTGGGTAAGCTGGAGCCAGGAACTTAATTCCTTGCAAAAAACTCCGTTAAAATTTTCTATAGAGTATCCCACATTACTTCCCCCCTGTGATGATTTCTGTGCTGTTCAGTAAAACAAGAGACATCAAAGCCCTTTGATAGGGACAGGCTGATAGACAGACAGAAACACACAGGCAGATACAGACAGACAGAAACACACACAGATGAACACACAGGTGTGTACATAGAGACTGTCACAGACATTCAGACAGAGATAGAATCACAAGACAGTGTTCAGACAGGTTCAGGTTCAGACTCATGCAACAGAAAAAAAATGACAGAACACACAGGGAAAGCAGGTAGAGAGTTTAACTCAGGTCTCACTTTTGGTTAAACGACACCCAGGGGAGTGCTTTGATTTCTTTCCTTATTGTGACAACAATACATTATTATTATTATTGAGTTCAAACTCACTGCATTCTAGCCAAGTTGTAGTGATAGATTGTCTTCTAAGATCTGTACTCTCACTATCTCTGAGTAATTGGCTAGGTTTCTAAAACCAGGCATGGTTTCCCTCCCGTTGATGTGATTTTGGTAGTTGTATTGGCTAGTTTTGATGTCAACTTGATACAAGCTAGAGTCATTTTGGAAGAGGGAACTTCAGTTGAGAAAATATTCTCACCAGATCAGCCCGTGGTACATTTTTATTATTTTATTTACTTTATTCTATTTTATTTATGACTGATGTGGGAGGGTTCCTATCACTGTTGGGAGAAGTACTATCTGTGATGTGGTGGCCCTGGGTAGTATTAGAAAGCAGGCTTATCAAGCCACAAGGAACAAAACAGTAAGCAGCTCCCCTCTATGACCTCTGCATCAGCTCCTGCCTCCAGGTTCCTGCCCTGTTTGAGTTTCTGCCCTAACGTCCCTCAGCAATGGAGTGTGATCTGAGAGTCCTAACATTGCTCTTCTCTAGTTGCTTATAGTCATGGAGTTTTATCATAGCAATAGAATAAGACAGAAGTCAATTGGACTACCTGATGAACTGTGAAAAGGGAGATTTCTCACGATTAATATTGAGCTTTTTGTTAGTGTGGCATCCTAGCATAGCTCTGTGTGTGTGTGTGCTCACATGCACAAGTGTGTACATATACTTACATGTAATGCATTCTAGGTAAATAATTCCTTAAGGCTTTATCCAACAGCATTGGCATTATTTGTTCCGCCTCTTTCACTCTCCCATATCGACTCCTCTTTCTTTACCAGTTGGAGTTTCCCTGTTTTCTGTCCCCACTTGGTGTCACCTGTACCCTGATATTCCCCTTAAGCATCTCTACTCCCCATACTCTCTTTATTCTTTCCTGGGTCTCTGGTTACTTCAATGTTAAATACTCCCATCTGAAGATTTGGATCTGGGAACCACAGACAGGAAGAGCATTTGGTGTTCGCCTTTCTGAGTCTGGGATACCTACTCAGTATGATATTGTCTAGGTCCATCCATTTACCTGATCATTTCATGGTTTCATTTTTCTTTGCAACTGGATAGAATTCCATTGTGTATTACGTTTCACATGGCCATGGTCCATTCCATGTATTGAAGGATATTTAGGATATTTCCATTGCTTAGGCATCGTGCATTGGGAAGAGTGACTGAGCAAGTGCCTGTGGGGTAGGATTTTAATTGGGCATATTCCAAGGAGTGATATAGCTGGCTCATACGGTAGATTTAGTTTGTCTTTTTAAGGATTCTTCATACAGATTTCCAGAGCGACTGTATAAGTGGCCAACAGTGAACGAGGACTCCCTTTCTCTGTACCCTTACCTTCATTTGTGATTAGTTCTATTGATCTTTGGATCTTACTCTGACTGGAATAAGATAAAAATTTCAAAGCTATTTTAAATATTTCCTAGCCATTTTTACTTCATCCATCAACAACTCTTTGTTCAGACCAGTGGTTCTCAACCTTCCTAATGCTAAGACACTTTCATGCAGTTCCTCATATTGAGGTGACCCCTCCACACACCATAATATTATTTTGTTGCTACTTTGTAACTGTCATTTTTCTATTGTTATGAATTGTGATGTAACTATCCAATATATGACTCCCAAAGGGATCATGGCCCACAGTCGATAACCAATGGTTTAGAACCAGATTCAATTATTAAAAATTAATTAATTAACATTCCAAACACTGCCCCCCCCAGTCACTCTGTTGTCAAGTTCCTCCTCCCATTCCCCCTCTCCTGCTTCTCTGAGAGGGTGCGACTCCCCTTACCCTGGCACATCAAGTCTCTGCCAGATTAGTGCATCCTCCTCCACTGAGGCCAGACAGGGCAGCCATGAAGACTGATCTGCATATCTGTTACATATGTGCCGGGGCCCTCGTTCTAGCCCCCATGTATGTTCTTTGGTTGGTGGTTCAGACTCTGAGAGCTCCCAGGGGTCCCAGTTTGTTGACTCTGTTGGTCTTCATGTGGATTGTCCATCTATTTCAGGATCTTCAATCCTTCCCCTAACTCTTCCATAAGTGTCCCCAACCTAATGTTTTACTGTGGGTATCTGCTTCTGTTTCAGTCCACTGCTGGGTAGAGCCTCTTAGGGGACAATTATGCTAGGCCCCTGTATGCAGCATAACAGAGAATCGTTAATAATGTCAGGGATTGGTGCTTGCCTGTGGGATGGGTTTCAAGTTGGGCCAGTTACTGGTTGGCCGTAGGTCCCAGAGTCCATTTTTTTTAATTAGGTCATTTATTTCCTTCACTTAAAAAAATTCTTTGTATATAGTGGAGATTAATCTGCTGTCAGATGTGTGTCTGGCAAAGATTGTTCCCATCCTGTGGGATTTTCTCTACTCTGTAGATGGTTTCCTTTGTTGATCAGAACAACCAACTTTTAGTTTTATTAAGTCCCATTTGTAAATTGTTGGCCTTATTCCTACTTAGATGTCCTTTCCTTCATAGGACCAAGGGCCTTCCCTCCCAGTGATGCCCGATAAGACAATCCTCTGCTACATTTCCAGCTGGAGCCATGGGTCTCTCCATGTGTATTCTTTGGTTGGTGATTTAGTCTCTGGGAGCTCTGGGGGTCTGGTTGCTTGATATTGTTTTCATATGGGGTTAAATCCCCTTCAGTTCCTTCAGTTCTTCCCCTAATTCCTCCACTCTGTGCTCAGTCCAATGGTTGGTTGTAACATCCACATCTGTATTGGTAAGGTTCTGGCAGAGCCTCTCAGGAGACAGCTATATAAGGCTCCTGTCAGCAAGCTCTTGTTGGCATCATTCTTGGCATCAGCAATAGTGTCTGGGTTTTGTGGCTGCAAATGGGATGTATCCCTTGGTGAGGCAGTCTATGGAAGGCTTGATGCCCCAGTATAGGGGAATGCTAGGGCAGTGAGGAGGGAGTGTGTAGGTGAGTGAGGAGGGGAAATGGAATTGAGGTTGTGTGGAGGGGAAACCAGGAAAGGGGATAACATTTGAAATGTAATAAATAAAATAACCAATAAAAATTTAAATAAAGAGAGTCCTTTCCTAGACCTCTGTTTTCTAAGAGTGCTGCCATGTTTATTCTTAGCAGCTCTACCATTTCACTTCAGGTATTGATTGACTTAGAGCCTACTTTTGTGCCAGGTACTAGATATGTGTCTAAGTTCATTCTTCTGCATGCACACATTTAGTTTCCCCAGCATCGTTTGTTGACAATGCAGTCTTTTCTTCAGCATATGGTTTGTAAAGTATCAGAGGCTGTAGTTAGAAATACTCTTGTTTGGGTTTTTAAATGCTGTTCCATTAGTCTGTATGTCTGTTTGTATGCTAGTATCATGTTGTCTTTGTTACTAGAGTTCTACAATATCTTGAAGTCTATAATTGTGCTGGCTAATTTTGTGTCAACTTGACACAAGCTGGAGTTATCACAGAGAAAGGAGCTTCAGTTGGGGAAATGCCTCCACAAGATCCAGCTGTAAACCTTTTTCTCAATTAGTGATCAAGGGGGGGAGGTCCCCTTGTGGGTGGTAGTCTTGGTTCTATAAAAGAGCAGGCTGAGCAAGCCAGGAGAAGCAAGCCAGTAAAGAACATTCCTCCATGGCCTTTGCATCAGCTCCTGTTTCCTGCCCTGCTTGAGTTCCAGTCCTGACTTCCTTGGTGATGAACAGTAGTATGGAAGTGTAAGCTGAATAAACCCTTTCCTCCCCAGCTTGCTTCTTGGTCATGATGTTTGTGCAGGAATAGAAACCCTGACTAAGACAATAATGGAAACCGTTTGACCATCATCTTCATGTTCTTCTTCTTCATCATCATCATCATCATCATCATCATCATCATCATCATCATCATCATCATCACATCATCATCATCATCATCATCATCACATCATCATCATCATCATCACCATCAATCATTGTTGTTTTAGCTCAGAATTCCTTTGGTTATCAGGATATTTACTGGTTCTATCTGTCTTTCAGAAATTTTCTATTTCTGGAAATAATTTTGTGAAAAATTTGATTGAGATTTCATTGAATCTGTAAATTACTATTAGTAGGATGTTCATTTTCATATTCTGATTCATGAATATGGGATATTGTTCCATCTTTTAGTGTCTCTTTTAATCTCTTTTTTTACAGATTGATATTTTCATCGCAGAGGTCTTTTACCTGGTTGGTTAGTTTTATTCCATGATACTTTATTGCTGTTGATTCTATTGTAATGTGAGTGTGCCCTTGATCTCTTTCTCAGTGTGTTTGTTCTTGGTGTATAAAAGGTTACTTTTTGCTAGTTGATTTTGTACCCTGCCACTTTGATAAAATTGTTCATCATTTCTAGAAGTACTCTGGAGTATCTTTGATCTCTTATGTATATCATATCGACTACAAAGAGGGCAACATTACCTCCTTCCCTACTTATATCAACCCAATTTCCTTTGTCCTCACTGCTAATGCTCTGAGAACTATATTGACAAGGAATGGGGAGAGAGGACAGCTTATATCGTTCCTGGTTTTAATAGAATTGCTTCAAGTTTTCTCTACTTAGAATGATGTTGGCTGTGGACTTGTCATAAGTAGCCTTTATTATGTTGATAAATGTGTCTCCTAATACTATTCTCTGAAACTTTTTATCAGGAAAACATGTTAGATATAGTCAAGGGCTTTTCTCTATTTATTGAGATGATCATGCAATTTTTGTCTGCATTTATGTTTTATTATATTTATGATTTATATATACATTTCCAAGATTAATCCAATTTGATCATGGTAGATCTACTTCTTCTCCCTTTTCTCCTACTCTTCCTACTATTTTGGCGTTTATTTATTTATTTTATGTATATGAGTATACTGTAGCACTGTAGCTGTCTTCAGATGCACCAGAAGGGGCACCAGATCCCCATTACAGATGGTTGTGAGCTACCAAGCTGTTGCTGGGAATTGAATTCAGGATCTCTGGAAGATCAGTCAGTGTTCTTAACTGCTGAGCTGTATTTTCAGCCCCAGATGATCTTCTTAATATGTACTTGGATTAAGTTTGCTAGTATTTTAATGAGGATCTTGTATGTATGTCCATCAGGGATATTTGTCCATAGTTTCCTCTCCCATTCCCGTGTGTGTGTGTGTGTGTGTGTGTGTGTGTGTGTCTTTACCTGAACTGTGATGATAAAAGGTAACTTCAGGAATATAAGTATAATCTCTTACTAGAAAACATACTTAAAACTATAAAAAGTCAAAGATAAATTAGTTTAGCCTAAAAGACAATATATTTAAAATATTCAAATGCATGTTTATTTATTTAAATTATGTCAGATAATAGAAAGCTTTAGAATTATGTAAGTTTTCAAAAAAATTAAAGACATCATTCAAATAGAAAAAAATACATTTTATCTTTATTTGAGAAGATTTTACATTAGTAAGAAGAAATGTAAGTAAGTAGAGAAAAATGTTGTGTTTTAAAATGATGCAACATCTTTCTTGGAAAATTTAGCAGCAGCACAGTATTCAGTTACATTTATTATAAAATCCCAGCAGCCTTTCTGCATAGAAGCAAATGCTAGTCAGAAGGCAATGGCAGTTCATCTATCCTCATCAATAGTTTAAGAGGTAAATAGAATCCAGTCTGCAAGTCTTTCATGGAAAATATTTAATATCAATCAGGAGTTTCTACCCCTCCTTTAGTTATTCAGTTCCCAGATAAAAGACATACAACTTTTTATATTTATAATAAGCATTTAATGCACTAGAGCTGGGCAGATATCTACCCTCTAAGTTATTAAAATCTACTTCCCCATCAATAACCCCAAGTTATAACTTGCCATGTTCTATCTGGGCAGCTCTTAACTTCAGTTGGCCAGCCCTCATGGCATTACTTAGCCCATGTTGTCTTTTCCTTTTTCCGCCTTCTTCTTCTTCCTCTTTTTCTTCTTCTTCCTCTTTCCTCCTCCTCCTCCTCCTTCTCCTCCTCTCCTCCTCTCCTTCTCTTTCTTCTCCTCCTCTCTCTCCCTTTCATTCTTCTTCTCTTTTTCCTCTATCTTCTCCTTCTCCTCTTCCTACTTCTTCTTTTCTTCTTCTTCTCCTCATTGTTTTTTCTCAGACTCCAAGCCTGGGAACCAAAACTCTGCCTATCTCTCTTCTGCCCAGATATATATAGGCTGTAGGCATCTTTCTTCATTTATCAGGGATAACTTGGGAAGCAAGGCTATTTTCTTTCTTCTTTCTTTCTTTCTTTCTTTCTTTCTTTCTTTCTTTCTTTCTTTCTTTCTTTCTTTCTTTCTGTCTTTTTCTTTTTCTTTCTCTCTCTCTCTCTCTCTCTCTCTCTCTCTCTCTCTCTCTCTCTCTTTCTTTCTTTCTTTCTTTCTTTCTTTCTTTCTTATTTTTTGAGACTGGGTTTCTCTGTATAGCCCTGGCTGTCCTGGCACTCACTCTGTAGACCAGGCTGGCTTTGAACTCAGAAATCCGCCTGCCTCCCAAGTGCTGGGATTACAGGAATGCACCACCATTGCCCGGCTGGGGAACAAGGTTATATAGCATCACTTAGGTCTACATGAGACTCTTCTTGTCCCTGGGAGAAACCAGGGCAAATAGTTGGCATTATAATACATAACGACAGACTAAATTGCAACACAAGTCTACTGGTAAACATGTAGTAAGCTATTATAATGAAGGTTGTATCAACAGTCACAGAAATATTAACTCTCATTATCACTGAGTTGTTGGATAGCCTTTATAAAAATCTTTTGTCTTTTAAAATCTTTATGTTATAGTATTTCTTAATTTCTTTAAAAGGTACCATGATTTGTGCCTCAAGGCTTATTGTTTTTAAATATGAATCAACTTTACCCATCAAATAGTCTTTATTTTATTAGTCTCATCAGAAAATGTGAAGAAAGATAGAAAAATGAAGTAGTCAGAGGTTAAATCTCTGAGAGTTTTTCCTGGTCTGTCTGCCTGTCTATCTGCCTGTATTTTTTAAAATAAGCTTTCTATAAGACTTCTACAATAGTTAAAAATGTGACTAAATATGTGTTATAACCAAATTGACAAATACCCTAAGAATATCACCTGTAAATGGATTACTATAGCATTAAGTCACAGTTCAATCTGTACTGTTGAGGAAATATCAAAATTTGCATAGCAGTTTACCTAACATATGTCAGTTCCTTCTGTAGCGTTTTGGAAAATATCCATGGGAGCTAAGCACGGCTACCAGCTCAGGCTGAGACTCAGCAATTGTTGGATGTGCTTCCTACATTTCACACATTGGGAATGGGTTGCTCCTTTGTTGAAGCACACAGCTAGTTTTATGAGCAATTTTTAGAGAAGAAATCTTTGGACTATTCCAACGCCCACATGAAAACAAAATGTTCTAAATTCAATTTAGCTAACTCTTTTAAATAAACAAAATAAAGTTCGCAAGCCTTGACACTGTACTTGCTGAAAAAAGGACAACATTCCGCAGTGGAGGAGAACTCTGATTTGCTGTCTGCAGCTATGCGATTGCCCTTTAATAATGTTTCTGAGGCAGATAAAGGATTTGCCAGACAGTGTCAGTGGTGCTTGGGAAATCTAATTATTTGGATTCTGAATTGTCAGCTATGAGACTAGGACTACTTAATTGGCATTTCACTTCTTGCCTAAGCCAGCAAGTAGGACAGAGGTTCTGGGAAGGCCATGTACTATGGGAGACAGAGATGGTATGCTGTGTTCTGGCCCCTGCCCCGTTTCTGATTCATTAAGACTTCAGGGGGATACAGGGATGTTGACTTTGCAGCTAACCTGTGAAGATCTTGTCTGCTGGACCTGGACTCTGAGAACCTGAAAGAATGGGGGCAGACTACAGCCTAATGATATAGAATCTTACTTCGGTATCATTGTCCTTTTACCCAGGAATGTAACAAAGAAAGTAATGACCCAAGAAAGGTTGTTTTGAGTTCAGAAAAACATGACCAGAAACACATAGTCAGAAAAACAGGTAAACAAAACTCAGTAAGCACATAGTACAGAATAACAGAGCAGCCCTTTCCCAGAACTTGCCTGACATATACTATAGATAATATCTAGGAAGGCACAAAAGCAAGGCAGAAGGCCATAGCCGGATTCAGGGTACACCAACCACATCAGGTTCTATAGCTATGACCTCACATCCAAAAGAATAAGCATGTCTTATAAATTGAATGTAAATGTTTGTCACAGAAGGCATGAAATCACATGCAAGAAGAATCCAGGGAACAAAATGTGCCTGAGGTAAAAAGCTCTCTACCTTTGCCCCTGGAAACTCTCTCACAGTTCCACCAAGGCATTGCTCACCTCTGCCTTTGCCCCTGGAACCTCTCGCACAGTTCCACCAAGGCATTGCTCACCATGGGTCAGCCTTTTGACCATGTTCCAACACAGCGTTCTGCATTTTAATGACGACTTTGATGTATCCTAGTGAAATACCATAGGTGTCCATGAGTAGAGGAGAAGGTTGAGTTAGGTAAGCAGTGAAATAGAAAAGGAAGTGGTGGACAGTGTATAAATACCTTGTTCTCTGCTGTATCTGGCTGTTGAAGCGTGGGGAGGTATGAGTGAGAGGAAGAGAGCCCATGACTCTACCAGAATCAGACTCCCCTTCCTTCCTAACACTACCTCACAAACTGAGAGGCTGTAGGAAGTGTCAGTTCAAATTTTTTGAGCACATGGCTTGGGACAGAGTGCACTATATTATTACAACGTCTTAGTATGATTTTAGGTTGAGTCATGAAAATATTTCACAGAAAGAATGAATGTCAGCAGAGCTAATTTTGGCTTGGTTGAGAATTCCCAAATGAAATGTAAAATTCTAATTGCAAGGGGTCTCCATAAAGACTGTGCTTGTATATGTGTATATTTGGCAAAGGCTGAAAAACAGAGAAAATCTTTAGCCCTAATCAGCCCATTTACAAATTGTGCCTATTAAAGCTCTAGTATAATAAACCATTTGATCATTATTTTAAGAGAAACGAAAGACTTAGCAAATTCTAAAGAAGACTTTGTGTAGGAAGGTCCTTAGTGTGAAATTAGTCACTCTTAAATCTACTTCTTTTAAACCACTTATTTCAGAATTATTTGTTCTCAAGTTTTCTTGCCAAGATTATGTGCTGAGGTGCCTGATGTACCACTTATTATAATGTCTGTGATTGATAGTTTGGTATGATCAATAATTTTGTTTTCAGGTTGGGGGATTCCTTTTGGGGTGCTGATTCAAAGATTTTTTTTTAAAGCACTGTACCTATAAGCAAGACTATTAAAATTCTGAGTGTGTGTGCTTCAGAAGTGTGAAAAGCATTCTAGAAGATGATACCTTAATAGAGAAAACCAAGGAAGACATCAGAGGAAGAAACTGCCTCTTACACCATCCTGAGAACTCTATGTTGGCCCCAGAAGGCCTCCTGCTCAAGTTGTAAGAGGTGAGTAACTAGACAAGGTGTTGGAATAATAGCCAAAGGAGAAATACACATGCTCCATTAGCTCATGGGGCTCACTCTCTTTAGGCCTGGAATGGGAGAAAATTTGGTGCTGAATTCTGAAGCCAATGAACTAGGCCAGACAATGGTTGGGAACCAGTGTGACCACACTTAAAAATTTTATGGTTTAATTGTGTTAAACAATATTTCATCCTGTTCCAAACAGTCATAGTTCAAGGACCTAAGTTTTGTCACGTGCCAGATTTTTAGAGGTAACGGCACGAAATACAACTTGCGAGAATTGTCCCCAATTTTTTCTTGAGCCAGAACATCTGGAAGAAAGTAGACCTGTTATTTAAACATGGAAGAACAACGCTGTACTGGGTTTTGAAGCATTGCAAGCTGTCTGAGAACTAAATTCTGAGCGATCAAAATGCGTTTTGTACTATGGATGTGGGAAGTAATTACCATAATTGTAACATATCATTGAAAAGGCCAACTTCTGATTTTTTTTTTCTTTTTAAGCTCGAACCACTTTGTGAAATTTTTTAGCACAGAGCAAGATTCATATGTTTATCAGATCTGTAAACACATCAGATTTTCCTCATCCGTAACAACACATCACTGACTGGGGCCTTTGGAGTGAGATAAAATTAGTCAGTGCCTAGCACTTTGCACATAGATTTGATAGCACAGCATCTGGTTTTGATGACTTGTTAAGTAATTATTTGAGTTACGGGACCACAGACTTTATGAAGCAGTGCAGATTTGTTTTATATGAAGATGGTCTAATGATAGAATGAGAGGCAAACTTGCTTCGGTAAAATGCAGTTATGGGACAACTAGAAACCATCAGAGTCCTCCTCAGAAGCCTGCCCCATTTGTCTACTTTCTTCTCCTCTGAAAGTGCTTCACATGTACATTTGTAAGTGTCAGTGCACAAGAAATCCAAGTGTGTTGAACATTCACTTAATTAGACTTGGTGCTCAGTTGACTAGAGTAGGCATTTCAATGTCCCAGGTATTTCAGGAAATCATTGTTTTTAAAGTATTTCTGTTTCTACATTTTGGACCCCTGCAAATCTCTTGTCAAAAGACCAAACCTAGGGGGCAAGAGTTGCTCATGTAACTAAAGAAAACCAACACAGTGTCAAAACAGGGTCTTCAGAATGTTTACTGCAAGAATCATTTCCCCCAAGGAACATTCACAGCTTTCCATCTTCTTGTTGAGGTCAGTGTGCATGCATGTGTGCATGTGAGCATGAGTGCATATATGTATGTGTGTGTGTTACTGTATAATTTCTGAGTTATATCTTTATTGATGGACACATCTTGGATGGTGTTTATGTTGTTTTTCCTTAGCCACAGAAATGCTTTGACTTAATTTTTTACGAAGCATTTGGGAATCTTTATGTGACTTGAACCATTGAAACCAGAACTTGAAGGTTCTGTTCATTCCTGGACTTATTTCCCATTACCAGTCTCTACCCAAACCCCATGAGGGGTGGTTTCCTCTATTGCTCTGTGAGTAGCTTTGCTAGGAGTGAAAAAAGTAATTGTATTATATTTTTATCTAATAACAAAAAAAGAAATAAAAATCCACCAGTCAACTTGAAATGTAGGTATTTAATCTTGCTTTAGAATTACAAAAATCACACAGCACTGGACTGTCACATGTCATACTAGATCAGTGCTTCTCAACTACCCTAACACTGTGATCCTTTAACAAAGTTCCTACTCTCATGGTGATCCCCCACCACAAAATTATTTTTACTACTTCATAACTATAATTTTGCTGTTATGGATCATATGAAAATAAAATTGCTATTATGAGTCATAATGTAATATCTGATACGTTAGATAATTTTAGATAACCCCTCTGAATGTTGTTTCAACCCAAAGAGGTTGCAGCCTACAAGTTGGGGATCACTGAGCCACTGTACTAGATCACCTTAAGTTCTTTTGTCCAAAATATACCTGTTTTTATTATTGTTCAAGATTCTCTATGGATGGGTAGGTTCTGGCCAGCGAGTCATGAGAAGTGGTACACATATTTCTGATCTGGAACATTTGGCCATTGGTGTGAGGTCATTAAAATCTTCTGCCCAGAGAACACGAATCTCACACACAAGGATGCACAGTACAGCAAGGGTCAGAACTTCCCTGCTTATTCATTCATGGCTCAATATAATGTGTGACTGAAAATGGATATGTTTTTAAAATTCATTTTTAAAAAGTTTGTTCATGAATACAGTGCTTACATTACTTCTACCATTTCCCTCTTTCCTCCAGCTTTTCCATGTCCTCCAAGCTTCTTCTCAAGTTCATGACTTTTTTTTAAAAAAAAATATTGTTACATATGTATGTATGTATATGTAAATTCAGCATATTGAGTGCATTTGGTGTTGTTCATATGTATGTGTGTTCAAGAATGACATCTGGGGATTATACAACCTATCAGGGGTCCTGCCCCTTGTAGAGACAAATTCTCCCTCTTTCAGCAGTCATTAATTACCTATAGTTTTTCATTTAAGGGTGGGTCCTTGTGAGATTTCCCCTATCCAAAACATGTCAACTGACATTATCATTGTGCAGGTCTTGTTTGACTTTATGTGAGGCTTCTGTCATATATCAAAGTCTCTATCTGGCACCAGGCATCCTGGTCCTCTGACTTTCACAGTCTTTTTTCCTCATCTCCTGTGAGGTTTCCCGAGCCTTCGATTCAGGTGTTGTATTGTAGATCTATCAGTTGGTGTTGGGCACTCACAGTTGGTTGTTCTCTTCATTTTGAACAGTTGTGGCTTTCTGTAATTGTCTCTGATGTTTGCAAATAAGAGTATGCACTTAGAATGTACTTGGAAATTACATTGGTTTAGGAAAATAGCAGTAGAAGGTTCTCCTCTGGGGTCCATGACTTCACCAACTACGGGCAGTTACATATATTAATCATGTCAGGTGTAAGATTCCTTCCTCTATTCTATTGAGTGGGCCTTAACTACAGTTGGAAAGTTATAGGTTATCTTCAAGATAGAGGTGCTTCTCTCTCTTGGTAGCTCACATAGAAACTTTGGATACCATGGGAGCTAGTCCTCAGGGAGGAAGCTGTCAGGTCAGTTCTAGCTTGATTCTCCCTACTTCCTTGTCCTAAGTGTATGGTGTCTTCAGATATAGGGCCTTTCAAGTTCTGGGAGGCAACCAAGGAAAATGGAAAAGCCTGTATTGTTTTGAAAGTCTCTTAGACTTTCCTAATCAACATACTGAAGGATTTTTTTCCATGTCTTGCACTGGAGGTTTATGAGACAGTCTATGGCTCTTGTAGGGAGCATGATCACCCCAAATGGCATATCAAATATACATATATATATATTTATATATGTGTATATATATGCATATATGTATGTTTGTATGTATATGTATATATAGTGTGTATAAAATATATCTATTTATATTTTAAGTAAACATAAATACATTTTCCTATGATTCATTCAAACATTTTTTTTTTCTTTTTCTTTTTTTCTTTTTTTTTCTGACGAGACAGGGTTTCTCTGGAACTCACTCTGTAAACCAGGCTGGCCTCGAACTCAGAAATCCACCTGCCTCTGCCTCCCAAGTGCTGGGATTAAAGGTGTGCGCTACCACGCCCAGCCCTTCATTCAAAC
>NC_034600.1:36991177-36999884 GCF_900095145.1 Mus pahari | reverse complement strand
GGGGGGGGCATAGGGAACTTTCGGGATAGCATTTGAAATGTAAATAAAGAAAATATCTAATAAAAAAAAAGATATAGAGACAGAGAGAAAAAAAAAAGAAAAGAAAACATTAGTGGCTCCAGAAGACAAAGAAGACTGAGAAAGGCAGATCACACCCTTTGCATGATAATGACACTGAGCAAAAGTGATCTTTCACAGGGCAGGAAAATAATTCCATAAGAAATCCAATCTTGCTGGAACCTCATTCTTGGCATTGTAGCTTCTTGTTGTTTAAGCAAATTCTGTTAAACAAACTAGTTCAAGGGACTAATGTATGCTACTTCTTTATGGCAGTTTAAGCAGACTAATAATACATATATTGATTTATTTAAGCATCACAAGGATCCTCTGAAATCATTTCTAGTATATTCCTCCCTATAGACAAAAATCTGAAGTATGGAGAGGGAGTGTATTGTACAAGGTCATACAGGGATTCCAGCTTGGACTTATGCTCTTATGCAATGTGTAATAGAAGGGAAAACACACATCAGTTCTCAAATAGAATTTGAATGCATATACACTTGCACTCTAGGAGGTGCAGGGAGTTGCCTTTGTGGTTTACACTAATGCCCCTCAGGGGCACAGATGTAAAGGAATGAGTATAGTCATTCAATTTGCTCACTTATAAGACAACCAACAAAGACTGTTGTTTACATGCCCAGAGAACAGGTCTCTACTTGGAGCTGTACAATAGGATGACAGATATTAAAAACACTCAATTTGGCTCCTTGGACTAGAGTTCTTGTTACTCCAGTGTGGATATCTGTAAACACCTGTTGGCAGTGATGTGTATGACCTTGTAAAAGCTTGCAGGGACAAACATTCCCATAGTCACAAGGTGCTGAGCTTATTTAATTATGATTCAGCCATGCGTGCATTTGCTCTCTAAATGCAAAGTTGGTCTTTGTGTAGACATGAAGCTAATGTCATTTTCTTTTCCTGCATTCAGATGTAGTATTCAGAGAACCCAGTTATGCAGCTGGGTTTGTGAAGACTTAAGGGCAGCATTTCAGTAAGAGATTATATTAATCACCAAATTGTAGTTTGGGCTATATGTAAGTTAGTGTACAATACCTTTCACAAACACTAAATTAAATGGAAACATGTTTTATATTATCATTATTTTGGAGAGATTTATCTCTCAAAGCAAACAATTATGTCTAACTCATAAATTTAGCCTATACCTCAATTACAAGTGTTTGTTTTTCTGAATCTCATCTTCAGAAATCATCTGTGAGGTTCTCAAATATTTCAATCTTGTTAATGATGCTTGCTTTAAATTCAAATCCCATTTCTCAGTATCTCTTTGAAATAGTCAGGAAGCTCTGTCATTTTTCAATTATTCTGTGTATGTTAAGAGGATTGTGAACTTATCTATTAATGAGCCTAGTTCCTCTCTTATCCCTTGTCACAGCAACATTCCATCAAGAACAGACATGACCTTGGACTCAGTCAGGGTGGATAGCCAGTGTATGCCTGAGATAATATCAGAAATGGAATTTTTTGGCCAGGAGCATAATATCTGCATTTTAGTTCTCTTCGTATAGACATTTCATGATTGATTTTAGAATGAATAGGAAAATAGGTAAGAGTGGTCCCCTTTACTCAGCACACATACTCTATAAGCCACTGGATAAAGCACACCTAGGCTACTACAGTATTAAAGCCTTACAGCTATCCCATTAATAGGTGTTGTGACTAATCATCATGTAAAGATGAGCCAACAGAGGTTTAGCTAACATGCATGATTAAGAGAGACGTAAGGCTTCATAGCTCATTAGTGGCTGATGAGGATTTGAACTCGCTGCTAGCCTTATGCAGTACTCAATCTTAATAGAGGATTAGTAAGGCAGCATTTACTGATGTCTAAAAACAAAGACAACACGAGTCTTTTTTTGTCGTTGTTTTGTTTTTGTTTTTTGTTTTTTTCTAGACAGGGATTTTCCGTGTAGCCCTGGCTGTCCTGGAACTCACTCTGTAGACCAGGCTGGCCTCAAACTCAGAAACCCGCCTGCCTCTGCCTCCCAAGTGCTGGGATTAAAGGCATGTGCCACCACTGCCCAGCAAGAGCCTGTTTCTTATGAAGTATTTACTTCACTATGATCTGTGGGTACTCTAATAGGGTACAATTTAGAGAACTGTACACTAGGGGGTCTGTGCCATATACATTCTGTTAAGTCTTTCTATTTTTTTGGCTTTATCTGATTTGATTTTTTGTGAAAAAATTAGGTATGTTATACATGCATAGATATAATCAGGAGGGCTGTACTTTAAAGGTTAATAATTTTTTATTGTAACTACTAATGCATGTTAATTATTCATAATAGCGGGGTTAACAGTGTCTTCCATTAATATGTGCACTTAAATTTAATTATAATTTCACATTCTTCCCGCTTTTGATGAGTCAGAATCTAACCTGACAGCTCATGAGGGAGTAAATTGTTAAAAGAGTAGCTCAGAGTTCTCTGAAGCTTTTCAAAGATATCATAAGTTCCCCTGGGCACGTGTCACATTCACTCATGTCACTAGTGTTTACTAAGTGCCAACTATCTGTCAAACCAGGTGACTGTTCTGAGAATGCAGAGATGAATGGGAGACTCTCCCTGCTTGTGAGAAGCTGTGAGTCTAATGGGGCAGGTATTAGCTTTACATGCAAATTCAGAGCTTCTGTCACATCCAGAGATGGATAAATATGAGAGTGCATCTATTACAAACAGTATTTGAAAAGCATGACATTTGTTATAGGCTATTATAGGAGAAAAATAAAAATAACAGAGCAAAAGGATAAAAAATGGTAGGATAGTGAAAGGGATCTGAGGTTGTGCCCAAGTTCTAGCAAGCTCTTAGCATGGGAACGAGTTTCCTAGCGTTCAAGGTGAAAAGAAAGGCATTTTCATCCACAAGGCTCACAATACACACAGAAGCAAACAACTTACTCAGAAGAGTCATGTGGATATTGAAATAAGAGAAAACAGTACCCGGTTGTTTTCCTAAAGAAGAGCCACGTGAACCAGAGATCCACGTCCTAAGCTGCATAGCACATGCCGATACTAAACACAAAGACAATTCCCATTTCCAAGTGGCAGCCTGATGACTTACTGTTTAGTAATGGCAATGTGAAATTCTAAATATAAATGTTCACAAGGGCCATGTTCTTAGGCCAAAGTGGCTGCTGCTCTGGTTTTAGCCTGGGTTGGAAATGTTCTGGTAAAGTGAGAAAATGTTCTGAGGTGGACAAATCCTAAAGTCTGAGCTTCAAAGGGAAGAGGAATCAGCTGGTTTGACTTATTTTTACATGGCTATGGCAATGGGCTTGCCTGCCTTTAAACTGTCATCTCTCTCTCTCTCTCTCTCTCTCTCTCTCTCTCTCTCTCTCTCTCTCTCTCTCTCTCTCTCCTCCCTCTTCATCTCCTCCTCCTCCTCCATCATCATCATCATCACTATCATCATCATCATCATCATCATCAATCATCTATCTTCTGTGTATTTAACATCTACTAGTTGCCATTCTAATACAGCTATTATCTACTTATATATCTACCAGACCCATAGACCATAATTTGTTAACTTCATGTACAAATTGTCATCCCTGTTTACATATACCTATTAGCTATCTGACATCTATTATCTACTAATGTATCTACCTATCATTTATTATCTATATTTCACTCATTATTATGTATGTATCTACCCTCTGTGTATCTATGTTTTTATTTTCTACTATCTATCTCCTACATATCAACCTATCTACTTATTTTTCATCTTTTGTCTATCTATCTGTAATCTATTTTCATCATCATCATCATCATATCACAATTACCATCATTTATTATTATGCTGGATAGCTTTATGCCAACTTAACACAAGCTAGGGTTATTTGGGAAGAGGAAACTTCAATTAGAAAATGCCTCTACCAGATTGGCCAGTGGGCAAGCCTGTGGTGCATTCTCTTAACTGATCTATGCAGAAGGACCCAGCCAATGGTTGGAAGTGCAGCTTTTGGGATGGTGATCCTGGTGCTGTAGGAAATTAGGCTTAGCAAGTCACGTGGAACAAGCTAGTGAGCATAATACTTCCATTGCATCTGCTTGCTTCCAAGTTCCTACCTTGAGTTTCTGCCCTGTGTGAAGAGCCCATCACACCTCAGTGATGGATGGTGATCTGAGTATAAGTGCAAACAAACTCTTGCTTCCCCAAGTTGCTTTTTGTCACATACTTTTATCACATCAATAGAACTCCAAACTTAGACAGTTGTGTTGTCGTGGTTGGGATTTATTGCTGCTCTATTTACTAATGCTGTATCCCTTTGGACAGTTTGCTCATCCCTGTCTTCAAGCTTTATCCTTTTTCCTTTGTGGGTTGGGAAAGTATTGCCTGCTTTATTGCTGAATTAGGAAAGCAAGTGAGACAATGTATATCAGCTCCAAACTCTGCTTAAAGTTATACACTCATTTAAGAGTATCGGTGAGCGCAATGAAAGTAGGGTAATGCTGGTCATGATGTCACTCAGCTCTAAATAGAAGAGGGAGACCCCTTGTCATCTTTGCACTCTAATCATACACAATTATTACATGTCAGTTAAATATAAAATGATCTCTATGAAATAACCCCTTTATTATATTAGTATATACTGCTAGGAATTGCTTCTACTAGGGAGTTACATCATTAGAAGTTGCACCAGGCCTTTCCAAGATCTGCTAGAGAAACTCACATGAAAACATATACAATAAGTAGCACTGCACAGACTGAGCAGGTTGTACTTATGTATTTAGTAAAGCACACACACACACACACACACACACACACACACACACACACACACACACGCCAATAATAATGAAAGAAGAAGAGGCCATGAAATGGAAAAAGAGCGATAGGAGGTACAGAGGATTGGAAGGGAGAAAAGGGAAAGGGGAAATGATATAATTATTTTATCTTAAAAATAAAAAATAACAAATAAACAGAAGAGAAATGTATAAGTTGTGTCAGTTTTAATTATAACTAAGGTTATTGGAAGGGGTGCTTTAGTTAATGTCTTCTTGGTTAATGGATAAGTATCAGCTTGTATGTGTGGATAATGCCTATTAAGCAGGCAACAAAAGCTTATTACAGCAAAGTCTGAGAAGCAAAGTGCTGGCTGAGTTTGACTGTGTGGTCAGCTGTGAAGCAGGTCCACATGTAGTCTGTGACACTCACAGTATGTCACAGGCATGTGTTCTCCATTGGACTCTTTGTTTCTTTTTACTGTTTTGCTTTGTTTCTTTCTCTTTTTGTTTGTTTCTTTCTTTGTTTCTTTTTTCTTTCTTCCCCTCCTTCCCCACACTTCCTTTCTTCTTTTCTTTCTTTAAAAAATTATTTTTTTGAGACAGGGCCCTGCCCTGTTCCCCTACCCACTTACTCCCACTTCTTGGCCCTGGTATTCCCCTGTGCTGGGTCATATAAAGTTTGCAAGATCAAGGGGCCTCTCTACCCAATGATGGCCGACTAGGCCATATTCTGCTATATATGCAGCTAGAGACACAAGCTCTGGGGCTACTGGTTAGTTCATATTGTCGTTCCACCTATAGGGTTGCAGACCCCTTCAGCTCCTTGGGTAATTTCTCTAGCTCCTCCATTGGAGCCCTGTGTTCCATCCAATAGCTGACTGTGAGCCTCCACTTCTGTATTTGCCAGGCAAATACATACGTATTTGCCTCATACGAGACAGCTGTATCAAGGTCCCTTCAGCAAAATGTTGCTGGCATATGCAATAGTGTCTGGGTTTGTTGATGAGGATAGCCTTGAAAATTTGAGCCTCTGGACCAACTCTCTCAGTCCCAGAAGGACAGATTGATCTGTGGATCTTTGTGAGGCATGGGGCCTATTACCAGCTTTTGCTGAGTTTCTCTGGAAACAGCGATTTGTATCTCAGAACCACGGACAATCACATAGCTGTGAACTAGAGCATGTCGCTGCGATTGGAGGGCCTCTTGGGTGGCATATGGCATTGCACAGGGTCACGCCGTGCTAGCCTTATTCTGTAGCTTGATTTGGATGGTGGACTAGAGGACATCTCATTAACTGTGCAAATTGGATCATGCTTAGTGGCTTGAATACTCGGAGGAGAAAGATTAAATTTCAAAATAACCCCAGAGACTGGGTCAGACAGAAGTACAGGAAGACTAGACATGATTTTATTATACATGTAGGTTGGAGCAATCAGGGCAAGATGAGGAGTGAGAGCGAAGGAGAAAGGGAAAAAAGAGAGAGGAGAGAGAGTGGGTGGGAACAAAGAGAAAAAGAAAGTGAGGGCATGATACCTACAGAGTCCAATGATGCTTGCCACAGACCTATCACTACGTGATGTTGGCTTAATTAGGTTAATCTGTTAAGGACTCTGAACCGATCAGGCCTGTTCTCTCTTCCAGTAGCTTGTTCGCCAAGGCACCCAAACTTAAGACACAACAAAAACTAATTTCCAGCTACCCTTAATTCTTGGTGTTCCAGAAGCTTAAAAATCTTCCACCTCCAAATGCAACTTCCCAATCTCCCCCAGACAAACAGCCCCAAAGTACAATTAAGAAGCCCCAGCTGACAAGCTGATACTCTTCTCAGCCTTCCCTTTTATTTCCTCTCACCATTGCTGAAGATGCTGTTGGAGACAGCAAGACAGCTTTTAATTTAGATTTGGAGACTGATTGTACTGGGCCTGACTCTCGGTTATTGTTGGGAAAATTTCCCTGCACTCATAAAACCCTCTCAGTTCTCTTAGTCATCCAGAACCACATTGTTTCTCCTCACACCGTGGACACTGCTGGACCAAATGGACACGTGTAAATTTATCGACGTGTAGGATGCTTTGAGTGGTGAGGGAGGGAGGGACCATGATTAAACGTCAGAAGGTTGGGTTTGTGTGGGACGGCACCTTGGTCACAGCAACCCTTGACAGAAGACCAGAGAGGGCATAGTTGTTTAAGGAATGAACAGCTTTGGACCTCTCTAGAAAATGCTAGTTCGTATCCAGATCAAGTTCTAGGCCTTATGAGGTGCAGAAATGTGGATTCTAAATGTTTTCTGATGAATTGTGAACACCTGAGTCAACTGGTAGCCAATGTCCACAAGTCCTCTAAAATGTCCATCTCTCAGTGTTTATGTGAGAGTGTGTGCCTTACGGCCTCCTGATACTGTCTCAGGCAGTTGCTTCTTTCCTTATTCCACCTCAGTCCCATCTGTGCTTTCCTCTAGCAAATCACACTTCAAAAAATTTTTTTGGTTTGATTTCAGTAAAATCCAAGCAAGCTAGAGGATTTAGTGAAATTAGTGCTGCTTATCAACTTTGTGAAGAATTTTCTTAGTGCCTTTATTAACGGTTTTATTATGTTCAGCAGCTACGTTCAGAGGAAGAAGAGAGCAGAGACTATGGATAGAATGGTACAAACTATTGTTTTGGTTTGTCTTCTTCACTTACCTTTATTGTTTGTTTAATTATAAAGTTGCTTTGAAATCTGGAGTCTTCAAAGACAATCTTTTAGGGAGGGAACACAAACTCAGGACTAAATACTAAACATAGAGGAACATTAACCCTTTCTGCATGTTTGTATGCCCCTGAGCTGCTCATATTACTATAAAACTAAGATAACAACGGCTATCTAGGACTAAAATGCCAGTTAAATGTTCAGATGTATATACCACTCTAAAGATGGTGCATGTGACATAGCAGAGTCTCAATGATGGTGGTCATCAATGTTATCTAACAATGGGTTAGCTTCTCTAGCAGGATTTGGAATTGCAATCTTGGTGATAATGGTCATATTAAAATGTTACTGACTATAAGATGTATCCATGGGTCTGGAGAGAGATAGTCCAATAGTTAAGAACATAAATTTTTCTTGAGGAGGTTGGGATTTTAGCACCTGGCCTTTTAGCTAACAACTGCATGTGACCTCAGCTTCTACGGACATCTGACAGTGTCTTCTGGATTGCAGATACCTGAGCTCATAGATGCACAGACTCTCACATAGACACAGGCTTATGCACATTTTTAAAGGACTTGTTGACATTGATGACTGATTTAGTTGTGCACACTTCATCACAAAACTTTTAGAATCCATAATCCTGAACCTCATCATAACTTGCAGTCTTACCCAGGGAATAGAAGTCAAATTGGCTTTCAGGAACATAGGCTGGAGTGATGGCTATTTAGATCTTCAAGATGGCCTTCACAGGCTGTGCATCATGAACCTAGCATTTCATGAGTCGTTAAGCTGACAAGTAATCAAGAGGAGATCTCTGGAAAACATATTTTATAGAAAGTTCATTGCAGTAATTGCATTTTTTTTGGTCTTTTGGTAGTAAACTTTCTTTTTTGCTTGCTTACTTAGTCTATTTTTATTAGATATTTTCTTTATTTACATTTCAAATGCTATCCTGAGAGTTCCCTATACCACCCCGTCCCCTGCTCCCCTACCCACCCACTCCCACTTCTTGGCCCTGGCATTCCCCTGTACTGGGGCATATATAGTTTACAAGATCAAGGGGACTCTCTTTCCAATGATGGCAGAATAGGCCCTCTTCTGCTACATATGCAGCTACAGACACAAGCTCTGGGGCTACTGGTTAGTTCATATTGTTGTTCCACCTGTAGGGTTGCAGACCCCTTCAGGGGTACTTTCTCTAGCTCCTCCATTGG
>NC_034600.1:36982907-36990078 GCF_900095145.1 Mus pahari | reverse complement strand
CTGGCTGAAGATGTAGTCCCAAAATGGGGCCTGTCCCACACGATGTTTTGCCTCTGCAGTTTGCATGCTCACCTGCAAAGGCCAGTCTCCGAGGGACCCTGGATACAATATTGCTCTCTCACCTTCTATGGCAGACAGAGCCCTCCCGGGTGGCCACCTCTCCTCTGGCAGGGAAGGTGCCTGGGTGTCCGGAGCCCAAAATGGGGTCTGTCCCAGAAGCTGTGCCACTTCTGCAGTCTGCACTTTCCACTGCGCAGATGATGGCTCCCTCACCAGCTCAGGCAGTGAGAGCCCTCCCGGGCGGCCACTTCTCCTCTGGCGGGGAAGGTGCCCGGAAAATGGGTTCTGTCCCAGAAGTTGTGTTGCTTCTGCAGTCCACACTCTCACCAGTGTGGACTGGAGCCTGTGTGACTCCGAGCAAAGATGGCTCCCACACCAGCTCAGGCAATGAGAGCCCTCCCTGGCAGATACCTTTCCTCTGGCGGGGAAGGATCCCAGATGTCTGGAGCCTGAAATGGGGTCTGTCCCAGAAGCTGTGTCGCTTCTGCAGTCAGCACTCTCAACTGTGCAGACAGGAGCCTGTGCAACCCGGAGCAATGATGGCTTCCTCACCAGCTCAGGCAGTGACAGCCCTCCTGGGTGGCCACCTCCTCAGTCTCAGTGGTCAGAGTACTCTCCACAGGCAAGCTCTCCTCTTGCAGGGAAGGTGCACAGAGGCCCGGCGTTCAGACCTGCCTCCTGGCCGAGGATGTAGGCCCTAAACGGGGCCTGACCCAGAAGATGTGTTGCCTCTGCAGTTTGCACACTTCCCTGCACAGACTAGTCTCTGAGAGACCCTGGAAAAAATATGGCTCTCTCACCTGCTTTGGCAGACAGAACCCTCCCGGGTGGTCACCTTTCCTCTGGTGGGGAAGGTGCCCGGATGTCTGGAGTCAGAAACAGGGTCTGTCCCAGAAGCTGTGTCGCTTCTGCAGTCCACCCTCTCTCCAGTGCTGACTGGAGCCTGGGCGAACCGGAACAAAGATGGCTCCTTTACCTGCTCAGGCAGTGAGAGCCTTACTTAGTCTTTTGGAAGGAAGTTTGGTCCTAGGATTAAAGGCCAGGGCTTCAGGTGTGCAAAATACATCCTCTGACACTGACTTTTACCTCTGGGGTTTTACCCTTTCTTTCTTTTGCTTCATAGCATCCATTCAACCAGCAAGCCTGTCCTTCCTACTTCCATGATGTATCCTCTGGCACTTCCACCTCTCTATCTTTTCAGTCTCCCTTTCCATACAGCATTTCCTAGGCTGCTGCTGTAGCCTGTTTGGTCTGATGCCCTGAGCCTGGAGCCACTATATACCCATATCTTGTTCCCTGCTTAAAGTGACCCAGACTTTCCATTACACTTAGATGTTTCCTGAAGGCTTAGATTTTTTTTAAACCTACTTTAAATAAGGGCTCTTGAATGCTTCAAACACTCTCCTTGCCTATTATCCAAAGATTGGGGAAAAAAGATGGTAAATAGGACAAGGAAGTGTAGACCTGTTTAGAAATAGTTCTTTAGTGCAATTCCAATCTCTGTTTGTCAAGATACCAGCAGTCTAGGTCAGGATTTTCAGGATACCAAAACTAATCTGTAGTGGTGGCACGATGCAACAGAAACAGGTAAATTGGCAGGAGTCAGCGAGAGCAACCAGAACTAGCCAGGATGCCAGGAATTCTCTCTTGTGCCTCTCTTAACTAAATGAAGATCAGCCAAGATGAGAGATTAACAAAGCATTGCAAAGCTGTCTATACAAGTATACTATCACTGTCATTTGAGTCCTATTTATATTCTCTCCAAATAGCACATGTTCTCTCATGGGACTTGGTTCAGCAAAACGCCACAGGAGTGTGCATCACATGACACGACAAGAAACTTCTGCTTTAGTTTCTTTGCCCTGTCTATGGCCTCATCTCAAGTCTATCCGTTCAGTCCATTCAGGTACCATGAGTCTTATTGTTGTCCTTTGATATGACAATCTCACAGTTGGCTTAATGTCCTTCTGGGCATCTGTGCTGGTTATGGGTCATCTGAGAAGAAGGAGCTTCAGCAGAGGAAATGCCACCATCAGATTGCCTGTAGATGAGTCTGTGGAACATTTTCCTTTTGGAAAGCATGCCACCTAAAAGGTTCTCTAACAGGCTCAAGCACTGCAGACCTGAGTTGTCTAACCCCCTTCCTCTCTCTTCCTAACTGTTAGATCACATTCCTAAAGATGACCCCAAGGTCTATTCCCTTATTTGGCCACTGACTCACTCCTGAGTCTAAAGACTCAGTTCAGCCATCAAAATTCATTATTTGGCTATAGTGGCTAGCCTATCCAACCAGGACTTACCAATTAACCCTATCTTAGACTGTCCCCTTATCTTATTAAAAACCCACTCCTGCAGAACATACCTCCTCGCACACTACCTTCCCCAAATTCAGAGGGAGCCTTCTTTCCCTACTGCTTGCCCCTCTTGGCAATACATCTTCTTTGTGCTTAGAATTTGGTGTCTAGGTGAGTCTTGTACTGATTCTAAACTCCCCCTTAAACGTCTCTACTAAAACTATCCTGCTTATTTGTTTTATAGCCAAAGAACTCTCTCTCTCTCTCTCTCTCTCTCTCTCTCTCTCTCTCTCTCTCTCTCTCTCTCTGTGTGTGTGTGTGTAGAATATCTTCTTAAAACAATTCTAAAAGGTGAAAGTCAGCTGGAGATGGTGGCTCATGCCTTTATCCTAGCACTTGGGAGGCCGAGGGAGGTGGATCTCTGTGAGTTCAAGGCTAGCCCAGTCTACAAAGCAAGTCTAGAACAGCCAGAGCTGGTTACACTGAGAAACCTTGTCTTCAAAAACAGAAAAGAAAAGAAAAAAAGAGTGAAAGTCAGATGAATGCTTCCTACTTTTCAGAAATTTTGTATCGGACAAAAAATTGTTAAATGTGTAGTTAACAACACCTTTGTTGGTCAGAGGGCAGTATAGTAATATTTCAGTCTTACCTCATTTCTATGTGTCACTTTCTTACATAGATTCTGACTTTTAAGTTTTTGAAAGCACCACAAACATTTTCAAACACAATATTCCAGAACTTAATTATGTAAAACAGAAGTATCTTGAGTTCAATACTCATTAGACATGTGAACCTTAGGGGAAATTTTTTTTTTCTTTTAGTATGTTTTCTCTAAAGTCAGTATAAAAATTTTTATCTTACAGAGTGTTTCTAGGATTAACTCAAATAATCTAGGTAAAGCTTCTAACTCCCCGCTGGACACACAACAGATCTTCCTAAAGGCCTGTTGACTCCTCTCCTGCTGCCTCTTTCTTCTCTAGTCATACCCCTGGACCCCACTTGTACTAGTGAGATACAGAGGATGACGTCGGGGGGACAGCTTGCTCCCTGACCTGTGGGTGGAGAGGCCATTTGCATCCCAGGCATGTACTGTGAAACAGAGTTTGATGAGACAATGTTGGAACACTGGAGAAAACCACACCTATCACTGCACACAACAGTGAGGGTTCCAAATTCATGCTAAAAGTGGGCTACATAAGTGTATTTTTTATGGGATACTGGTAAACGTTTAGAATTCTGAATGTCAAAAGCAAGTTGGAAAGTGTCATATGGACCAAATGAAACACATCTACCCCTGCATGACTTCTCAGAGGTGCTTCCTTGATAGCAGCATATTATGGGTTCTGAAGAAAACCTCTCATAGCTCTGTATTTGAGTCAGGTTCAATATATATTTGCTGTCTCAAGGAAATGGTCCATAACTTTCTACACTGTTATAAGGTGAAAAAATGTTCTTGGTGAGGCTCATTGGCTGTGCTTTTCTTTGTTAGATTCCTGTTGGATTCAAATGTGTGTGATTTTAGTAGATAGGTATGGGGGTGAGGAGACAGCCATGCAGAGGAGAGAGAACCTAAGTTCTGTGTTTTAAATAACACAGAACAGTAAAATAAGTAGGTAGTAATTATTTTTCCTTTGGAGGAATATGATTACAGGAAATTAATACAATTAAAATAAGAAAACCTAGCTTTTGAATAATGATAAAAAATGGAAAAATCTCACTGAGAGTTTTGGTCATAATTCTAGATTTCATGTTTTCTCTTCCAACGTTGTAATTTTTAGTGCATCGGTGAATTACATAAATCCAAATCTTTACCAAAGTAACACAGAGCATAGAATGATAAATCTTTGTGTGTGTGTGTGTGTGTGTGTGTGTGTGTGTGTATGTTGAAATCATCGCTATTTTAGAGAAAACAAGAAACCCCGTAAAATTGTGAAGATTTGAATGCATTTCGAAGTGATCTATGTGCTCATCATAATGTTGTTTGCTATTCCTCCAATCATACCACATATCTCCTATGTTCTTTCCACTCTCTTGTCCCCAGTCTTTGTGCCAGGAGTTTCAATGCCCCGAGTCTCTCCTGCTGTCCTCCACCCTGGTCACCTGGGGTTTTACTCTTCTCATTACTTCTGTTTTCTTCCTTGTACCATCACATTGGCTTTCCAGGTGTTTAGGGAAAACATCAATTCCACTCAATCCTTCTGTTTCTGCTGGAGGTAGTAGCTCATTAGTTTGTTAAATCCATTGGGAAGCTTAGAAAAGACCCAGGAAGCTCTGCTTTAGTTCCCCCAAATCATCCCAATTTGCTAAAGGCATTCTAAAGGCCAAATTCTGTGTTTCCTGAAGTTAAGTGTTTCTACCTCTGACAATGTCTTAAAATTTTCTTACTTTGACCTCAAAATTTTCAAGACTTTGTTCAAGGAACACATGTAACCAAGGGTGTGCTTTTCCTACCTATAGTGTTTCTGTTTAACCTGAAGAGAGAGTCAATGTGCTAAACCAACATGAAATGAATCCCAGGTTAGGAAAACTGTTTAAACTAAGGAAATAAATTTTTAGATGTAGAATTCTGTCTATATATGGGGAGATTTAGAAGGGCAACAGGGATTTGATCTGCCCCCTAATTTAGCCTTGGTTAGCAACCACCAGCTGCTGTTAACACATCTTTTCTCTTTCTCATTCATACTTCTATTCTATGCTTGAGATTTCCTTTTGTAGAGGTTAAATTAATGGGGAGAAATTCCTGAAATACTACTTTGCATGGGTAATTAATAACATGAACATAATGTTTGTTCTCCAAAGTTAGCAAATAATTGTGGATGCTCTCAATCTAATCCTAGAGAGACTCCAAAAATATGTTAAATGTCAAGGATTGAACTATTAAGAAAAGACAAATGCCAGGTCTTTTTTCCCTACCATTCTCACTAAAAGATGGTTTTATCAGCTGCTTTTCCCAGTAGGGGAAATCCTTCATTACACAAGCTGTGTTTATTACGGAGAACCGACCTTTCTATGCTTGAAGATTTGAAGACGGAAAGGAACTCAACTCCTCCTGGTGTTTATAGAGAGCCGGGAGAGAAATTCTGCATGGTTGGAAGAGAGAACACACTGCACTATCAATCAGAAGCTGAAGTTGAGAAATACACGGCTGTGAGGAGAGAGAAGAGAAGACATCGCAGCCATCGCAGATGGCATCATGCAACACTAGAGGACACCTTGTAGCTTTCATCTTAACAGCAAGGGGTAGGGAGAAAAGTTAACGGGGGTGTGGGATCAAGCATTTGTCATGTTGCACAGTGGTAGACCAGGGAGGGAGAGAGAGAGAGAGAGAGAGAGAGAGAGAGACACCAGAAAAAGGGACAGCGTATATTTCAGGTATTTGGCTAACCAGAATGGCAGATGTGAAGCAAGTCATTGCCAAAGAGGAAACCTTTTCCTATACATTCCTATTTTAGAAAATACTTCAAGCTAGAAGTTTTTCTTTTAAATAAGATCTTAATCTTAGAGTAGTCTTATATGTGCAAAAATTACAAAGGTAGGGCTTATGTGTCCCAATTTTGTTATTAATATCTCATATTAATAGAAGGCACCTGCCGCAATGAACTGGTATTGACACATTATTATGAACTGAAGTCGATATTTCACCAAGTCTTTCTAAGATTTTCTTTTTTTCTATCCCAGGACTCCACCCAGAGGTGACAGGATGCTAGTTGCTGTGAATCCTTTCATCTTCTTGGTTTGTGAGAGCTTCCCAGCCTTTTTTTTTTTTTGTTTTAAACTATTTTAACTATGTTTCCTCCCCCTACTCTTCTTCACCCTTCCCTTCCTACCCTCTTTCTATCTCTTCCCCCACTCCGTGTGTGTGTGTGTGTGTGTGTGTGTGTGTGTGTGTGTTTACAGGCATGCCAAGGCATGTATGTGGAGGTCTGAGGAGTCACCTCTCTCCTTCCACTACGCTGGTCTCCTGAATTGAACCTATAAGTGACTTTACCTGCTGAGACATCACTCTCACCTTGGATGGTTTTGAGGTATACTTAGTCTGATGCATGTTTTGTAGAATGCCTTTCTCATGATTGATTTAGTCTTTTGGGATCCTTTTGTTCTTTCTGGGCTTTAATGCTGGGCATGAACAATTGGCCTAGCTTTTTATGTGAGCACTTGACCTTAGATCCTCATGCTTGAAGACCAAGTGCCCTTACCCTTGAGCCATCCCCCTAGCCCCTGGACTATTAATAATTAACTGATGATTATTTTAGAGGTGAATAGGTCCTCAGCAATATTTCAACATAGTTACATGCCATATTTTATATGTAGCCATCCACTCCTTGATTGCCTTTTCCTCTTCCAACCAGGGTCTCTTTCTCTCTTCCTATTTGTCTCTCTTCTATGTTTAAGTGTTGTCGCTTTTAGTTCCACATTTGAGAGAAAAAATGTGATGTTTGTCTAAATCTCGTAGGCTTTGATGAATACGAAGACCTTCAGTTCCAAACATTTCCTGAAAAATAACATTTAATTTATCTTTATTGTTTTATTTTCTTAATTCTTCATTGGGTATATGTGCCATAGTTTCCTGTACTCATCTCCTGGTATTCACACAGGCTCACTCCTTATCTGGGCGATTAAGAGTAGTGCTGTAACAAAAATGGGTGTGCAGGGACGTCTACTCGTTGATGCCTTTGACTCACTCAGGTATACATCCAGCAGTGGTACAGCTTGGTCAGTGTGATGGTTTGTATACGATCAGCCCAGGGAGTGGCAGGATTAGAAGATGTGGCCTTCCTTCTTGATTTTCTTGTGTTTTGCAAATTGTATCTTGGGTA
>NC_034600.1:36950954-36982117 GCF_900095145.1 Mus pahari | reverse complement strand
TTGGGAAGAGAGGCCCCTAGGTCTTGCAAAGTTTATATGACCTAGCACAGGGGAATGCCAGGGCCAAGAAGTGGGAGTGGGTGGGTAGGGGAGCAGGGCGGGGGGAGGGTATAGGGAACTTTCAGGATAGCATTTGAAATGTAAATAAAGAAAATATCTAATAAAATAAAAAAGAAGATGTGGCCTTGTTGAAGCAAGTGTGTCACTGTGGGTGTGAATTGTAAGTCTCTCATTCTAGTTGCCTGGAAGTCAGTATTCTGCTCTCGGCTCTTCCTGTACCATGCCTGCCTGGACTCTGCCATGTTTCTGGCTTGATGATAATAGACTGAACCTCTGCACCTGCACCTGTAAACTATCCCAGTTAAATATTGTTCTTTTAAGAGTTGCCTTAGTCATGGTATCTGTTCACGGCAGTAAACCCAGACTTAGACAGTTAGAGGTGGTAGTAATTTTAGTCCCTCTGAAGGCTCTCTGTACTACTTTCTATGGGGCTGAATTAGTAGGTTACATTTTAGTCAACAATGTACAAGGTTACCTTTCTCCCACATATATGGCAGTCTCTGTTATTTTTTAAAATTAATCATTCAGACTGAGTTGAGCTAGAATTTAGCTTTGATCTATGTCTACCTTTCACTCTGCTAAGGAGAATGAACATTTCCACATAAATGTATTGATCATTTATTGTTCTTCTTTGGAGAAATTGGACAGAAACTTAAAATAACTCCCAAATAATGAAAGAAAAACACGCATCAAACAAGCACCATAATAGATCCAGATGTGGTGGCACACACCTGTAATCTTGGTATTCAGGAGGCAGAGGTGGGAGGATTGCTGTAGGTTCCAGACAAGAGCAGGCTACATAATGAGAACCTTGTTTTTTAAAACCAACAAAACAAAATAAGAAAACAAAACACAAAGAGGGTTGCCAATTGTTTTTTAAATAAAGAATTAGTTAATAAATATTTTAGACTTAGAGGCATCTTTGTCCCTGTTCTGTAGCTCAAGCACAAATTAGTCACATAAATAAAAGTGAATAGGAATGGCTGTCTCTACTAAAACTTTATTTATAAGTAAACAATATCTATGGGCCATAGTTATCAACTCTTCAGTTGTCCTACTGAAAACCAAAGAGGAAATACTATGTATGTAACATATACTTGATGAATGAATTTACTTAGGGCAGGTATAGAAAATCAGCAAAGCTTGTAAGGAAGTGAACTGAAACATGTGAAGATTCAAACATTAGGTGATGTGCTTTAAAAACATTATAATCTGTTTGTCTGTCTGTCTGCGTGGGCATGCACAAGCCCAATGACACACATGTGGCAGTTGGAGGACAATTTGTGGGAGTGGTTTTCTTTTTCTACCAAGTGGGACTTGGGACTAGAAATGAGGTTGTCAGACTTGGCAGCAAACATCTTTACTCACAGACCCAGGTTGTCAGGTGAATTTAAAATCTGGTGGCCTCTTTCCTCCTCTCTAGTAGGAAGACTGGATGAATGTGTCTGAACTTATTAGCCATTGATCCTATGGTCACATGATTCACTCTTTCACTTGTCAATAAGTAGAAGTAGTATGTGCATGAATATTTGATTTATTCATTTCCCAGGTAGAGGTTATTGATATCTACATTTTAAGTTATTCCACATAAAGTCATTTGACTTGGTTGAGAATGCACTGGTCAAATATTATATTTGCTACCGAGGCAAGAATTTTTAACATGGATTTAATGCTTTAGACTTTAAGCAGGAATGGGAGTGTTCTATATATGTAGAATTAAATATAAAATGTGTGTGTGTATATGCATATTTTCCAAGGTTGTTATTGGAACAAAGAACTATGTTCCACTTACTAGTTAATAGGATTAGGTAAATATATTAGAAAATCATAAAGTAAACAACAATGTAATAGATAAGATGGGGATTTATTTCCCTTTCATGTAGAAAAGTCAAGCAACTCAGAGTTGATGCTGCTGTGCAGTGTTTTCATTAATGCATGCTAATGCCATGCTAACTAAAGTATCATATAGCTTCCATGCTCAAGGCTCACTCAGGGTCAGCATGGTGCTCCTAGTCTCCCCATTGACGGGGTAAGATGTTTTCTTTAACCTTCTATTACATTAGATGTCTGCTTTCAAAGACACAAATTCAACACTTGAGTGTCACTGGCAAATGCTGGCTGCAAAGGAGGCAGGGATTTTCTTTTGTTTTGTTTTCTTTCTTTCTTTCTTTCTTTCTTTCTTTCTTTCTTTCTTTCTTTCTTTTTTTTTTTTTTTTTGAGACAGGTTTCTCTGTATAGTCCTGGCTGTCCTGACTCACTTGGTAGACCAGGCTAGCCTTGAACTTAGAAATCCGCCCTCCTCTGCCTCCCAAGTGCTGGGATTGAAGGCGTGTGCCACCACACCCAACTTAGGGATTTTCAATTGTGTATAAGTTGTATAAATGAAGACCTGAATCATCTGGCCATGTTGGAAGTTTTGGCACTTAAGAGTTTGAAATTAATTTCACTAGACTAAAGTTAAGGTGTCAGCAAAGCTGATTCCTTTGCAGCTTCGAGGAAAGAATCCATTCCCTTGCTTGTTTCAGTTCCAGTAGTTTTTGACTCATGAACCCTTCCTTCATTTATCTTCAAAGTATAAAACCCCATACTTGATGTTAGATGACACATTGCCTTTTCCTTTGCCTCCGACTTCACAGATAAGCCTTCTAAGGACAGGCAGCACATGGATGGCACAGGGATCGGTCAGCATTTCAAACTCTTTAACCTACTAATATTTGCAAACTCCATTTGTGTCTACTTCTTTGTCTCTGTGGTATAATATGACTTCAGATAGGCTTGTGTCCTGTTCCATAGACTCCCAGGTTTGAGGGATAGGACATGATCAAATTGAACATATGTTCCTTTGTAGAAAGCACTCTGTCAGAATCTCACACGTGTTATAAATCCATTACTCATATTAATCTCTATTATATAGGAGACTAGAGAAATTGCTGTTTAATCAATGCATGCTTGTGATTGAATTGAATGTTGGGAGTGAACATGAAGGCAGGACATCCCTTTTCGGCTTCTGCTCTGGGAAATCTAAGCCTAATCATTTCTATATTCAGCAAATATTTATTCAGCAGCTATTGTGCACCAGGCACTGTTACATTCCTTGTCTGGCTCATAAAGAAAGCCATAATTAATTCAAAGTTCTGTGCCTTAAGCCAGAGGCTCAATTTAGAACTTTTCCATCAAGCCAGTTTAGTTTGCTATGGTTAATATTCAGTGTAGAGTTTTAGACTTTGAAGATGAATGAAGGGTCCGTGAGCCAAAGAATATAGCTGGGTACTGGAAAATAAAAGAAGCAAGGAAATAGATTCTTTTAACTAATTTCAGTTGCTAAACCTTGTTGATCTAGCCTCCAAATATTACTTATATTTACCTCATTCACTTAAGCCAAGACCCAAAATCAAAACACCATTTTCTATCTATCTATCTATCTATCTATCTATCTATCTATCTATCTATCTATCTATCTATCTATCTATCTATCTATCTATCTATCTTTCTTTCTATCTATCTATCTAAATATCTATCGATCTATTGATCTATCGATCTATCTCTAGAATCTCACTTTGTGGTTTCAGCTGACCTTGAAACTCACCATCTTTTGCCTCAGCCTCTGAGTGCTGGGATCATAGATATGTACCTTGAGAATTTTCATTTCCCTAGGGTTTCTGAGTCACATTTCTGTTGGCTGGGTCAACACCTGCAGAGGCACAGCATAGACTTTGACCCACCAGTTCATTGACAGACAATTCCATCCCTTTTCTGGGAGGAGGTAAAAACCAGCTTCGTGGTTCTTCATGGAGTGAGTTTGAATGCATTTAGGAAATGACCCCTCAGATGCTGAGATGCCTTTTCTGGTCAGTCATCTTTTCTGAGCTGTGCTTATCTCCCTCCAATCCATTCTTACCATGCAATTATCTTTTTAAAAATATGAATCTAGTTACTTTAGAACATTTTTTTTTAGGTTTCTTTTGCTCTTAAGGCAAAATTAAAAGATTCACCAAGGCCTTGCTAAAAGGGGCTCTGCTTATTTTTCTAGTCTTGCTTAACCTTCCTCTTTAGTCTCTTGAAAGCAAATACAAGATCTCACTTGCTTTAGCATCTCCATATGCTGTGTCCCCTGTCTTCTGATAAACCCCTTACTTGGTGTCAGGGAAGTTTCTCCAGATATCCCAGATCAAGTGAATGTGGGGGAACCAGGAATTTGATAATTTAATTGTAGCTTCTTCCCCCTTGTTACTGTACATTTAGAATCCAAGTATTTTTTCAACTGTCATACCCCCAGGGCCTTGTATTATGCATCAGACATCCTTGGGATGTATAAAGTAATTGGTGGATTGGTAGTGAAAATTTTGTTGGTATCTGCAAAAACATATGAAACAATCTAAAGCAAGACTCAGAAGTCTTCTTATGAAATAGCACCAGCTGATGGAGAATAATGAACCACTGTCACTTCTGTAGTTAGTGTCATGCTAGGTCAGCAGTTTTCAAACCTTAATGTGTCTCAGAGTCACCTGGATGGCTTGTTGCATGGTCTCATTTTCAGTTTGTTGTTTATGCCTTGGGGTTTCTGAGAAGTTTCATTTCTCAAGGGTTTCTGCATCACATTTCTGTGAGTTGGGTCACACTTGGAGAAGCACAAACACAGACTCTGAGCCACCAGTTCACTGACAGACAATGCCATCCCTTTTCTGGGAGGAGGTATTTTGCTCAATTTCCTGATTCTTCATGGGGTGAGTTTGAATGTATCCAGGAAGTGACCCATATTGAGGTACATTTTTCTGGTCCACAACTTTCTTTTTCTAGAGGATGTCAGATGACTATAGTAATGGGTCATGAACAGTGAAAACCAACGTGGAAATCTGCTGAGTTAAGAACATGGTACTCAGAAATTCACTAATTGGGTTTCAAATTAATTTCTAGTCACGAAGAGGTGAGTTAGTGTGTGTATATGTTGACCGGTGTATATCATCAGACTTTAGCCTTTTGTGAAGCTCTGTATACAAAGTCTTGAATGTGCGGAGGTATATGGCTTGCTGCTTGAATTTCATTGCACACAATTTAGCTCTGTAGAGCCACATTTCACTTTGTAACTGAGCACCTGAGTAAATGTGTTTTTGCATCAAACTAAACAAGCAAACAAAAACACCTCTGAGCTAAATGGAATTGAATGCCTGCTATACTTCAGTGCTGTGAACCCAATAAAGCTCCCACTTGCCATTGCGTATATCCAAACAGCAAGGTGCAAATCAACCATCACACATTTCTCTGCCTGGGGACGCCGTGTGCATTCCTGCGTGAGCAGAAGTGAGTTGCAAGCAAAAACTGAGACAGCTGCTATTCCAAAGCTACAAATCCCCTAGGAAAGCAAGAGAAGAAACTGGCTGCTAAAATAGAACTAGCAGAAAGGAAACAGGTGCACAAATAATCATTGGTTATTAGCTACGGAAGAGAGAGTTGGGGCCCATGGATTTGCCACAGAGAGACAAAATCATCTGTAAAGCCATGAACTAGATAGGGGGAGATTCAGAACTGGAATCCAGGTTTCCTATCTCCTGGGTAGGTGCTCTTATCGTAATGCCTTATACTTAGTGATTAAACTCTTGTGCCCAAGTTATGTTCAAGATTAGTGGCAAGTCAGATGTTGAGTATCCCTGTCTAAGATTTATCTCTTCTCTTGGGACAAAGGATATGTAGGTTATCCTGGCTGTAGAAAGCAGGGGACCTATAGTGCCTTCAGTTTTACTTCCTCAGATAAAATTTGAAAGTCAGCTTTTAAGTTTGTTGTAAGGGAAACCGGGGCCAGCATAGACAGTGAATATAGAGGCCAAAATTGCTTTTTCCCACTTTGATTCTTATCCCTGTGCTTATAGATCTTTGATTAATGTTCAGATTTAGCATATAGAATCATTTCAAACATTTTAATCAAAGTCCTTTAGTTGTAAGGATGAGAAATTCAAAACTGGCACATACGAAAGGAGATAATTAAAAGAATATAACAATGTCATGGAAGTTAATACAGCAGTTAATGTCATAGACAAAGAATGATATGCCACTAAGCCTATGGGAGATGGGAAATGAAAGAATTCTCAAAAGGCCTTACAGTTAGTCAGACAATGACTATTTATTTAATATCAGTTATAGACAAAGTACTTGGGGACATACAGTCAAAAATGTCAAAGTCATTGTCTTAAAGAGAACTAATATTCCAATGGGAGAACCAGACATCCAAGATTCAAAGGGAAATACAATGATTTTTTAAACACTAGACAGTGCTAGGAAGTCAGAGAAATGTAGGAAGTAGTGATAGAGTTGGGGGTTTCCTTGGCTCAGGAAGGCTTCTCTGAGGTCATGCTCAATTAAGAGAGGAAAGAAGGTACATGAGAAGCTAGAAAAGATACTTCAAGTAGATGAAACAGTTAACTGAATTGCTGTGCAGCTGAGCTGATGTCAAACACACCAATAGTGGAACTAACCCTGGCACAGTTCCAATGCAGATCTATGTTGTGCAGAGGGACATAATCCAAAGTATAAGAGGAGAGCAGATGACACGGGGTATCCTGGATCTTTTGAGTTTTTACTTCCACTTGATGTGGGTAATTTGCCTAACAGGATACACTGAGATGTTAACTGGTAGTTATTGTTTATGGTTTTAAGACTCTTGTGATCCTTTTGTGGGAATGACTATTGGATGAGGGTAAAGGGGATAAATCGGCCTGCTTGGGTTCAGAATATCTGAGGGGGTAAGCTCATGTGACTTGCTGTTGGAGTAGGTATGGAATATGAAGGAAGGAGAGGGGCAGACGAGTCCACTGAAGATCTGAAAGGACAGACTGACAGTCACTGGAGGAGGATGTGGGCTGCAGGAGGGATCACCAGACCAGGCTGCCACACCAGTCTGAGTAGATGAGCACAAGGGAGGAGGAGCAAACACAGGAGAGAAAGCGGTTCACTGCAGCAATTCAGGTTTGAAGAAACTGGTTGGCTTCTATAACTCAGAGGGAAATGGGAGAAGTCTTATCTTATTGCACATTTTCGCTGTGGGTATGAGCGGAGCCACTCAGCCCTTCCTTTGTCTTCCCATTCTGTAGGTTAGAGAGACGGTACTTCACTCCATTGGGACTTTAGTCTGCATGTAGTATAAGACCATCTCCAGTCGTTAGTGTACATGATTCTATAGCTTCAGAGGCCAACATGTGCTGGTGGTGGTTTCTGTGAATCTTAGATATGAATTCTAAGAGGGAGGTGTATGTAGGGGACCTTCTAGAATGTTCCAGAGACCAGGTAGGTGAGAGACTCTCAGAACACAAAGGGAGGGACCTTACATGAACTGCCCAACAATGGGGAGAGGGAACTTGTAGAGCCCACCTCCAGCAGAAAGACAGGGCATCAAGTGGAGGGATGAAGTCGCCATTCAACAGTCAAAAACTCTGACCCAGAATTGTTCCTGTCTAAAAGAACCGCAGGGACAAAAATGGAAATGATACTGAGGGAAAGGAGGTCCAGTGATCGGCCCAACTTGGAATCTATCTCAAGGGGAGCCTCCAAGGCCTGACACTATTATTGATGTTATGGTGTGCTTATGGACAGGAACCTAGTATGGCTGCCCTCTGAGAGTCCCAACAAGTAGCTGACCGAGACAGAAGCAGATATTACACCCAACCAAAGGCAGAAGCCAGGAACCTGTGCGGTTGAATTAGGGAAAGGGTGGAAAAAATTGTGGAGGAGGGTGATCCCAAAGGAAGACCAGCAGTCTCAACTAACCTGGACCCTTGAGATCTCTCAGACACTGAGCCACCAAACAGGTAGCATACACTAGCTGGTACGAGGTCCTCGACACAGGCAGAGGACTGCCTCAACAGGCAGAGGACTGCCTCAACAGGCAGAGGACTGCCTCAACAGGCAGAGGACTGCCTGGTCAGGTCTCAGTGAGAGAAGAGGGGCCTAACCCTCAAGAGACTTGAGGCCCCAGGGAGTAGGGAGGTCTGGTGGGGTAGGGGTGTGAATAGGGTGGGGGTGGGGTGGGAACATTCTCTTGGAGATAGAGGTGGGGTTGGAGGATGGGGGGAATGGGATGAGGAACTGTCTGAAGGTAGATCAGGAGAGGGATAACAACTGAACTGTAAAAAAGATAAAAGGTAATTTAAAAATAGATAAATAAGTTTAATTTTTTTATGTATATGAGTATGTCATAGCTATCTTCAGACACACCAGAAGAGGGCATCAGATCGCATTGCAGATGGTTGCCATCATGTGGTTGCTGGGAATTGTTTCACTGCTGTAAAGAATTATCTGGAACGTGGTGGCTTAAACCCGTGGGAACCTGGTGGCTCAGTAGTTACGAGTGCTCGATGCTTTTCTACAGGACCTGAGTTCAGTTTCCAGTACCTGTCTCAGGTAACTCACAACCACGTACAAGTCCAGTTCCAGGGGGGATCTGACACCCTCTTCTGTCCTCATACACTTACACTTGCATAGATGCCTACATGCACAAATCAAAGAAGGTAAACCAAGGAAATGGTTTCTGCCGCAGTTCTGGAGGTCAGGGGTCAGAGGTGTTGACACAGGCATGTCATCATCTGATGCTCTCAGAGATGATGAGTTTTTTTCCCTCTTTCTAACTTCGAGGGGCTGCCAGCCTACCTTGTCCAGCATCTGTTTGCCTGCGCTTGCCGTGGTTCTTTCCTGTATACCGGCATCTCTCCATCCTGTCCTCACTATTATTTTCCGTAGAAGACAATTATCACAGGTTCTAGAGATAGGGAGACAGGGATGCGGAACTCTATTTCTCCTCTGGGGCTACCATTTAGCCCCTCGTAGCCAGATATTTGAAAACTTGGACATACTTTTTTCTAAAGCTTTTTTTGTTGTTGTTGTTATATATTTTGTAAAGAAAAAGTGGAATAAAAGATGCAACTATTGATTCAAGATTTTAGTTAAATCAATCTCTGAATAACTATCTCATTAAGATGATTTATGGTAACTTAGGTGCATCAATTGCTAGCCCTCCCGAGAAATAGACCAGATCGTGCCACTTTAGTTATGGGATTAAAGAATGCATTTGAATCAACTCTGTTTCTTTCCGCCGAGCAACTATGCGCACAGAAAGGAAGCAACAAATAAATGGAAGTGAAATTGGCCGCATCAGTATTTTTCCATCTAATCTAGGATTTGTGAAGTGTAGTCAGACAACTTATGAAAGAAAAAGTCTACTTTTACCTTGCTGCCCTTTCTTGTCAATCAACAACACACACAAAAAAAAAATGTATAAAAATAGAATGTAGCTTCTAGGCTTAGGAGAGGATAAGAAAAAAAAATATACGTGGCGTTATTAAGCCTGTTGGTTATTTCCTCTGTCACACCGTGTGTTCCTTGTGAAAATTCCCCATCTTGCTTCACATTGCTGTCCTTGTGTGGACCTTCCAGAAGGAAATCCTCCTTTTGGATAGTGAACTTGATCAGGGCTTCCCCCTCCAGTCATCCAGCCCTAATCTCGATTATTGATTAGAAAGGTGGAGTTATTCTAAGTATTTTTTAGTAACGTCTTACTGTGTGGATGTTTAAATATGTCACTGTTTCCTGTGAGAAGCACTGTTGTCACGGTTGTGTCTCTTCACGAATTGACTTTAGGTTTAAACGCAGCTTTGTTTATCCTGTATTCTATGAGGTATTTTTGGTATGCATGATAGTGAAACATGTCTCTCCTGGCCCAGTTATCACCTTGAGGGTGCAGATGGCTGTAGCTATTACATAAAGGAGGAATGCATGAAGAGACTGGGGAAGCTCTTGTGGGCTTTTCATCTGGTCAAGGAGCTCTTTGCTTATTTCCACCTCCATAGTAGTTGCTAGATCTGCTGACTAGGGGCTGTGGTCCACATCTAAAACCACCTTCCTTTCTGTTTACAGCCAGCCATAAAGCAGCTTTCCGTGGGGCCACTTGGGATGGGTTAGACAGAAGTTAATCTACTTCTCACAGTGACAGGTGGAAAAGATTGTATTTGAACAAACAGAGAGACTTCAAGCTTCCAAAGTAGATCCCCTGAGAGGGTGCATGGTCTCCGCATTTAGAAAAACAACCGCATATTCTCTATCCCATCTTCAGACTTAAAGGGACCCTTTTCATAAACTTCGGTGATGATGGCATTACGTATAACCCAATATTTTTATTTTTGCTTCCTTTCTCCAGCAGAGTTGTATAACATGACTATGTGCCTACACTTTGAATAGACCTTTCTTATAGGAAGATGGTAATGCAATTATCATCACTGCTCAGCCTTTTTTCTTTCCCAGACACATTTCTTGTTTTTCTTTTTGAAACCATTTTCTGTACCTTTATTTATATTTGCATTTTTTCCCTAAAGCTTTTCCTTGCTTGTAAATGCTTACAAAGGTATAGCAACTGAAACGCTTGTGACTTCCCAACCTGATAATTCCTTGGTTGGTACAGAAACTTCGTATTGGACCTTGCTACTTTCATTCTTTGCTGAAATCAAACCCTGAAGAGAATAACTGGCTCCTTACAATAAATAGCTTTGTCCCAAGCTTACTGGGCTATGAGGAACCCCAATAGTTTTTTTAAACAACTATTTCGAGTGTGCCCCAGTGTTTCTCTGTAAGATTGGCATGTACATTGGTGAACTGAGTAAAGCGAATTGCTCCCCACAGTATGTAGGTGGCCTCACCCAGTCTGCTGAGGGACTAAATAGAAAACAAAACAACAACAAAAAACCCCACCAACAAACAATTCTCACTCTTTACCTGACCATCTTTAGACTGAAATGTCTATCTTCCTTTCCCTTTGGATACAGAGCTGGACTGGATAAGAACTTTACTACTGACTCATCTGAGTCTCTCTCTCATGAACTACAGAACAGGGAATGCCACAGTTTCTAGGACTACAAGAGACAATTCATTAGAGTATGTTCTCCCCGCCATTATTCACATTCACACAGAAACACACATGTGTCATCTTAAGGGAAAAAAAATAGGTCAGAGACATATGTTGTGTTTGAAAGCTACCAAAGACTTCTAGAGTCATTCGAATAGTACACAGAAATCAACTTTAAGGAACTTCTTTTGGCTAGAGATAATATTTAAACAACAACAAAAAAGACTGCCATAGATTGGAAAAATAAAACCCCACCAGGTTATAATTTATGAAGGTATTCTTGGCATTCTTTCTGAGTTATCAAGCACAACTCATTGGCTATAGTTAAAGGGAAAGTCAACTCCTAGAGCCCATATTTCACACAATTATATTTCCCTCTCCCACACTCCTGTGTGCTAGGCACACAAATAATATATTTGTAACTTGGTAAGTTGAAGGCAATACTTGTTGCTGCAGAGGGAAACATGCCCTGTACATATATGTGGGGGTAGCTTTTAAACAGATGTAAAAAAGGACCTTCAAAATCTGAGCTGTCATCACATGATATTGGTAGGACTCAAGGGCGAGGAGTCTTGCTCTGGCGTAACGCTCTTGGGAAGAGAGGACACTTCTACTTTTGTATAATTAATAAATCTCATAGGGTAGGCTGCGTATGGTTAAAAGGACAACAATTGTAGAAGTATCTGCTGTTCACTTATCTAGAAAAGAATGATGCTTGGTACTAAAGTCTGCAGTGTGACCTTATTTTTTGCCTTCAGACTGGACAATTTTACGAAATGGCGTTGTTTTCATTCTATTTCCTCAAAACCTCAAGGTGAATTGATGTTCTGTGGATTGTTCGTGTCTAACGAGAGAATTCTGCAGCATGGGTGTGAATGCTAATCTGGCTTCCAGAGGCTGGGGGAATGGTATATTTCAGAGATTATAGAGAAAAGATTTTTTTCTTTCATGTCCATTTTGTTTCGTTTTTAAAATAGAAGAATAGCAGAAGATAAAAGCAGAAGAAATGAAAGATTTGAGTATTTTCATTTTAAATCTTACTAAAATAGTGGATGTGGTGAATGTAAATGCTGAAGTCATGGATCATGTGTTGAAAGGACACATTCTTAGGGATTGCTGAGACTGACCTCACCATTCATCCAACTGTACTGAAGGAGGGACAGACAATAATTATATCCATTTCTGTGTGGATCAGAGCACCACTTTGGCACTATTCTTTTTCTTTAAATTTATATTATTTCATTTTAAATATGTACCTTATTTAAAATAAATACCTTTAATACAATGTATTTTGACCACATTTTTCTCTCTCTCATCTCTTCTCAGACTTACCCATCTCCCTTCATCTAATTCCTTTCCTTCTCTCTCTTTAGAAAACAAATAGGCAAACAGACAGACATAAATACCAAACAAAACAGAAGCAAACAAAGAAACACACACACACACACACACACACACACACACACACATCATAAAAACACAAAGTCAGAAACCATAACATACTTGCAAAAAAACCAGTAAGACAACGAATTCTCAATCAAAGCAGTATGTTACAAAATTTCTACAGAAATACCATTGAGGTCATTTTGTGTTGGCCATCTACTGCTGGCCAGAGGGCCGACTTTTAAGTGTAGCTTTTACATGCAGTGAGACTCCCCTGGTAAAAACTAAATTCTCCTTTTGCACGTAGGTGTCAATTGGAGATAGCTTCTTGGCTTGGGATGGGATCCTATGTCCACTTCCCCTTCTCAGTACTGGGACTCTGGCTTGAACCTGTACAGGAACTGTGCATGATGCCACCCTTCTCCGTGAACTCATATGTGTGAAATCAATATTCTTGCTAAAATATTTGAATTTTAATAATGAATGCTCTACCAGTCTATAGGAAAATTAAAGCATAAATAACATCATGACTATATAATCAGCCGTATTTAGAATCTTTTGCAGTTAAATGCTATAATTAAGAAGTAGTAGTAAGTCAACATGATATATCCCAAGGGACTCTAAATATGACCTTAAGGACTTTAAACAACTGCATGACATGGGTAAATTAATCATCATTGTAAATTTCACATTTCATCAATATTACTTGTACTAATTTGTGTTTTATGTATATAATATCTCTATCTATCTATCTATCTATCTATCTATCTATCTATCTATCTATCTATCTATCTATCTATCATTTGTCTATCAATCAATCTATCAATCATTTAACTATATATTTGTTTGCCACTAAATGGTTTAAGGTCTATATTCAGAAATGCATTGGTTGACAATTTCATTATCTTGCAAATACCAATGGGTTCTACTTACAGAACAATAGCACATGTATTGCAACACTGGTCAGTAACACGTGTGGGACCATGAATGGATATACATGTATATAACGGTTGTTGACCATGCTATTGTTATAGAGTATATTACTGTATTATTTGATGTTAAACAAATTATCTCATTCTAAGATGAAATTGTGACACTTAGCAGCTAAAATTACTTACAATAAATCTTGATATGTGTTTTATGGAAAAAAGATGAATAATTAAGTATGTAGGAATAGGATTATGTGATGTTTGGTAATAGCTCCAGGAAAAAGAATAAAGATTGGTACTAAAAGTGCAGAATGTCACTAATGCTGAAAGCTGGGGGATGTACCCACGCTGGCTCTCCTCTCTGCTTAAAGTATGCTTGAGATGCTCCTTTGTCACTTCATGTGGTTGATTATCCTCTTGTCTCCTCAGCAGGTAGAGCATCATTGGCTATTATTTGATATTAAAATGGGGAACACAATTGTTGGCTTTCCTTCTTAATTCACAAACAGAATTAGGTCTTTTTTTCTGAAAATCCATTCTACAGTTCCAGATATTGTTTCCGTTCAATCTTGACTTCCTACAACTTTCGTAAAATAAGAGGTTCTTGAAATGATAAAAATTCCCAATTGTTAAAAATATAAGATGATCTACCTCCTTCTGTACTAATTTCTACAAAGTTATATGTTCATCAAAATAAAGAGCTATCTACTAAAATAACTGATAACACTTTATCATGGACTACAGTTTATTCTTATATGCCAGCTGCTATTCTTAGTACTCCAAGAATAAGATGATAGCTAGGTGATCATTAATATTACTTCAGAAATTTCTACAGAATTAAACATTTTGTTCCATTTCCCACTGAGAAGCAAATGTATTTCAAAAGTTCAAATTTTAAAACCGCCTGTGGAGCTGGGATAATAGTCTTTGCCTAAAAATGGATGAAGACTGAAAGCTAAAACCTAAGCAAGCATTATCTCTCTCTCTTGGGCTATTTTCAGCCTTTGTCTTGTTCCCAGGGATAGGGGTGAGTAACTCTGTTGTCCATTTCTCCACACTAAATGCACATCTGTCTTCTCTTTTGCTATGACACAGATTTGCACTTTAAAGAGTCTTACTGATTCACCGAACCTTCCTGTGTGAAATACTGTGTGTATGTGCTCTTATCAAAGGAGGTCCCTGGAGAATTCTGGTATAGAATGCACATTGAACCCACAGGGATGCACTGTGCTGAGTTGCGGTTTTGTGGGCGGTCTCTTTGAGTTTCTCTGAAAACCTTTATAAAGTAGATTGAGCGTTTATGTGATGCTCAAGCTTGATTCTATGACGAGATTTTTATTTACTTGTCAATCAAAATTTTAGTACATTTCACATTATGATTTGAAGAGGATCCATGATACCCTTGATAACCTTTAGATTCTTTATTTAAAAGCGATGTTGACGACAGCAAATGGGAGATTACTTGTCCCTGGTAAGGACAGGTAAGTACCGCTGCCACCGACAGTCAGAGTCTTTAAATATTTCCACTAATTTTTAGGGCTATCCCCCTGCCTTCCATTTCTTCCATATATAGACCAGCCCTATATTTTAGGAAGTTCTGGAAAAGAAAAAAGTCAAACAAGGCTACTTGCTCCCAGGTAGGTAAGGGTACAGAAACAAAAAGGAGAAATGATCAATTCTCTTCACTTCTGAATCAAGGAATGAATAGATTTTACAAAGAGGGGAAAAAGCAAGATGGTGTTTAATATGAGTCTTAAAACAGTGGAAAGCATAGCATAGATTAGACTGTGAAAGAGATTAACAAAACTTCAGAGATGCGAAACTACTATGCACATGTGATGACCTAGCTCCTTCTTGCTAGGATGTGTGTTTACAGGTATGAGCACACATGCATGCACATGTGTCACCGAACACAAAATGGAGATGATAATGTTAAAGAACATATAATAAATAATTATGATGATATGTACAAACATGGGATAAAATATTTTCACTTGTCTATTAGAAAAAAATAGAGCCTTATTCTGGAGATGATAGAGAAATGTGAGGGTGTTGGCTTCTTAATCTTGCATTGTCCATGCCATGAGCTTTCACCCACAGCCCAAGCACTCATATAGGAAAAAGCCCAGATAATCTTTGGAGATTTAGTTTTCAAAGTCATAAGGAATATTTGTATGTTTACAATCACATTTCTCTGTGTATGGGGATGAGTGTGTGTTTCATCTCTTCCCCCCTCACCCCCACTGTGCCCCTGGATTTTAAAATAACATTTAAAACTTTTTTGAGATTATAATATAGTTCCATCATCCCTCCATTCCCTTCCCCTTTCAACCTTCTCACATTTACATCCTTGTTCTCTTTCAAATTAATGGCCTCTTCATTGTTGTTTTGTATGTATGTGTGGGAACTAAAAAGGGGCCTGAGGAAGGTGGGGAAGAGAGGACCCATGTCCCACCAGAGTTCCACCTATGCTCTGGACAGGCAGACGTGGGAGGGCTGCCAGATGCTTTCCAGTCAGCCCTGGGTGGGGGTGGGCATCCAAGCCTTGATGGGGGTGGACAAGATACAGCCCAACTTGGGGACCCCAGGGTCACACCCTGTAGCCCCAGGGTTATGGGAGAGAGGGAAGAGGGAAGAGGGAAGAGGGAAGAGAGGTTCCCACGTATGTGAGAGTGAGTGCAGCCTTGATGAGCAGAGACTGTCTATGGTTTTAGAACCATATTGTAGAAAGGCAGGAGAAAAAGAGAAGGGAGAGAGAGAAAGAGAGAGAGAGAGAGAGAGAGAGAGAGAGAGAGAGAGAGAGAGAGAGAGAAGGCTAGAGAGAGAGAGAGGGTAAGAGGGAGAGAGTGAGAGGAGAGGAGAGTAAGAGCAAGAGAACAAAGGAGTGAGAGAAGTGAGAGAGCAAGGAGGGGCCAAACAGTCCATTTTAGAATATGCTGCTATCTTTTCTGTTGCTAGGTAACTGGGGGAGGAGTTTAGCCTGAAAGTCAGAAGCTTGGGACATTGCCTATGTGACTTCTAGCCATGCTTTTCGTGTGGGAGTTGTGGGGGGTAGTAACTTAGGCAGGAGCCAGAGTTCCAGGATCATGAGGCAACACCTACTGTGTCATGTAGGTGAATTATGAGCATTCTGAGGTTCAAACCTCAGCTTGACTGGAGACCAGCCTGTCTGTGCATAGCCCAAAGCCATGTATGTATGTATGTATGTATGTATGTATGTATGTATGTATGTATATATGTATGTATGTGTTTGTATATGTGTGTATGTATGTAACTGGTTCCATTTGTATAATGGAAGCCCCTTTGTAGAAGACATTGGAACAGAGTTGGACTAGGCGAGGCTGTAATCCATATAGATATAAGTGAGGAAAAGATGACAAGTGATGGAAGAGTAAGCACATGGAAAGGACATGTCATTTCCATAAGGAATTCTATAAAAGACATACTTCCTGTACTCCACGGTTGGCATACTGCCTTCTCTTTCTTGGATATTAGGGCCTCATTTCTCATGTAGTCATCACACACATGCTTTTTTCTTTTGCTTCACAAGAATACCCTCCTTATGCCAATTCTCTCAGACAGTTAATACCCAGTCTTTCAAGATTCAACCTAGTGATTAGGTTCTCAAAATGTCAAAATTAGAAATCTTCCTAAATCCCATTGATTATGTTAACATTTCTGTAACATTCATAAGCTATTCCTTGCTGAAGTTTACTTTTGTTGAGCATATATTATATGGGTAGAAAGACCCTTTGTCCATTGATTTCCCCAATGTATCTACTCAAAGCTTACTTGGTGCCAAGATTGTGTTAGTACTCAATTTGTGTATTCATTCTGTATCATCATCCAAATATTATAATATAATTAATTGTTCCTCTTCTCATACACAGACACATACAGATTCACACACAGAGAGACAATTCTTTCTCTTTCTCTTACACAATGACACAGAAGCACAGATGCAAGTATGCGTGCACACACATGCACATGCACACACACACACGCGCACACACACACACACACACACACACACAGAGAGAGAGAGAGAGAGAGAGAGAGAGAGAGAGAGAGAGAGAGAGAAAGAGAGAGAGAGAGACTACTTGTACTGTAGTCCAGGATGAAATTCTTTTTCTCTTACCACAGATTGACTTATACTTCTTTCTTAATACAGATTTTGCAAGAGGGCTAAGAATAAGTTGTTGCATCTGGAAATCCTGTCAAACACTTGCAGATTTTTCTTTCTATTGGCAAGGCTACCTCATGTTTATATTACACTCAGCCTTGACTAATATTCTTCTCCATTTAGAAGCACACGGAATCGTTCAGTGGCAAGTCAATTGGTCTAGATAGGGTGTCACATGTTTCCTGCCCTTGGGGGCAGTGTTTATTAATGCCTCCCATTCTCCCCTCTGTAAACGCCAGCACTTATGTCATAGAGTGAGAGTGTAAACCTTCAGTGAGGGGGGTTGCTGACTCACTGGTAGTGAAATGTCATTTCAATTCCCTGCTACATTTTATGAAGAATATCTGTAGAAGTGACTTTTCAGCACAGAAGTGAGAAGGCAAGTGGAAGTGCTTGAGTGGTGGAATGCAACTTATTAGTAGCAAATATTTCATAGCTTATGCGCCAGCTTAGAAATGCACACAGCAAAATGTGCATAACAACTATGGGGAGGAAAGGAAGACATAATGAGGACAACAGCACTGGGTGGGAAAGAAAACATCATATTTTCAGTTACTTATATTTTAGTTTTAATTATTGTCAGGGCATCAGATGTATTTTATTAAATAGTACTGTACATTTTGTTTCTGGGACTAGCAAGTGAAATATTTGAGGACTTGACTTTTGTCCTGAAAAATAAATCTCTCTCGAAGTCCGTGTGGACATTTTTAATTAACACCTTGGCACCTGCCAGAAATAAATCCTTTTGTGGAGATAAGCTAGAAGCAAGAGTTCCTCTTTTGCTATTCCAGAGAGTTGAACTGTGGCAGCACTACCCAACTTCAGAAAAAATCATGAAATGGGCAGAGACTGCAATTCTATTGCTATGAAGAGACAACATGACTATAGCAACTCTTAAAAAGGTGAACATTTAATCAGGACTTGCTTACAGTTTCAGAGGTTTAGCCCATTATCATCACGTCAAATAGCATGGTAGCACTCAGGTAGACAGGGTGCTGGAGAAGTAAGAGTTCCTCCAACAAGGCCACATCTACTCCAATAAGACCAAACCTCTTAATCTCTCTCAAGTAGTTCCATTCCCTAATGACCAAGCATTCAAATACACGAGTCTATGGGGCCATTTCTACTCAAACCATCACAGTTGGTAAATAGGCCTCTTTCTGATGATTTTGTGTTTCTTAAACTTTTCCCATGGTTGAAGATATTAAATCATATTTTTGATTTTGTGATACAAGCCTTCACCATTGTATAGTACTTAGGAACATCATGGATCATTAATACAGGGTGTATTTTAGAATCATGGTCCCTCTTAACACCTAAGAAATCCTACTATGTGGGCACGATTTGGCATAAATTAAGGTCCAAGGGTTATTCATCTCTCACTTTTCCAAGTTTATCTTGCACCATGCACTTAACTGCTTATTTCTCCAAATATTGTCTAACCTCTTCCCGCTAATGCTCACACCAGCCTTTATCTTCCAGTAAGAACCAATATTAGGAAAACTTGTGGGAGTGGTGTAGGTGTGTGTGTGTTCATCAATATTATTTTGGTTGTTGGTAATTAAAGCTGATAACTTAAAGTACTTCTCAAAAGGACTTATTAAATCCTTTAGCTAAAATGCCCAAAGGATACTATAGCAGAAGGCACAGATGAAGGCTTCAGGGTTTTGAAAGATGAGATCAGATGTTTCTATGATGTTTGCACAGTTGGGCTCTGCAAACCAACATCCTCTCACATAACTTACTTTTCCAGGATAGGGGAGGTTCCTCCTCCTCTCCACACAACATGTGAGTCTGAATGGAATTTGTATGTTTTGATTAGCCAGATTTACATGTCTACTGATTCAGTAGATCTGAGGGGATCTGATTGCCTTAAACATGGGGTGGTATGTAAAGTCTGAGGCAAATCATGGTGGTGATACGCACCCAGCTGCCCTTATCACACACTGTAGATGTTGCACTTGGTTGGAGCATCTTTCACTGATTTGGCTCCATTTCTGCATTTCTGCTCCTCACCACAAGACTCTTTCATTTTCCCCAGCAGCCTAACTCTGATGTCTCCAAGGATAGAGCAAGGACAAGCAGGTGTTTCTGGAGAGTCACTTCCAGCTCACTGTAAGAGAGAACTTTTAGCAGTCCTTCCTAAAGGAGAAAGAAGTGCCTTCCAAGTCACTGGCTTTTAAGCAAGTGTTTGATGGCCATGTGCAGAATGTGTTTTAGAGAACATTTGTTTAGTAGGTAGGAATTGAAACAAATGGCTAGCACCTCGCTCTCTTTTAGCACATTTGCTAAAGAGGTCTGAAGCTTATGTGAAAAAGGCATTCAGGTCATGATGTATAAGTTATCGCTGATTTTTGTTGCTTCTTAATTCTTTTTTTTTTGGTTTTTCGAGACAGGGTTTCTCTGTATAGCCCTGGCTGTCCTGGAACTCACTTTGTAGACCAGGCTGGCCTCGAACTCAGAAATCCGCCTGCCTCTGCCTCCTGAGTGCTGGGATTAAAGGCCTGCGCCACCATGCCCGACTTGCTTCTTAATTCTTAAATGGCCTCTTCTATACCTATTTGAAAGTATATAATGAATTTCAGTCATTTTAGCCTCCCTCCTGTTTATACTCCTCTTACCTCTCCTGAAATCCCCCTTCTCAGTAAGCCCCTCTCCTACTTTCAATAGCTTGTACTGTTTCGGAGACATCTGGGGCTGCTCTCATGAACAATTTAAAGGGAGGTGTCACTTGGGTCTTCATTTAATAATGGTTTTTCCACCCATGAATTGTATTTTTTAATAAGCTTATAAAATAGTAGGTTTCCATATGTGGTGGTTTGCTTATGCTTGGCTCAGGGAGTGGCACTATTTAGAAGTGTGGTCTTGTTGGAGGAAGCATGTCACTGTGGGCATGGACTTCAAGACCTTGTCCTAGCTGCCTAGAAGCCAACCTTCTCCTGTTTACCTTCGGAAAAAATGAAGAACTCTCAGTTCCTCCAGGTCCATGCCTGCCTAGACACTACCAACCTCTGGCCTTGATAATAATGTATTCAAGCTCTAAACCTGTAAACCAGCCCCAATCAAATATCCTTAGAAGGGTTGCCTTCGACATGGCGTCTGTTCACAGCAATAAAACCCTATCTAAGACACCGTATAATTTTTTAATATATCATTAATTTTGGTCACCCCTCTGCAGACCCTTTACAACTCCTTCTCTCTCATCCTTGCTCAGAACTTTATACCCTGGTATTGTTCACCTCCAGTTTCATGTTCAATGTCTTACTTTATTTCCCCCCACCCCCCACACTTAAGGCCCTTTCTTTTCCCCTGCACATAATAGTCCCTTTCATAAGACTTAAATGATTTTTGGTTTTATAATTTATATTTAATAAGTTCTCTTTAAAATAGTTTTCTATTTATTCTGTTTTCATATTTTCCTTGTGTCAAATCATTTTTTTTTCCAGTACGTGTAATTAAATTGTCTTGGTTTGTCTCTTATTGTTGTGATAAAACACTGACCAAAAGCAACTTGGAGAGGGAGAGTTTTATTGCACCTTGTAGGTTAGAGTCTTGGAGGAAAGCCAAGGCAGAGATCAGAGCAGGAACCTGGAGGCCAAATCTGAAGCAGAGAGTATGGCGGGATGCTGCTTACTGGCTCATTCTCCATGGTTTTCTCTGCCCATTTTCTTATATTCTCAGGATTACATGACCAGGGGTGGCACTGGCTCCAGGGGACTGGGCCTCCCACATCTATCATTAATCAAGAAAATGTTCATCAAATTATTTTATTTTATATGTACAGATTGTTTTTTTTAATGCCTTCATATATGTTTGAGCATCGTGTGTGTGTGTGTGTGTGTGCCTGGTATTATTGGATACAAAAAAGAGAGCATTGGATCCTGATTTCGGGTTTTACTGCTGTGAACAGACACCACGACCAAGGCAACTCTTATAAGGACAACATTTAATTTGGGCTAATCTTATCTTCAAGATGGGAATATGGCAGTGTCCAGGCAGGCATGGTGCAGGAGGAGCTGAGAGTTCTACATCTTCATCTGAAGGCTTCTAGGAGAAGACTGGCTTCCAGGCAGCTAGGCTGAGGGTCTTAAAACCCATATGCACAGTGATACGCTTCCTCTAACAAGGCCATACCTACTCCAACAAGACCACACCTCCAAATTGTGCTACTCCCTGGGCCAAGCATATTCAAACACCACAGATACCCTAGGTTTCAAGGTTCTAGACAGTTATGAGCTACCATGTAGCTGCAGAGAATCATACCTGGGTCCTCTGGAAGAGCACATAGTGTTCTTAACCTGATATTTCATCTATCCAGCCCAAGAAAATATCCTAAAACATGCCTACAGTCAATCTAATAAAGACATTTTCTCAATTGAGGCATCTTCTCAGATAATTCTAGCTTTTGCCACATAGTCAAAAATACTAAGTGGTGAAAGATTTAATATTTCTAATCTTATATCTAGTATTTTATGAGTGTATGTTTATCTTACTGTGCATATTACCCCAAAGTTTTTTTTTTTTTTAATTATGGTCTCTAGTTGTTTTTTGGAAGTAGATACAGAAGAATTTGATAGATTTTTGTATTAGCTATCTCATTAAATATTATGTAAATAATTATATTGTTTATAAATAATTGTATTATAAAATTTTATATTATAAAAATTGTACATTTTGAGAAGCAAGAGTTCTATTTGGTAATGAATACAAAAATTGATTTTCTTCATAAAATAAAACTCCTATAAAATCTATGATTTTTTAGTTTGTAGAAATTTATACAGGTGTAGAGACTGAATTCAGAATGTAGCTTCAAATGAAATGTTTTCCTATTCACTATTTTACTTAAAGAAGGAAATTTCCTCCCCACAACAGGTCCCTCCCTCCCTCCCTCCCTCCCTCCGTCCCTTCCTTGCACCCTCTCTCCATTCATTCCTCTCTTCCTTCTTGTCTTCCTTCCTTCCTCTTTCTTTCTTTTGGTAATAAGGATTGAATCTAGATAAACAAGCACTTTTCTGTGGATCTATATAGCGACAGCTAAGAGGCTTTTGTGCCTCAGTTTCAAACTGTAAAAAATGTTGACAAAATAAGTAGCTTCCTTCTGAAACTGTGCTGAATTTAAAAAAAAAATCAGCCCAGGTTAAGCTTAGAACACATCTGTGGCATAGGCGAACTTAGCTGATAGAATAATATTAGCTTTTAAAACATAGTTTTCAGAGATGTGAGTAGAGCACTTGTCAGGAGAAAGGGCATCAGATTCATCAGTCACCACAAGAAGCAGCTTTAGCTGGTGGTGGTCATTGCCTGCTTTGGAACCTGATTATATGTACTTTGTTTTGAGCTGAGTTATGGCATTAAATCTCACATGTCTGAAGAGTACAATAGTGTTAATAAGTTAATTAGTACAGTAGTGTTAATAAGTTAATGTTAATAAGTCCTGGTATCTTCAACAGAGGAATGGATACAGAAAAAGTGGTAAACTTACACAATGGACTACTACTCAGGTATAAAAAACAATGGCTTCTTGAAATTCTTAGGCAAATGGATGGAACTAGAAAATATCATCCTGAGTGAGCTAACCCCGTGACAAAAGAATACACATGATATGCACTCACTGATAAGTGGATATTAGCTCAAAAGCCCAGAATACCCAAGATAAAATTCACTGACCACATGAAGCTCAAGAAGAAGGAAAACCAAAGTGTGGATGCTTCAGTCCTTATTAGAAGAGGGAACAAAATACTCACGGGAGCAAATATGGAGACAAAGTGTGGAGCAGAGACTGAAGGAAAGGCCATCCAGAGACTGTCCCATCTAGGGATCCATCCCATATACAGACACCAAATCTAGACATTATTGTGGATGCCAAGAAGTGCTTGCGGACAGGAGTCTGATATAGCTGTCTCCTGAGAGGCTCTGCTAGAGCCTGACAAATACAGAGGTAGATGCTGGCAGCCAACTGTTGGACTGAGCATGGGGTCCCCAATGGAAGAGCTAGAGAAAGGACCCAAGGAGCTGAAGAACAACAATGTCAACCAACCAGACCCCCGCCCCTCCAGAGCTCTCAGGATCTAAACCACTACCCAAAGAGTACACATGGAGGAACCTATGGCTCCAGCTGCATATGTAGCAGAGGATGGCCTTGTCAGGCATCAGTCAGAGGAGAGGCCCTTGATCCTGTGAAGGCTCGATGCCCCGATGTAGGGGAATGCCAGGGTGGTGATGTAGGAGTGGATAGGCAGGTGGGTGAGCACCCTCATAGAAGCAGGGGGAGGGAGGAGGATGGGATGGGGGGTTTCCAGAGGGGAAACCGGGAAAAGTGATAACATTTGAAATGTAAATAAAGAAAATATCCCCCCCCCCAAAACCCCAAAACCCAAAAAGCTTATGTAGGCACATTAAAAAAAAAATCCTGGCATAAAGGTTAAGACTAAAATCAGAGAGAGAGAGAGAGAGAGAGAGAGAGAGAGAGAGAGAGAGAGAGAGAGAGAGATATTAAAGTATGATAAAAAATGGTGCATGTTGGTGATGCTGGTACTGTGGACTGATGCTTTGGCTGTAGAAATAATTTGGAAAGGTGAAGTTTGACTTGGTTGATACCATTTAAAAGTTTGATACCCAACATTAATGCAAGGGGTTATTAAAAACTATAACAACAGGATCTGCATGGGAGTTGAGGGCTTGCTTATACTTGCCTATGTCCTCATGGTTGCCTGGATTAGAAGGCATGGGCAGGTGCTTTAATAGTGCCTGCTGCCTGCCAGACCACCAAGAGGGGCTCCAGGATTACCAGCAAACATGGTAAAAAGATTGGCTTTTTATAGGAAAATAGTTCTTTTTTAAACCTTTCTTGCTTGCTTGCTTTTTTGCTTTCTTTAAAAGATTTTATTCCCCTCCCAGTCCACCCTCCAACTGTTCCACATCCCATATCTCCTCCCCCTCCTGTCTCACAAGGATTTCCCTACTGCCCTACCCCACCCCCACCCCTCCAGCCCTCTAAACCCCCTGGGGCCTCTAGTCTCTTGAGGGTTAGTTGCATCTTCTCTGACTAAGCCCAGAGCCGGGCAGTCCTCTGCTGTGTATGTGTTGGGGAACTCATATCAGTTGGTGTATGTTGCATGATTGGTGGTCTAGTGTCTGAGAGATCTCAGATTGAGACTGCTTGTTCTCCTACAGGGTCGCCAGCACTCCTCCTCAGCTTCTTTCAGCCTTTCCCTAATTTAACCACAGGGGTCAGCAGCTTCTGTCTATTGGTTGGGTGCAAATATCTGCCTCTGACTCTTTCAGCTGCTTGTTGGGTCTTTCAGAGGGCAGTCATGATAGATCCCTTTTTGTGAGAATTCCATAGCCTCAGTAATAGTGTCAGGTCTTGGGGCCTCCGATTGAGCTGGATTCCACTTTGGGCCTGTCACTGGACCTTCTTTTTCTCAGGCTCCTTTCCAGTTCCATCCCTGTAATTCTTTTAGACAGTAGCAATATGGGTCAGAGTTTTGACTGCGGGATGGCAACCCCATGCCTCACTTGATGCCCTGTCTTTCTGCTGGAGGTGGGCTCTACAAGTTCCCTCTCCTCAATGTAGGGTGTTTCACCTAAGGTTCCTCTCTTGGAGTCCTGAGAGGTTCCCCCAATCTCCTACCTCCCCAGGTTGCCTGCATCCTTTCTGCTGGCCCTCTTGGCAGCAGTCCTCCTGCACCCAGTACCAGATTCTGTTCCCCCTCCCTCTGATCCCCTCCCCTTTCTTTCCCCTCCTTCCCTCCCCACTTGTGATTGCTTTCTTCTCTCTTCCAAGTGGGACTGAGGCATCCTATCTTGGGCACTTCAGCTTGTTGACATTTTTGAGTTCTGTGGATTGTGTGTTGGGGATTCTGAACTCTTTTTTTGTGGCTAATATTGACTTATTATTGAGTACACACCATGCACGTCCTTTTGGGTGTGAGTTACCTCACTCAGGATAATATTTTCTAGTTCCGTCCATTTGCCTGTAAAACTCAGGATGTCCCAGTTCTTGATAGATGATTAGTATTCCATATTAGTAGTGTGTAAATGAATCACATTTTCTGTATCCATTCTTCTGTCCTGGGACATCTGGGTTGTTTCCAGCTCCTGGCTATCACAAATAAGTCTACCACAGACATAATGTAACAGTGACCCTTTGACTTGGTGGGGCATCTTTTGTATATATTCCCGAGTGGCATTGCTGGGTCTTCAGGTAGATCTATTTTAAATTTTCTGAGGTACCCCCAGATTGATTTCCAGGGGGGTTGTACTAGTTTGCAATCACACCAGCAATGGAGGAGTATTCCTCTTTCTCCACATCCTCACCAACATGTGTTGTAGAATGAGGTTTTTATCCTAGTCATTCTGATTGGTGTAAGGTGGAATCTTAGGGTCATTTTGATTTGCACCTCTCTGATCACTAAGGTCTTTGAACATTTCTTTAAGTGTTTCTCAACCACTTGAGATTCTGTGTTGTGAATTCTAAGTTTAGTTCTATACCCCATTTTGTTTGTTTGTTTGTTTGTTTGATGGTTAGCTTCTTGAGTTCTTTATGTATTTTGGATATTAGTCCTATATCGGATGTGGGGTTAGTGAAGATTTTTTTCCCCAAATGTAGGTTGCCGATTTCTCTTATTGGTTATGTCTTTGCCTTACAGAAGCTTTCCAGTTTCATGAGGTCCTATTTATCAATTCTTGATCTTAGAGCATGTGCCATTAGAGTTCTGTTTAGAAAACTTCCCCCTGTGCCAATGAGTTCAAGGCTCTTTTCCACTTTCTCTTCTAGTAGATTCAGTGTATCTGGTTTTATGTTGAGGTCCTTGATCCACTTGGACTTGAGCTTTGTTCAAGGTGATAAATATGGGTCTATCTTCATTTTTCTACATACAGACAGCCAGTTAGACCAGCACCATTTGTTGAAAATACTTTTCTTTTTCCATTGTATATTTTTGGTTTCTTTGTCAAAGATCAAGTGCCTCTAAGTGTGTGGTTTTATTTCTGGGTTTTCAATTCTATTACATTGATTAACCTGTCTGTCTCTGTACCAATACCATGCAATTTTTATCACTAATGCTCTGTAGTAAAGCTTGAGGTCAGGGATGGTGATTCCTCTAGCCATTCTTTTATTGTTTTGGCTATTCTGTTTGTTTGTTTTTTGCCTCTCCAGATGAATTTGAGTATTGCTCTTTCCATGTCTTTTAAGAATTGTGCTGGGATTTCGATGGGGATTGCATTGAATCTGTAGATTGCCTTTGGTAGGATGGCCATTTCTATTATGTTAATTCTGCCAATCCATGAGCATGGGAGATCTCTCCATTTTCTGAAATCTTCTTCAATTTCTTTCTTGAGAAGCTTGAAGTTATTGTCATATAGGTCTTTTATTTGTTTGGTTAGAGTTACCCTAAGGTATTTCATATTATTTGTGGCTATTGTGAAGGGAGTTGTTTCCCTAATTTCTTTCTCAGTCTGTTTATCATTTGTATAAAGGAAGGCTACTGATTTATTTGAGTTAATGTTATATCTGGCCACTTTGCTAAAGTTGTTTATCGGTTGGAGAAGATCTCTGGTAGAGTTTTTGGGGTTGCTTATGTATACTATCATATCATCTGCGAATAGTGATACCTTTATTTCTGCTTTGCCAATTTGTATCTCTGTGACCTCTTCTTCTTGTCTTATTGTTTTAGCTAACACTTCAGTACTGTATTGAATAGATATGGGGAGAGTAGTCATCCTTGTCTTGTCCCTGATTTTAGTAGGATTGCTTCAAATATCTCTCCAATTGATTTGATATCGGTTGTTGGTTTGCTGTATATTGCTTTTATTATGTTTGGGTATGAACCTTGAATTCCTGATCTCTCCAGTACTTTTAACATGAAGGGGTGTTGTATTTTGTCAAATGCTCTTTTTGCATCTAAGGAGATGATTATGGGATTTTTTTCCTTTGAGTTTGTTTATATAGTAGATTATGTTAATAGATTTTCATAGAGTGAACCAATCTTATATCCCTGGCATCAAGCCTACTTGATCGCGGTGAACGATGGTTTTGGTGTGTTCTTGGATTTGGTTTGCAAGAATTTTATTGAGCATTTTTGCATTGATATTCATAAGCGAGGTTGGTCTGAAGTTCTCTTTTTTGGTTTGGTCCTTGTGTGGTTTAGGTATCAGAGCAATTGTGGCTTTATAGAATGAATTAGGTAGTGTTTCTTCTGTTCCTATTTTATGGAATAATTTGAGGAATATTGGTATCAGGTCTTCTTTGAGGGTCTGGTAGAGTTCTGCATTAAATCCATCTGGTCCTGGGCTTTTTTTGGTTGGAAGGTTTTTAATGACTTCTATTTCCTTGTGTGATGTGGGCCTGCTTAGATAGTTTACTTGCTCTTTATTTAAGTTTGGTATGTGGTATCTGTCCAGAAAACCATCCATTGCATCTAGATATTCCAGTTTTGTTCAGTATAGGCTTTTGTAGTAGCATCTGATGATTTTTTGAATTTTCTCCACTTTTGTTGTTATGTCTCCCTTTCCATTTCTGAATTTGTTTATTTAGTTACTACACCTGTGCCTTTTAGTTAGTTTGGCTAGGGGTTTACTATCTTGTTGATTTTCTCAAAGAACCAGCTTTTGGTTTTGTTAATTCTTTGTATTGGTCTCTTTGCTTGTATCTGTTTGATTTCAACAGTTAGTTTGACCATTTTCTGCCTTCTACTCCTCTTAAGTGAGTTTGCTTCTTTTTGTTCTAGGGCTCTCAGGTGTGCTGTTAAGTTGTTAGTGTAAGATCTCTCCAGTTTCTTTACCAGAGCACTAGTGCTATGAATTTTCCTCTTAGCACCTCTTTCATTGTGTCCCATAAGTTTGGGTATGATGTGTCTACATTTTCATTAAATTCCAGGAAGTCTTTAATTTCTTTCTTTCTTCCCTCACCAAGTTATCACTGAGTAAAGAGTTGTTCAGCTTCCATGTGTATGTGGACTTTCTGTTGTTTTTGCTGTTATTGAAGACCAGCTCTAGGTCATTGTGATCTTATAGGATACATCAAATTATTTCAATCTTCTTGTATTGGTTGCGGGTTGTTTTGTGACTGATTATATGGTCAGTTTTGGAGAAGGTACAATGAGGAGCTGAGAAAAAGGTATATTCTTTTGTTGTAGGGTGAAATGTTCTATAGATATCTGTTAAATCCATTTGGTTCATAGCCTCTATTAGTTTCATTGTGCCCCTGTTTAGTTTCTGTTTCAATGACCTATCCATTGGTGAAAGTGGGATGCTGAAGTCTCCCACTATTATTGTGTGGGGTTCAATGTGTGTTTTGAGTTTTAGTAGTTTCTTTCATGAATGTAGGTACCCTTGCATTTGGGGCATAAATGTATAGAATTGAGACTTTCTCTTGGTGGATTTTCCCTTTGATGTATATGAAGTGTCCTTCCTCAACACACTTGATAAATTTTAGTTGAAANTCTATTTTATTGGTTATTAGGATGGCAGCTCCAGCTTATTTCCTGGGACCATTTGCTTGGAAGACCTTTTTTTCCAATCCTTTTACTCTGAGATATTGCTTGTCTTTGTTATTGAGGTGTGTTTCTTGTATGCAGCAAATTGCTGCATCTTGTTTGTGTATCCAGTTTGTTAACTTATGTCTTTTTATGGGTGAGTTGAGTCCATTAATATTGGGAGGTATTGAAGAGAGATGACTGTTGGTTCTTGATATTTCTTTTCTTTTTTTTTTTTAGGTGTCTTCATGTGCTTGTGGTTCTCTCCTTTTGACTTTGTTGTGAAATGCTTAATATCTTGTTTTTTTCTTTGTTGCACGTACCTTCCTTGTGTTGGAGTCTTCCTTCTAGAATCCTTTGTAGGACTTGATTGGTAGATAGATACTGTTTGAATTTGGTTTTGTCCTGGAATACTTTGGTTTCTCCATCTATGCTGATTGAGAGTTTTGCTGGGTATAGTAGCCTAGGCTGGCATTCGTGTTCTCTTAGAGTCTGCATGACCTCTGACCAGGCTCTTCTGGCTTTCATGGTCTCTGTTGAGAAAGCTGGTATAATTTTGATAGGTCTACCTTTGTATGTTATTTGGCCTTTTTCCCTTGCAGCTTTTAATATTCTTTCTTTGTTCTGTGGGTTTAGTGTTTTAACTATTATGTGAAGAGAGGATTTTTTTTTTTTTCTGGTCCCATTTACTTGGTGTTCTATAAGCTTCTCGTGCCTTTATGGCCATCTCTTTCTTTAGGTTGGGGAAGTTTTCTTCTATGATTTTGTTGAAGACATTTTCAGGTCCTTTGAGCTGAGCTTCTTTGTTCACCTCTATTCTGATTATTCTTAGATTTGTTATTTTCATTGTGTCCTGAATTTCCTGGATGCTTTCAGTTAGTAGTTTTTATGTTTTGATTTTTCTTTAACAGTTGTGTCAGTCTCTTCTATATCTTATATGCCTGAGACTCTCTCTTCTATCTCTTGTATTCTGTTGGTGATACTTACATATCTAATTCCCGACTTCTTTCCTAGGATTTCCGTTTCCAGGTTTGCCTTCATTTGTGTTTTCTTTTTTTGTTTCTACTTCCATTAAGGTCTTGTACCAATGTATTCAATTCCTCCCCCTGTTTGATTGTGTTTTCCTGTATTTCTTCAAGGGATTTATTTATTTTCTCTTTTAGGGCCTCTACCTATTTACTTGTGTTTTCCTGTATTTTCTTCAGTGAGTTATAGCCTCCTTAAAGGACTCTATTTTCTGTGAGATAAGATTTTAGGTCAGCTTTCTGATTTTCAGATGTGTTGGCTTATTCAGGACTTGCTGTATTGGGAGAACTGGGATCTAATGATGCCCACGTATATTGGCTTTTATTGCTTATGGTCTTATGCTTGCCTCTTGCCATCTGGTTGTCCCTGATGTTTGTTGGTCTGGATGACTTTGGACTCTGTCTTTTGCACGGGGTTACTTTAGGTCCCTTGGTAGGCCTGTGGCCCTGGCTGTAGCAGACCACCTGTGGGGCCTTCTTGAGGCAGACCACCTGGAGGCTCTTCAGAGGGGCAGAGGCTGTTGATCTGTTGCCCTGGCTGCAGTAGATCTCCTGGGAGGCCTTCTGACTGTTAGGTCTTCAGAGGAGCAGTCAGGCTGTTGTCCTGTGTGAAGATGTTCTCCAGTGGGGTGGGGGGAGTCTATGGACTGTGGTTTCTGTTTCCCTGTGTGCAGCAGAACTCCAGGGAGGCTTTCAGACTGTTGGGTAAGTAAGTAGCCCTGCATACCACAGAGCCCCCTTGAGGTCTTCAGACTGTGGTGTCTGTTGCCAAGTTTTCTTGTGTACTGAGGAACTCCTGGGATGCCTTCAAGCTGTGGTATCTTCAGTGGAGAAGAGAAGCTGGGGATCAGTTGCTCAGTTGCCCTATGTGTAGCAGATCTCCTGGGATGCCAGTTGCCCTGTGCAGCAAATCTCCTTGAATGTCTCAGGCTGTGGTTTCAGTTGCCCTGAGTGCAATGGATCTTCTGGGATGACTCAGGATAGGGTGTTTCCAGGGAAGCAGACTAGCTAGCAGTCTGCATCAGCAGAAAGAAAGGACCAACCCCCCCTATTTTTCTTTTTCAGGTTAAAACCCCATTCTGTTTTGTCATTTTAAAACAGAGGCAGTTAATTAGCGCATTTATCAGAAGCACTAAGGTGTCTTCTCTACAACTTCCTCAACAGGAGAGAGAGAGAAAGAGAGAGAGAGAGAGAGAGAGAGAGAGAGAGAGAGAGAGAGAGAGGAGA
>NC_034600.1:36938055-36950384 GCF_900095145.1 Mus pahari | reverse complement strand
GGAGCAGGGGGGAGGGTATAGGGGGCTTTTGGGATAGCATTTGAAATGTAACTGAAGTAAATACCTAATAAAAAATTGGAAAAAAAATTAATTAAATCCTCAGCATCCATCCATTGTCTCGAAGAAAAGCAGCTCTAGATGACAGAAAACTGTCTTGTTTATGGATTGGAAATGGCATGGGAAATAGAAGTATTGAAATTACCTTGAAAACATAAATTAACTTGAAACATTGAAATATTTAAGCTTTCTTATTTGGTCATAGGATGGAAATATAAAATTTTTCATGTTAAAATTTCTTCTCATGATCCTCTGCATAGAAAGATAATTGTACTACATATATTTTGTACCATTTGCTTTTCACTTGCATTTTTTAATACTGATTTTCATCTGTGTGTCAGAAATTAAATGAAACAGCCATTTTAAAAAAGGTTGTGGAATTTTTTTGACAACTTGCTTATCTGTCCAGTGTGTTACCAATTAACACTTATTCTTTGTTTTATGTGATTCACAGTCTTTTTCAGAGTAGAATAAGATTTTGAAACCTGGATGTTCACTGAATAATTCAATTTGATGGAAAAGGTAAATAGGTCATTGAATGAAACCCTGAATTTTCACTTTACCTTTTTAAGGAGCTAGAATTTACTCTCTCTCTCTCTCTCTCTCTCTCTCTCTCTCTCTCTCTCTCTCTCTCTCTCTCTCTGTGTGTGTGTGTGTGTGTGTTTACTGTTTATGGAGGCCAGAGGTTGGTATCAAGGGTCATTCTCCATTCTATGTTCTGTGACAGGGTCTCACACTGAATCTAGATCTCTTTCATTTGTCTAGATTGGTGGCCACTGAGTGTCACTTCTTGTCTTTCATCTCCAGTGCTGGGATTATAGGAGGTACCACCACACCAGACTTTTAATATGGCCTGGGGATCCAAACTCAGGTCTTTGGGCTTTTTCAGCAAATATTTTACTGACTGAGCCATCTCCCCAATCCCCCTCTTATACATTTTGAAAGTAGATAGTTTTTAATATTAATGTAGATTTTAAACCCAGTTGATAAGAAGGTAAATCAAAGGGTCATGTCAATTTGACATGCTATATAAATCCAACAACCACTAATCAGAAAGTTAAAAGTCAAAATGACTTTATGGTAACTGTGTAAAATGATTTAAAACAAAATTATTCTAAGAAAGGTATGGTATAACCTTTACAGATATGTGAATTTGTAGCCTGAAAATTTCCAAGTCACAATGTTTTCTTGCTAGTGTGAGGCTTTTTGAATCTGTTAACTCTCTCTTCCCCTGCCCACATAAATTCAGTGAATGCTACTGGGGTGGTTTAGTTTTAGGTACAGGCTCAGTTAGTGGCTCGAGTTTGGCATCTATTTTTTATTTTTTTCCATTCTTGGTTGTCCTCATCATTTCTGTTCAGGTGTCCAGATGAATGAATCCACAGTGGGTCCTTGTCACTTGTGCATCACCATCACTTACAGGGCATGGTTGATGTACCAGGTAGGGCCACCCTGCTCAGAAATGCTGTGTCTAACAAGTTCTACACTGCAGCACCGTGTTGCTAGAGCCATGCCCTCTACTCAGAAATGGGGAACATGGTGCTGGTATCACCAGACTTTGCCTCCAGGAACTATGGGTTATTAATGAAAATGAGTGTCAGCTTTTCTGTCCAGCTGGGGCCCCATGCCCAGCCCACCCACAGACATGTCTGGCCCAGGTCACGTGAAGGTCCTTTTCAGGTTGTTCACTCTGAAGTCTTCCTCACTTCTTATATTAAGTTTGATTAATTCAGGGTGAATAGCAGAGAGCTCATGTCTTATAGTCTTTTGGTAACAAAGGTATAGAGAAAATAACTTTTATCTGTGGGCTCTGGGGTTACGAAAATGTGGCTGATTTTTTTGGATGGGATTCCACTGTTTGTGAGAAGTATGAAAAGTTGTGACAAACCTCTTTTATTCATTAATTCTGAATTAATATTCCTTAATTACTGGATATGTAGTAACCAAAATTTTAATTTTGAATCAATGAAGTCCCTATTCATGAGGTTTACCTTGTTTAATTCATTTGAGAAGGAGTGTGTTAAGGAATATGTTAAAATTCTTGTGTGGTTGCTCAGTCCCCTTTCTGTAAAATTTGATGCAAATGTGAAGGGCACAAAGTATTCAGAGGCCATGAAAGAAAGACGCAAGGGCCCCATCTCTAGAGACAAAACTGTGCTCTGCTTCTCAGTTTCACATCTGTTGGACAACTTAACCTTTTCACTTCACTGTGTGAATGTGAGAATGATATTAATAATACCTGCTCATGTTGTGTAGTAATACCCAGTTAATGGTATTCAAAGGATCCCGGAGGCAGTGGGGAATTTCTTGCTACCTGTCCCCAATATTCTGGGTTACCAAATGAAAGATACATATACTCAGCCTTATATTTTGGTATGCCTAAAATAGCCCAATGACTGGCCCACTTCCTAACCCCCGTATAGCTAATCCACTCCCCCTCCGATATTCCCGCATTATTACTTATTACTAAAATTTATACTTCAACTTTGCTGCCCTAGACCCAGAAATACAACCCTCTTGGGCCTCAATGACCCCCCGGCTCCTACATGTCGGTTATGCTCTCTGTCCTGCATCTCTCAAGCTTGGTGTCTTTCCTCTCCTGGCATGGCGGATCTCCCTCTTCCATCCTTCTCCTCCGTCCCTTGCTGGGGAATCCTAAAAGTCCTGCCTCTGTCTCCCTGCCCAGCTATTGGCTGCTTTATTTATCAATCAAAACCAACAGGGGGCAGGGTTCTCTCAGTGTCTAATGTGCGGATGTGCGAATTCTCGTGAGATTTTTGGGGACCCAAATTAACATAATACAAGCAGCATTAGACCACATCCACAACAATATGGTTCCGATGGGGTGTGAACATGTACAGAGCTTCACACAGTACCTGGCCAAAAATAAATAAATAAATAAATAGATAAATAGATAAATAAATAAAACAGAACCTTGCTGTTCATAGTTATTGTTAACATATACCAGTCTATTCATTTTATTTTATATAGTAACAAATAGAATAAAATAAAATAAATAAAGCAACAATAAAATAAAAAAGCAAACAAGCAAATATAAATAAATAAATAAATAAATAAATACCCCTGATACCCCCCTCCCCCAATAAGCAGAGAGATGTTTCAGAGGCACAATATTCAAACTTGACCCTGCGTCAGGATTATGTAATGAGCTGTCCCTGTTTCAGCTTGTGGAATTCACACACATTTCGGATCCAGTATATGCTGGTGGTAGACTATGAGGGTCTGTATTTCTTACAAGCTCCTAGTGAATTCTGATGTTGCTGGTCACAGAGGCTCTTTGTAAGGCTTTCTCCAGCCGCCAAAAGCACACAAGAGCGGACTGAGAAAGAGGCAGGCAGGTGGTGAGTCTCTGGGTCTTTGCCAACTCTAGCATTCAGAACGGGTGTCTGTCATTGGAGACAAGAGACATATGTGCCAGGAAGGGCTCAGCTCACGAGTACCCCACCCTGGGAAAAGATGTTGCATTCTGACAGTTACCATAGGCAACAGGCAGCTGAGAAAGCAGGCTAGACACGTTAGTGCCTGGATTTAATCCAAGACGAAACCTGGCAAATATCATATTTCTTTTTAGTTAAGTTTTCCTCTCTTTACATGTCCTCCCCCCCCCTCAAAAAACCCAGGTTACAACTAAGTATATAGTAGTTTCTCTTCCCCACCTTGAATTATTAGTATTGTTAATGACTTCTTAGAGATAGTCGTAATTTAAACTCAAGGAAATGAATTCTCGAGAGAAATTTAATCTAATTTATTTTAATTTAGACTTGATTTAATTCCTAAATCTCTTCTTACATATCCTTTTCTCCCTCCAACTCTTCCTTTTATAACCTCATGTGCCTTAGAGAATTCCTCTGCGCAACAGAAGCATTTCCTGAGTGTGGGGCAGGGACAGCTCTCGACAAGTTCTAAGGTCAGTTTGTGTCCCGGCATTCCTTACCCATGCCAGCTAACGTTGCAACATGATCGAGAGAGTTTATATAACTCTGAAACAATTCTCAGGATAGAAGCATAAAACAGAAATATCCCCATATCTTGAGATATCAATATTAATGTTACAAAGTTGAAAAGAAGAAAGGCTTGCTGGGGTTTCTGAAGTGAATAAATATTTGAGGCAGACTGGAAATATATTTATGCCAGTCCAAGTGTCACTGATACAAATGATCTCATACACGTGAGAAGTGCCTTTAGATCAACAGAGAGCATATTTACATAGAAGATTCTAAACCTACTGGCAGTATATTTGATGAATATCTTTTAATATGAAAGAGCTTCCGCTATTTGCTCTGGGTGGTACAAAACCCCTCTGCTCATTTTTCCTTCTTCCCTTTCATATCAGATCTCTCTAAAGTCACAGAGACAGATATACCAGGGGAAACAACAAGCTAAGATCTGGAGCTATTTGTTTAATTTGATGACACTAATACAGGGAAATGACTCTCCAACCATGTATTAGTGAAATAGCATTTTGTTTTGTAGTGCTAATCCACAGTGACTGAACAAACTCCACCATCCATCTCTCTCTCCATCATCAGCATGTAAGTGCCTCTCAAGACAGTATGTGCTTCTGAAACTCTTCCCGCGGTACTGTTAGTAAGATTTTTGTGGCAAAAAGTCTCTGTATTCCTTAGAAACCATGACTTGATTTGCATTTTTAAGGACAGTAATAAAAAAGTATTTCATTTATGTTGCTGCTGTCATTGCAGAGTTCTTTTATGTATAATTGGGGATTGTAAAGCTTGGTAAGAGAAAGGTTTTTCAGCGATGTTGAAATGCCATTTGTGTTGCTGCTATTATTGAACAACAGAGAAGCCACTAAATGCCAAATCCTTGGTGTCTCCTTAACACCCTGGAAATGACTTTGAAATGACCTTGAAATGACTTTGAAAACACAAGAGGCTCCTTCAAAGTAAATCTGAAGGAGTGTACTATTGAGGTGGAGTTCCAGAACTAGAATCGTGCAGGCTTATGGAGAGCTGTGCCATGTATCCTGATGCTTACTGGTAGGTTTCCTAAACTATGCCCTGATATGTCATAGTGGCTTTTCTCTAGCTTTATAGAAAACAGGAATAAATAACCTCTCTGTCTATATGTTATGGAAATAGGAATCAAATCATCATCTATGGTCCTTTACAGGCCTGTTACTTTATCTATTATGACTTGTGTTCAGCAGCTAATACTAGAGACAGGCCTGATCTCAACTTGTCCAGAGCGTCTCTCTCCCTTCCCAGTATGAGAAGAAATCTGATCAAGGCAGTTACTAATGTGGGCCTGGTGGCTCACGAATATTTAGGCCAGTGAATCTGCGGCTAGTCATTTCCTTGAGGTCCTTTGACTGCTGACCATAGCTGCCACACTTGCTTTCCAATGACTAAAAATGAGGGAGTGGTGTGTGTGTGTGTGTGTGTGTTTGTACATGTGCGCGCGCAGTAGAATACTTTTTGTTGGCTCTGTCTTTTAAAAAGAGTGTTGCTTCCTGATTGAAACAGGTACAGAGATCGACAACCAAACATTAGACGGAGGTTAAGGAGTCTTCTGGAAGAGTTGGGGTAAGGACTGTGGAACATGGAGGAGATCAGGACTCTACAAGATCAACAGAGTCAACTAACCTGGACCCATGAGGGCTCTCAGAGACTGAACCACCAACCAAAAACCATACGTGGGCTGGACCTAGGCTTCCCTGCATACAGGTAGCAGACCTGCAGCGTGGTCTTCATGCAGGTCTACAAACAACTGGAGCAGGGGCTATCCCTGAATCTGTTGCCTGCTTGTGAATTCTGTTCCCCTTACTGGGCTGTCCTGTCTGGCCTCAGTGGGGGAGGATGTTCCCAGTCCTGCAGTGATTTGAGGTGGGTTGGTACCCAGGGGGGACCATCCCTTTCTCAGGGAGAAGAGGATGGGAGATGGAAGAGGGGTTGCATCAAGGCAGGGGACCGGGATAGTAGGGGGCTGTGATCAGGATGTGAAGTGAATGAAAAAATAAATGGGGGAAAAAAAAACCCCAAAGAATATTTCTCTGCTGCTCAGGCTGCCCTAGAACTCACAATCCTCAGTTTCTTGACTGCTTGATTTACAGGCTTCAGGCATTATACCTGATCATAAACAAACTCCCCAGAGAAGTTTTGCCTTTAATCCCTAGGCTAATCTGTCTTCAGTGGAGATTAGAAACTAGAATCTTTTTCATGGGCACACAACCCAGAGCTTGGCTAGCAAGGATAAAAACACTTTACATGCTCTGCCACCTTGGTTAACTTTGGAAACAGTCTCTGAGACCATAGGTGCTCCACACGTCTCTGCATTCTGCTGTTCTGCCTTCTTAGCATAACCTCTCCTCACTCCCCACCATTTAGGTTTCTCTCCCCTTATTTGCCTTCAGACTGGATTGATCCAGAATCAGACATACAACTAGGTTTTCAATGCAGCTGGTTTGTTGGGGGAGGCACTGTTCGGGAGTGGGGAGATACAGCAGAGGAGTGAAAGCACCTTGTAAAGGTTGCATGATCCGATCCACTATACCTATAGGCATCCAGCCTAGGGCTGTTGGGACAACATCTTGGGATTCTTTTGATAAGAGTAGACAAGTAGAGAGGTTTATATACAAACCATGGGAGCAGTGGCTGAATCTTCTTCTCTTGCACTGTTAATTTCGAGGCCTTTAGGATCTTCCATTCACATGTACAGTGGCTTAACTGGACTTCTAAGGGCCCTCCAGCAGAGGTTCTGAGGCTAGTGGTTGGAAATCACTGAGTGTGGATGGCCAAAGAGGTTCTGAGTACCTGAAGCCACTGCTCTACCCTGGCCTCTTATGAAAAGACATAAAGTTATCTTTATTTATCTTGGGGGAACACACAGTGATTTTTATAACCATGAAAGGAGGAGCTGTTTCTCTTGTGTGTTAGTTTTCTATTGCCGTATGACAAGTGACCATGAACTTAGTAGATGCAATGTGAACCCATTGTCAATCACAGTTCTGTAGGTTAGGTGTCTGGATTGGATCACTGAGTTCTGCACTCCACTTAGGATAGCACAGGTGCAGACAAGGTGTCTAGGTTCTATTCACAGGGGACTCTGGAGAGAATCTGTCATAGGGCTGTTGGGGCATTCAGTTCTCTGTGGTTTGTGACTGAAATCCTGAGTGCTAGCATAAGAAGCTGCCATCAGCTTCCAGAGGCAACTCATATGCCTTCTTGAGAGGTTCTCTCGAGTTATTCCAGAGATGATGTGCCACACCCTTCTCAAATTTGGGATACCTCCATCCCCTGCTCCTTAGAACTGCAATATCACACCTTGCTTGCTCAGATAGTCTTCATATCTCAGGGGTAGCTGAGATGTAAGATGTGATCAATCATGTTGGAAGTATCTCATTATATTCATAGGCTTTAGAGATTAGGATACAGAATTTTAATCTGGGGCCATTTTATTAAGAAAATATTTTACCAATTACACTGATAAAAGTTCCCCTTTCTTCTCCTCTAGCATCCCTCCTTCCCACCTTTCTCTGCTCATTTTGCCAAGTATGATTCTGGCTCTACTTCTGGGGCTCCTGTGTTCTGTACTTTCATCAGAGCTCACAGATGCCATACTTGTGCCAATTATTATTCTGAAAGGCAGACTTTAGAATCATACAGTAAAGGTTCAAGAATGATCTTTACCTCTAAGATTTACAACTACTTGATAACCTTTCCAAATTTTAATTCTTCCTTGCTTGGGTGGTCTAAAGGAGGAAGTATATATAGGCTTTACAGACACTCCCTATGGTAACTTTTGTTTGTATGAACACCCATTTCCTATTTGTTTTCCATAAATGCACAGAAAGTATAGATTATGTTTTATACCCATTTATACCTCTACTTTTTTCCTCCGTGGATTATTTCAGTGAATGGAGACTTTGTCTCCTCATCTATTTCCTTACATAACAAATAAGGATATATTTGAAAATTTCTTTATCTACTTTCAGAATTGATAGTTTAGAATCTATAGAATAACACGTTGCAAAGCATAAAACGTTATCATGGCTTTGAAATACCCAGCTGTTGATAAAGGTAGGGACTGAACATGGAGCCACCCATAACAAGCAGAGGACTGAGAGGCAGTGTTGCTTTGCCAGTTTTCATGGAGACATTGATTTTGCTTGCATTCCTGGATACGGGGAGCTGGATCTAAGCCAACAAGTTGATATAGCTGATTTTACAAATAAGGATGTATATATACTTTATGTACACTAAGATTATGAAGACCAAACCTCATGACATGAATATATATGTACTTTTCATTCATCAAAATCTATAAAAGAATAAACTCAATAGAAGACAAAACAGAGGAATGTAGAAGAATGAAGTTAATGTGTGTTTGTGTTTGTTTTTGTGTGTGTGTTATATTTTATTTATTTACATTTCAAATGTTATTCCTCTTCCTGGTTTCCCCTTCGCAAACTCCCTATCCCATCTCCCTACCCCTACCCCTGACCCACCCACTCCTGCCTTCCCACCCTGGTATTCCCCTACACTGGTGCATTGAGTTTCCACGGGTCTAAGGGCCTTCCTTCCCATTGATTCCAGATATGGCTATCCTCTGCTACATATGCAACTGGGGCTCAAGAAGAAGGAAGACCACAGTCTTCAGTCCTACTTAGAAGGGGGAACAAAATAATCACAGGAGATAGAAGAAGAGAGGGATCTGGGAGGGAGAGAGGAGAAGGAAGAGGGGGACAGGATCAGCGGTGGGAGGAGACAGGGGAGAAGTTATTTTGAATAAGAAAGAATGTGTTAAATTGAAAGTGAAGTCCTTATTTAACATTAAGGGGCATAGGAGATGGTGCTTGCAAATTTGATGAAGAATAGTTAACTGGCTGTAGAACCTTTGCCAGGAAAATGATAATAATAGTGAACATGGTTACTATATATAGTTAGAATCTGAGGCCTAACTGACCAGTGGCTTTGACTTTATTGTCAGAGCAATTTGTCCAAACACCGAGTAAAATAGATCGATTTCAGTGAGGACCTCCTTATCATTAAGCAAATTTCTATCTGTTGTCCTTGTTCTTAATCATTCATAGATATTACTAAATCAACTTCAGTTAAGACTAAATGATGGCAACAATTATACATGCTAAATTCAGCACAGAGTATATTGAAAACCGTTGTTCTTAGATTATTTCCTGTCAAAATGTATTTCCAGTTTTCAGTGATGAACTTCACAGTCAGTCTGGAAAACTCTTTTTTCTGGGCAGCAGCACAGACACAAACTCACCAAGGTGTTTCTATGATATGTGAGATTATTTCTAAGCAGCATTCTGAAAGGCTTGTCAAATTTTAATGCTATGTCTAGTTCTCTCTTGAGGGTTTTAGATAGTCACATTATAGGTTACTGGAGAGATATGCACTAGATTTCATTCTGTAAAACATATCATTTTGGGCAAAATAATCATGAAAGGTATTTCAAGATGAAAAGTGCCCTGCTACTCAGGGATATGGTTTTTACTTTCTTTTAAGTGAACAAATATTTTCTAAAACCCACAGGGTGAACGTCAGATTTTCTAGGTAGAAACTTAGTGGAGAAGAAATATTAGTTTCACTACTTTTCCAAACAGAAAGAAAACTGGTTGTTAAAGATGATGCAAAAGACTTTTCAAGAAGACAATTTCTCATTTTTTTAAAATATAGAAACTGAGTATTCCAATTGGGATATCGGTCATTTGGAATTAATGCCACTAGTCCTTGTTGAGTGATGTTTCTTCATTAGCTAACACACAATGTGGAAGCAACTTACCCTACATATTGAAGAGAGCTAATTTTTCCTTCACAGTAATTTATATTTAGTTGTTGAATTTGTTTTCCACATTAAAATTCTGCCAGAAGTGTGTGTCTCCTTTATTCTCAGCTGAAGTTTTACAGAAGGGTGATTAATTTTTAATGGTGATTAATCTACATTCTTGTTACATTTTAAGTTCCTCAGGTGGAGGAGATCAAATGTATATATCTTTCATTATGGTGCAATGGTATTACCAATCATTCAAACTTTATCTTCAGTTTTATTGTGTTTTAATAGTTGGTTTCTTTCTTCAATCTGTCTTTGAATGCACTTTTTTTCTTGCACACAAGCCTCCAGCACATTGTATACACTTAGATGATTGTGTATGCTTCTGAAAATGTAATGTAGATTGATTTGCATGTGCTTTAATGTACACGATTACATATTATCTCTAACCATATTGGTCATCCATGTTGCTCTCTGTTTCTTCTGCCATGGAGTTTTCCACTGTCAAAAGTGTCTGAAAAAACAGATTAAAGAAGGAAGCATCTGTTTTGGCTTATGGTTTTAGAGGGGTCAGTTCAGTCACTCAACTCAATGCATGTGTGCAGAGCATCATGAAAACAGGAGTTGTGGTAGAGGAAGGAGGCCTTTTACCTCATGGCCAATAAACAACGAACCCCAGTGGAGTAACTGGGGACCAGACATACACTTCAGAGGTATGTTCTCAATGATATACTTCTTCCAAACAGGGTCTGTCTCCTGAAGTTTCCATAGCTCCCACTACCAGTTGGTAGCCCATGAGCCTCCAGAGGACATTTCATATTCAGAAAATAATGCCACGTTTCACTTTTTAACCCCAATTAATGGACATCTGATTTCCCATTTTTTTTCTTCTACAGTGTGTAATAAATCTTTTCATTCCAGGATGGGTGACCTATATGTTCATGTCAGAGGATAACCAAGACAAATACCCTGTCCATTCCCATTCACTATCAACCTTGGATCCTCCCCCCTCTTATTTCAATTGCTTGGAGGATATTAAGTTTTTCAACGTATTGATTGTCTAGTTTAATCATTGGGGTTATAATATGTAGTTCCAACTTTTGTTTTCCTTTTTATCTCCTTTCAGGCACATATTTCCTACATAGCACTTTGGGGGATATCTCTGTATTTTTTATGACATTTTCTGTGATGTGTCACTGAGCCTGTAGGCCAGGACTCTTCTGCCCATTTTTCTCTTGAGACTATAGAAGTCCTTGGGCAGTGCTCTTGGCCATCACAGTTCAGCCTCCTTTCTGAGGTAGGGGAGCCGACTCCAGTCCTTATTTGAATCATTTATCTGGTTTAAATTCTTCTCTCATCTAGGGCATTTTGGGGCCCTGTTAGTAATCACACTGGTTCTTACTGACTGGCAATTAATCTTGTCATACAGCATCTCTCCCAAATCTCACAGTTATACATTTTTAAAACCCTTTCTTTAATCTGATTCATTTTTACTTGAGAGCTTCACATGTCATTAAAAAAATACACATATGCTGGTTCTTGAAGCTCCGGCTCTTTATGGTTTTTATTGGAAAGTTTTTGGACCCTTTTGGTTCAAAAGATACAGAGTTTAGAATTGGGTTGAAAGGTTTTGGAAATGTCTACTTAATTCCAATGCTTTGCTACTACAGAAATGTGATCTTTGTTCTGTGTGCAACTCTTCAGAGAATAATAGGTCATTTTTCAGGTACTCCAGTGTTAATCCTGTCTGGTGTTTTAGACTGACAAAATGTAGCTTAAAGTTCTAACTCAGAGGTTTTTGTTTTATTGTGTTTTTGATTTGAGAAGTGTCTTAATTTTTAGGGAGAATAGTCAAAAACACTGAATACTGTTCCTCACTATGGTATTTTGGATATGATAAGCAACTCCCCAGGATATTTCTTTCTTTCTTTCTCTCTCTCTCTCTCTCTCTCTCTCTCTCTGTCTCTCTCTGCCTCCCTCCTTCTTCCTTTTTTACTTTTAGGCAGTGAGGAATTTGTCCTCTAGATAAGAAGCACAGTAGAGGCTAGTTTCCGTCTTGTTTTAGTTACATAGATACTGTTTTTGTTTTTGTTTTTTTGTTTGTTTTTGTTTTGTTTTGTTTTTCTTCTTTGTGTGTTAGGATCTGAATGCTGGCATCTCAGTCTCTGGAAGCATTTCTGAGGTGATGTGCAGGTGCTCCAGAGGTGATGCTGAGGGAACAGTCCTTTAGATTTAATAAACTTATTGCTTAAAAAAAAATTAAAGTTCGATCTTTGCTCCTGTGCACTGCCAGGGAGAGGGCGGTCTGTAGAACTGACACAGCTTCTGGGAGGAGTCCCATTTCTGGCTCCAGTCACCCGGCACCTTTCCTGCCCGAGGAGGGGTGTCTGCCTGGGAGGAGTCTCCAGGCCTGAACCAGTAGGAGAGCCATCTTTGCTCCTGTGCACTGCCAGGGAGAGGGCGGTCTGCAGAAGTGACACAGCTTCTGGGAGGGGTCCCGT
>NC_034600.1:36919354-36927101 GCF_900095145.1 Mus pahari | reverse complement strand
ACTCTAACTAAGGAAGTGAAAGATCTGTATGATAAGAACTTCAAATCCCTAAAGAAAGAAAGTGAAGAAGATCTCAGCAGTCTCATCCCAACATCTGCTCAGTTCCTTATTTTGTATTATCCCAGTGGGAGATGGAAGCTAGCCAGGAGCTTTTACAGCACAGTGGCATGAAGAAAGCCTGACTTAGTCTTGAAGAGAAGTTGAGAGTTAATCAGAGGCATCAGAAGAGCTCACTCACGACTGAGAAGCCCAGCTCAGAAAGGCATTATTTATGATTTATACATTCTCAGATCATTTCTTTTGAATTCTGCCCGGGTGAATGCACACAACACTTACAAGAGCTTTGCTTCCCTTTTATACTTGTGCAGAACGCGTGTTAACTTGTATCTGATCTCTTGTTAAGCATTTGTATTAACTTTATGCTAAACAATTGAGTTTGCAGAGAATTTCAGTGTGATCTAACAAATAAATGCAAAATTCTGTTTCAATCTATTTTAAGTCACCACTAATCAGATTACTATTATAATATAGTTATTATATATGATAATATAGTTATTATAACAATAACTACCACTGTTATCAGTGTGGTTTGGGTTTGCTTATAAGTAAAATATTCTTCTGTTGCATTTTATGATATATTCATCTATGAACTGTTAAGGTTGGATTATTTTATTATATTTCTGTGTATGCTTTGTCATAGAGAGTTAGCAACATGGAAATTTAATATGCTCATGTGCCATGGAACAAAACTTCATATAATAATGGAGTTATTTTGGAAATGATTATAACCTTATACTGAACCAATCAATGATTTATCTATTGAGCTATAATCTCAGGAAATAGAAAATCTTTTTATCTATTAATAACTAATGAATTGAGGTAAATTATATGTTTTAAATATGGATTTAAGTGCTCCACCTTCTCCCTTATTTTGAACCTATTGTGAATTAGATTTTATAGTTCCTTTCATGGAAAGGTCCTTAATAGAATATTGAAAAAGCTACTGATTTATTTAAAATATTGTTACTCTGCTGAGAGTATGAGATTTAAGAGTATCTGTGGAGTCATTAACATCTTTAAAGTATTTGGTCAGACCATATGCAAATATGGATAATTTGACTGCTTCCTTTCCTATTTGTATCCTCTTTATTTTTCTTGTCTCATTGCCATAGGTAAAACTTAAACACCATATTGAATGAGAACAAGAGTGGGGTACCCTGTCTCATTCCTAATTTTAGAGGCAACGCTTTCAATTTCTCCATTTCATATAATATTGGCTATGATTTTTACATAACGTTTATCATGTTGAGATATGTTTTTTTTTCTCTTCATACTTTCCTCATGGCTTTTTTTTTTATCATTCAGTAATATTGAAGTCCATCAGATGTCTTTAATATAAAACACTCAGGGATATGCCTAACCAAGGAGATGAAAAACCATTACAATCAAAGCATTAAAACACTGAGGAAAGAAACTGAAGTTGGTACTAGGAAATGGAAAGATCTCTCATGCTCATGGAGTGGCAGAATTAATATTGTGAAAATGGTTAAATTACCAAAAGTGATCAATAGATTCAACCTAGTCCTCATAAAAAATCTAATTGTATTTTCATAGATATATAAAAACAGCCCTAACATTTATATCAAAGCACAAAAGACCCTCAATAGTTCAAGCAGTCCTAAGGGAACCAAGCCTGAGGTATCAGAATAGCCAATCTCAAATTATATGACAGTTCGTAGTAACAAAAGCACTATGGCACTAGTACAAAATCAGATATGCAGACCCACAGAATATAATAGAGGAACCAAGAGTAAACTGACACCTACAGCCACCTAATGTTTGATAAAGGTGTCAGAAATACACATTGGATAAATGCTAGCTACTGTAACAAATAGTTTCAGGGAAAATGACATCCACAAAGAGAAAAATAAATTTAATTTCATACCTTTCAATCTGGACCAACATCAGTTCAAAAATAGACCTAGGGCTGGAATATCAGACTGGAAAATTAAAACATCTGGAGTAGAACATAGGGAAACCATTAAGATAGAGGTTTAATGATGATTTTCTGAAAAAAGGACTTCAGTGGTACAGGGAATAGTTCCCAAAACTGACAAATGTGATTACATAACATTGAAAAGCCTCTGCAGAGCCAGAGAAGCCATCAGCAGATGAAGACACAGCCTAGAGAAAGAAAGAAAACCATCGCCAGCTATGCATCTCATAGGGGACTGAAGTCTGGAATCTATAAATAAATTAAAATAGTTAAAAACCTAAACACAAATTATCCAATCAATACATGAGCAAAGAAACTGAGTGGATTATTCTAAAAAGAGGAAATACAAATGGACAATGAATATTTGAAGATGACTTTGAATATTCTTAGTCACTAGGAAAATGCAGTCTAAAATTTCACTGAAGTTCTCTTTCCTCCCAGTGAGAATGACTACTACAACAAAAGGTACTGAACAAACCAAAGGTGGGGGAGAATGTGGGTAAAGAGGATCCATTAATCACGAGGATCCATTAACCATTGACATGCTATTGTAAACCGGTGTACCCATGATGCAAATCTTTATGCAGGTTCCTCAAAACTGAGAAACAGAGCTGCCAGAGGACCTAACTATCCCATTCTTGGACATCTACCCAAAGGACTCTAAGTCTTCATGTCATAGATAGTAGACCTCCATGTTGATTGCAGCTATTCACAATAGCTAGGACATGGAACCAGCCTATATGTCCATTGACAACTGAATGATTAAAGAACTTTCATGGATTTAAAAGAATGGAACTTTGTTCAACCATTGAAGAACGAAATCCTGCCATTTTCAGGAAAATGAATAGAACTGGGCACCATCATATTAAATGAAGTAACCTAGAGGCTGAATTTTTCCTCTTACAGCATAATCTAGATTTAAACAGTTCCACGTCTATAGCTCATGAAAGTACAAGGAGGCTATGAAAGTGGGAAGATGAATTTTAAAGAGGAGTAGTGGGGAAAGTTTTCTTTCACAAGTGGAGAGTACACATACATCTAACATGGAAGCAGAAGGAGGACTCTTTGGGGGTGAGAAAAGTGAACCTGAGGAGAGGACTGGATGAAGAGTGCAGTGAAACACAGGAGGAACATGAACAAAGCACAGTGATAAACGTTTATTAAATGTAATAATAAAATCCAATAATGTTCTCATGTGGCATTGACTTGTACCTTGTTATATGGACATAACAATTTGTACAACAAGGTTTTCTAGATTCCCTACCTGCAGTATTTGTATCACTGGCAACGTCAGAAATGCAAATTCTAGGGCTTTATGCCTGTCCTATTGAGTTGATCCCGTTGGGTGATTTGTATTTTAGCAAACCCTCTCCCTGACTCTAGCTGTATCATTTGGTGTCAGAGCAAATGTTATGTGTAAGCAGTGTGGCTTAGAAAGATCTGTCCTACATAAACTGATGTGGGTAAATATGTCTGATTTTTGTTGTTCATGGATACCTTATTGGTAGCATTTTTTAGGTAAAATTGACTTTAATATTCACCTGGTCAAGAATGCTCAGAGCCATCAGGTCACATGTATTATTATAAGATAGACGAGGCAACAAAGGGTGCCCATTCTGTGATCTAAACCTGTGCTGTATTTTGTTACCCTGTATAAGATGGAGTCACTGGACAGAGAACCAAACAGTTTCAATGAATCTCCTGAAGCCCAGCTGGATAACTCAGTGATCTGAGCTGTTTTGATTCTTCAGTGGTTTTTGGTTGCCCAAGTGTCTCTAACATTTGGGTTTTTCCATTTTCCTGGGCTACACAGCCAAGATTATCATCCTTTTAAAAACTGAGTTCTAGCTGGGCGATGGTGGCGCACACCTTTAATCCCAGCACTTGGGAGGCAGAGGCAAGGAGATTTCTGAGTTCGAGTCCAGCCTGGTCTACAAAGTGAGTTCCAGGACAGCCAGGGCTATACAGAGAAACCCTGTCTTGAAAAAACAAAAAACAAACAAATAAACAAACAAAACTGAGTTCTAGGGCTCAGCTGTGTTTTAGTATATGGAGAATTTCCTTCTTTTTCAGTCTGGATAGTATTCCATTAACATAGACACACTACATCTTGTTTGCCCATCTACCCTATGATAGACATATGGGTTTCTTCAACTTTTGACTACTGTGAATGTTGCCAATGTCAACATAGCATTATAAATATCTCGTTAAAAATTTCTCAGGGGCTAGAGAGATGGCTCAACAATTAAGAGCTCTTTCTGCTCTGACAGAGATCATGGAGGATTTGGATTTTGTTCTTAATCCATACGGCCTTTCATGATGACCTATGACTTCAATTCCAAAGGATCTGATACTCTCTTCAGGCCTCTCTGGGTACCAGGTACACATATGGTCCACATTCATACATGCAGACAAAGCAGTTATATACATAGAATAAAGTAAGTAAATATTTTAAAAAAATCTCTTTAGTACAGGGAAATATGGACATCTAGGTCATATGGTAATTCTCTTTTTAAGTTTTGAAGAGCTTTCCTATCGCTGTCTGTAACATTTGCAGCATCTTACAGTCCACTCACAGTGGACAAAGCTTCCATGTTGTCCTTAAACTCAGCAACACTGATCATGTTCTACAGGAAATTAGCCACCCTAATAGTTTGAGGTGATTTTTTTCATCATGGATTTGACTTGCATTTCAGTAGTTACCAATGAGGCCGATCATTTTCCATGTACCTGTAGCCTACTGTGAAGCACCTTTGCAAAACTGTGCATTCAGGTCTGCTTCTTATTCATTCGTTCAGTCAGTTCTCACACAAGTATATATTGTATGCTGGATACATCTCCTCCATCTGTCCTCCCCCACTTCCCTGTCTCATCATCTTTCTTTAGTCTCCTAAAGAGTTTACATCTATACATTTCACATGCACATACAGGATATTTATATACCTGTGTCTAATCTAGGTGCCAGAAATGAGAGAAAACATTTGATAGTTTTTTCTTTCCTGAGAGTAGCTTAATTCACTCAATATGATTGTCTCCAATTGTATCCATTTTTCTTACAAATGATATAAATTTATTCTTCTTTATGGCTGGTATCAATTCAACTGTGTATATATGTCATATTTTCTTCATCTATTCTGTTGTCTACTTTTGAACCAGGATATTATTTAGTGTGTCTGTGTGTGTCTGTGTGTGTGTCTCTCTCTCTGTGTATGTGCTAGATAAGTTCCATGCAGTCTAGCTATTAACTTATGATGGAATAAGTTAATATATTCTTCTTAATCTGAGAATATCTTTTTACTCAGTGTCTTTTTATGCACAAATTTCTCATATTTGTTACAGTTCCATTTGTCTATTTTTGCTTTCATTGACTGCACTTTGGGTGTTATGTCCAAGAAGCCATTGCCAAGTTCAATGTCATGAAGCTTTTCCCCATGGTTTTGTCTGTTTTTGTCTGAGTTTGTAGGAGCAAAATTATCACTCTCTGCAACATTAATTCTTTAAAAATTATTTTATGTGCATGTGTACATTGCTTACATGTATGTTTGTGTACCAGGTATATGCATGGTGTCTCTGGATGCCAGAAGAGATTGGTCAATCTTTTGGAACTGAAATTATGGAAGGTTGTGAGCCATCATGACAGTGCTAGGAATAGAACCCAAGTTCTCTGGAAGAACAGCTCTTAACCACTGAGATATCTCTTCAGACCCATTCTGTAACTATTTTTTCTTTGTGTATGTGTTTAGTTGTAATACTAAGCTGTAGATAAAATAAAATAAAGCATCAATTTGAGGCAATAGTCTAAAGAAGGACACTCCCTTAAAATGGTCTCCCTACTGTGAGATGTAATGAAAAATAATGAACCATCTCAGGTTCCTTTTGCAATATAACAAATTTATAGTCTTTAAAAGAAAATACATACTGTACATTGATACAAATCTTTTTAAAAATCAGAAATAAAAATTTTGAGTTGTGTATTTTGAACATGGAAGACAGGCTTTACTTTCTCTTAAAGTATAAAACATCTGCAATAATAAAATGCTTGACTTTGAAGCTTTCTGTTTCATTCTGGCCAAGTTACAATTACTAAATTTTTGTGTTGGAATATAGTGCAATTGAAAAGATACAGAAAGACCAGTACTAGCAATTTCCTGGGGAGAGCATTGGATATTTGACAATGAAGGGATGGTATTTCAAAGTTTAACATTAAGCTATAATTCTGGACAAAAACCCTGACACACCCCCAATCGAAGAACTCCAGATTGAATAATATGGCCTTATACTCCTTCTCTCTTGAGACAAAATGTAAGTCCAAGGCCAAAAGAATTGCTTTGTGATACACTATTTCAGAATCAAATGAAATACAGGTCATTTAATTCTGTAAATATGCTGGAATGAGGCTGTAGCAATTTTCTAAAATGGGTTTCCAATTCTGTGAAATCTGCCTAAAATAAATAGCTAAGCATTTTTTTATCCCCCAAACACAGACACTGAAGAGTGACTCCTATTGATTGTTGGAAATAGTGTTTAGAAAATTGCCAACACCACAAAAATAAAGTTTGGGAGAATGATTTAAGCTGAATGATAATGTCTTAGTCAGTGTTCTACTGTAATGAAGAGACACCATGACCATGGCAACTCTTAAAAAGGAAACAGTTAAATGGGGATGGCTACAGTTCAGAGGTTTAGTCCATTGTCATCATGGCAGGATGCAGGCAGACATGATGCTGGAGGTTTTGGGAGGCTAGTCAGTCTGGCTTTGGCTTCTGACCCAAAGCCCACAACCAGTGACACACTTCCTTGAAAAAGGCCACACGTACTAGAACAAGGCCACATTTCCTAATTCCTGTCAAGTAGCACCACTCCTAAATGTCAAGCATTCAAACATATAGGTCTATGGGGGCCATAGCTATTCAAACCACTATACATAGGGAACAATAGGATGCCAGAGTAGTGTTTGGTAATTTAATAACACAGACAAAATAATCCTCAGCATGCCACAGTATAATTTGTATACTTTTTAAGAAAGTAAATGTGTGAGGATGGAAGTTGAACATTTTCACAATTAGCTGGTACCAGAAGAAGGGCCAAGCAGACAGATAATGATCACCCAATTCACATGGGAGTTCCATCAATGGCGAAGGCTAGCTACAATTTTCCAAATAGAATTATAATCTATGGATCAATTTAAATAATCAGTCTATATATTTTGAATATTTACTTGTACAAAGCACTATTCTAGGTGCTATGAATTTATGCAAAACAAAAATGTTTTCTTTGATTTATATATTTGTAAAGACAGATGGAGCGAGGGAGACAAAGGATGGGTAGTGTGGCTTAATATAAAGAAGCAAAGGGGTTTAGACACCTTAGCTAGAATCCTCTCAGAACGGCTCAAAGAGGAGACATTTGAACGAAAGCCTGATGGGAAGAAGACAGCAAACCCTGAACAGCTGAAGATGGGAGCTCCTGCCCAGAACAGGGATGCAGGGAGGGAGGGAGGGAGGGAGGGAGGGAGGGAGAGAGAAAGAGAGAGAGAGAGAGAGAGAGAGGACAGATAGACAGACACAGAGACAGACACAGAGATAGAAAGAGAAATATTCAGAGAGAAAAAGGGAGAGACACACAAAGATAGAGAGAGATGGAGCAGAGACGGAGAGCACAGAGAAAGACATAGACAGAGAAACAAAGAGAGAGGCACACAGAGACATATGTATGTATATATATATATATATATATATATATATATATATA
>NC_034600.1:36885558-36919120 GCF_900095145.1 Mus pahari | reverse complement strand
AGAGAGAGAGAGAGAGAGAGAGAGAGAGAGAGAGAGAGAGAGAGCAAGCACTTGCGCAGACAGGTCCCACGTGGAACCATTTATTCCGACTTGTAAAATGCCAAGACGAGTTGACTTGATAGATTTTGTATCTGGATTAGAGAAGAACAAAGCTGCCCTTAGATTCTCCTCTGGGACTGTATTTTCTCTTTTGCATATGCTGTACCCCATGTATGTCAATTCCTACAATAAAGACAGTTGTTTCTTCAAAGATAACTAGGTTGGTGACACTCTGATTTTACAAAGAATTGCCCTGAAGGCGAGCAGAAGGATCTATAAGGAAGCCCCATAGTAAGGTTGATGTTACAGTGTAAGCCTAACATTTGGGAAAGGAGCCCTACTAGGCAGTTTGCAGCCAACCATCAACCCTTTGTTTCCAGAGACACCCATTACAATTCTTGAAGTCAGTTGGTGTTGTGGACATCCTGGCTCTGTTAGCAGAAAGAAGAATTGACATTTGGTGTGGTGACTTTTGTCATGGTACAAGGTTACATAAGGTCAAAACTTGTCTTAGCAATGATGAAACTTTTGAAAGCATGCAAAGACCTGGCTAATATCAGTAGAGTGATAAAAACACTTTCAGACCCAGAATTATGAGATTTTCATAAGCTGTATAAGATTTTAGTTTGCTAGACATTTGTGTCACTAATTTTAATAGTATAAAGTATATGTCAAATAATTCAATTGAATGAAGCATATGATTTTTATCATTGCTTAATTCTTTACATTCCATATTTTATCCACCCCCCATCTACCCTCTAACTCTTCCACATTCCATACCTCCTTCCCACCACCCTGTCTCTACATGGATGTCCCCACCCACCACCCTACCTGACCTCTAAACTCCCTGGGGCCTCCAGTCTCTGGAGGGTTAGATGCATCATCTCTGAATGAATACAGACCTGGAAGTCTTCTATTGTATGGGTGTTGAGGGCCTCATATCAGCTGGTATATGCTGCCTGTTTGCTGGTCCAGTGTTTGAGAGATCTTGGGGGTCCAGATTAATTGAGGCTGCTGGTCTTCCTACAAGGTCACCCTTCTCCTTAGCTTCTTTCAGCCTTCCCTAATTCAACCACAGGGGTCAACAGCTTCTGTCCTTTGTTTGGGTGCAAATAACTGTATCTGACTCTTTCAGCTGCTCTATATGTTCTTTGGTTGGCATTTCAGACTCTGAGAGCCCCAAGGGTCCAAGTTGGTTGATTCTATTGGTTTTCCTATGGAGTTACTATCCCCTTGGAGGTCATAAGACTTCCTCCTTTTCCTTCCACAGAAGTCCACAAGCTCTGTCCACTGTCTGGCTGTGGGTATCTGCATCTAAGTCTGCTGTTGGGTGGAACCTCTCTAAGGACAGCCATGCTAGACTCCTTGGTTCAGGATCCACAGGTCTGATGAAGGTAAAGTGCCTGCCTTTATTGTGCTAAAATTTACCCTTCTCCAGGAAGTCCCACTTAGAGGCATTGTGAGTTTGCTTTTGTTCCCATCATGCTCCTTTCTCTTTGTCCAGCCTCCTCATTTAACTTGACCATTTCACTCTATGTTTCTGAAGTAATTTCAAGCAAGTCTCCTTCTGGCCCTAATCTCCCAGGAGAGTGGTATTATAAGATAGCCACAATTAATTCACCAATTTCCTTTATAGTGTAATTAGCAGCAGTTATCAGATTAATCTGAAATTACCTGGAAAGAGTTCATAGAATCGTTTAAGAAACAAGAACTTCTAGCAGCATATATTTTTTGCTTTGAGTTGGTTAAATCACATATTATACAAAGAGTCCAATTGTAGCCCCTACACAGTTACTTTATAATTGTTCAAAATCTTATCCAAGGTTGGTTTTTCTTTATAAACCTTTTGTAAAATCAATTCACTGTAACCCTAACCTGTGTGCAGATGGATGCTCAAGTGTGCGACAGATCTATATTCATTTGCATTTGGAAGCCTGTGGCTGTTATTACTCTATGACCTGGGCTTTTAAGCCATTCAGATAATGGCCTCCTATTCTTTCCCTGCTCGTTGTCCAATTTAGTGTTTATTTATTATTTATTAAGGAGCCTAAATATTATGGACCCATTTTTCTCTTTGGCATTTTGGAAGATGCAGAGATCTTTTGGGAGTGTAATTAGTAGGAAAGAATGATGTGAACCACTTAGGAAGTGAGGACTTTGTGTAGTCTAGAAAAATCATAATCTTAGATTTCACATGATGTGAAACAAAAACCAACAAAACAAAACAAGAGCACAAAACAACAACAACAACAACAGCAGCAGCAGCAGCAATAACTAGCACCATTAATATCAGCACCCCAAACAAGCATCTATTTGACTTTCTTAAAACTCTGGTGTCATTCTTGTCTTCACCAACCTGACAGAAGCTAATGTGCCTTTCCAGGAAGACAAATCACTAGTTGTTTTATGTGCCATTGGTAGACATGCTGCTTTAGTGATACTGAAAAAGGGAGAGGTAAGTGAAAGATCTTCCCAGGTACTCAGCTGACGAGTTTGTCCTCTTTAACAAACTATTTCTTTAAACAATTGTTTTCACAACAGAAACATCTTTTCCTTTTTCTAAGTCCTCCAGAAACATTGAGAGGCATCAGCTTGCACTCCCCAGTGTGTGTGTTTTGACCCACTGAGTTTATTCTGATAAACTATTACCCAAAACACTTGAAACTACCATGAGCCCAACACTTAAACTGTTTTTCAGATGCAGAGTTGCAGAGTCTTTAAAGCTTTCTCACTGGTCATGAATAAAACCAAGGAAGCTATTTTTTTTTTCTTTTTTTGGTTTTTTGAGACACGATTTCTCTGTATAGTCCTGGCTGTCCTGGAATTCACTTTGTAGACCAGGCTGGCCTTGAACTCAGAAATCTGCCTGCCTCTGCCTCCCAAGTGCTGGGATTACAGGTGTGTGCCACCACCTCCCGGCTGGAAGCTAATTATTGAGGTCAATATCAAATGGATTTTGGGTGGGAAACTACACAATTGCTTTGTCTTTCTTGAGTTTGTTGTTGTTTTGTTCAGACGTGAAACAAAGCTGCTTAGGGAACCAACCACTACATACTATATACTTCTATTAGAGATCTGTAACAAAACAAAACAAAACAATACAAAACTAAACAAAACTAAACAAAACAAAACTAAACAAAACAAAACTAAACAAACACAACCAACCAACCAACCAACCAACCAACCAACCCTAAAACAATCAAATTAAAATGGTGCTAAGCAAATTTAATCACCTCCACAATTCAACCCTATGAAACTTCAAAGTGACGGTGGAGAAATGAAGACAGATCACCACAGAATGGGGCATCCCTGTGAAAGGGGTCAAGCGCACTGCCCTCAGAGGGCAGTAGGGCCAATGAGCACGTATTGAGCAGCGTCATCATGCATTTCACATGTGAAGGGGACTTTGAGGAGGGAATCTACTGCCAGATTCTCTGTGTCACCAGTAACCACGTTGTTAAGATTACGCTCTTTAAAAATAATCAGAATAGGAAAAAGTGTTTTCTCTCTATTTTCTAGCAGAATGCTGAGAAAGTGGTCCTCGAATATGCTATGTGTAAATCAAAAATCAATGTGCTATGTGTAAATCAAAAATCAATGTGTTTTACATCCAGAAAGAGAGGAGAAAACAGGAGTCTCTCTCTCTCCCCCCCCTCCATCTTTCCCTCCCTCTCATTTTTTTTCTGTATATCTGCTTCTGTGTCTCTGTTGGCCTATTTTTCTGAGTGTGTGTGTGTGTGTGTGTGTGTGTGTGTGTGTTCCTCAGATGACACCACAGACAGAGAGAATGTTGTATGGGTGAGGGTATAATTATTAGCCTTTCTGCAGGGAAGGGTGTATTAGTGCAGGGATCAGATAAAAGTAACCGTGAGATACAGGCCGATGAGGAAGCATCACTGAGGAAGTAGCAATAATGAGAGGTGACACACTCATTTTAGGGGGAGTCTTATGATAGAGGGTAAATAGCTGAAGAAACGCATGTTTCCAGGATAGCTGTAGGATTATGGAGCACAGAGCTTCAGCATTCAAAATAGACGCTTGGTTTCACTGTACAGCAGCCAACATCTTTTATCTGCTTTATGTGACCAAAACTTTGACCTTAATTATACTGAACGACAAGCACAAAGAAAATTGGAATCGAAAGCCTTAAAGCTTAGACTCCAGGTCATCACTAACATCATTTGCTGGCTCTCTGACGAATTAATTTAAAATCTCTTCATTATATAGCCATTTTTCCTTTTTTAAAACCATTGAAGATGTGACCCCTTTTATATGGTTATTTTTCTCCTGTGCTTTATAAATTTTATTTGTATCATGTCTCTCAACTTAGGGAGAATACGATGTGAGTATATTGGTGTTATTTGGGTTCCAAGACCTGGGTGCTGATTGACAGCTGTACAGAAAAAATAAAATAAAGACAGTGTTTAGATTAAAATAGACTTGAGTTTGAATGGTAGCCAGATAATGATGATATCTTCGTCAAAAAATTTTGGGATGGTTGAGTTTTTAGTCTTTCTCATTATTTGTAGTCCACTGGAATCCTTTGGGGAGACTTAAAAGTACGAGGCCATCTAGGCTGTATGAGGAAATGCTGTTAGGTTCTCAGGTGCAGCTAAGACAAAGTTAACTTGATTTAGTGCAAATATATGAGGATAAAATGCAAAACAGGCAGCTCTTTACTGGATGGCAGTGGTGACGATGGGGTTAGCATGCTTAGGGAAGGAGACAGTGTCAAACCAAGTTATAAATATGTATAATCTATAGTTTTTATATTTCCTATATACTCAGGTACATCATTTTAAGAAGAAAATCGATTTATTCCATATCTGCATTTCAATAAAATCTCAATAATTTACATATAAAGGATAATCTTTTTTAAATTTAATAGGTTATATTGCTTATATTATAAACCTTCAGTATGGGATGCTAGTACATTTGTGACACAATCTATTAAAGACACTTAAAAATAAAAGAAATAGTTTTAGTGATTCAATCAGGTAGATGCTTCTTTCAAATTCAGTAAATAGTGACTAGAAATAAATCATGCATTAGCTTATCATATCAAAAATTAATTTATCTGATATGAAGAATGAATTACATTAAATATCTTAAAAGTTCTCATTATTCAGTCACAGTTGTTTTTCCATTTTCTCTTTTGATGTAAGATTGTTCTCTCTCCTGCCCTAGGAATAATTGTGATCTCAACAGGATGTTAAATTACTCAGAAGTTAGTATCTGTGCAAGCTATCATTTTATAAAATGAATTTTAATTAACCATTTGATCTTTCCCCTTCCCTGGAGTAATCGTCCTTTACAATTCTTCTTGTGCTTTGCATATTATGATATTAGAAAACTGGCAGGCCATACCTAGTTTTTCCTTTGTTGAACTTTCCAGAGAGAAAACAATGCCCTGTGTTTCTTCAGCATCAGGTGACTCCTGAATAGCATTTTTCTGTCTCTGATGGTGCAGAAAGATCAAAAGAATTCTTAATGTTTTCCTTTGAAACATGAATTTTCTGCACATAACCTCACATATCTGCTGATGGGCACTTCTGACCATACAGAGAGCACACAATTAGAACATTGAGTTAACAACATTCATGGAAATAGCACATAAATCTCACACTGTCCCCACACAGTTTCTGTTCTTATTGATGTAAAGTTGAAAGGCTTTTATTATGAATATGACAATGACTGGGGAAAGAGAAGATCACATCTGCAAGGTTTCTTCAAGTTTCCTCTGGGAAAGGATCCCCATTTGTGTTGAGATCGATTTGGTGATAAGGAGCAATTTGAACTCAAAGAATGTTTCCTTAGGGACAGTTATTTAAACTCATTACAGCTGGACTAACCAGAGGTAAAATTATTCTGGACATTATATATGTGTGTGTGTGTGTGTGTGTGTGTGTGTGTGTGTGTATAAAATGTATATATACATAATACACATATATGATGTCTAAAATAATTATATAATATAAATATAAATATAAGTAATGTATAACATGAGCTAGTTGAGTTTTTATTGTTTTTATTTTTTATTTTTCCCTATTTTTTATTGATTATTTTTTATTTATACTTCAAATGTTATCCCATTTCCCAGTTTCTCCACCCCCCCCAGAATCCCCTTATTTCATTTCCTCCCCCTGCTTCTATGAGGGTGTTCCCCCCACCCACTCCTGCCTCCCCAACCTGGCATTCCCCTACACTGGGGCATAGAGCCTTCACAGGTTCAACGGCCTTTCCTCCCATTGATGCCCATCAAGACCATCATCTGCTACATATGCAGCTGGAGCTCTCCATGTGTACTCTTTGGTTGGTGGTTTAGTTCCTGGGAGCTCTGTGTGTGGGGGGGTCGGGTCTGGTTGGTTGATATTGTTATTCTTCCCATGTGGTTGCAAACCCCTTCAGCTCCTTCAGTCCTTTTTTTAACTCCTCCATTGGGGACCCTGTGCTCAGTCCAATGGTTTGCTGTGAGCATCTGCCTCTGTACTTGTCAGGTTTGGCAGAGCCTATCAGGAGACAGCTCTATCAGGCTCTTGTCAGCATGCACTTCTTGGCATCCACAATAGTCTATGGGTTTGGTGACTGTATATGAGATGGATCCCCAGGTGGGGAAGTCTCTGGATGGCCTTTCCTTCAGCCTCTGCTCCATACTTTGTCTTTGTATTTCCTTCCGTGAGTAATTTGTTCCCCCTTCTAAGAAGGACCAAAGCATCCACACTTTGGTCTTCCTTCTTGAGCTTCATGTGGTCTGTGAATTGTATCTTGGGTATTCCGAGTTTCTGGGCTAATGTTTACTTATCAGTGAGTGCATATCATGTGTGTTCTTTTGTGATTGGGTTACCTCACTCAGGATGATATGCTCTAGTTCTATCCATTTGCCTAAGAATTTCATAAATTCATTGATTTTAATAGCTGAGTATTACTCCANTGTGTAAATGTATCACATATTCTGTATCCATTCCTCTGTTGAAGGACATCTGGGTTGTTTCNGTCTTCTGGCTATTATAAACAAGGCTGCTATAAACATTGTGAAGCATGTGTCCTTGTTATATGTTGAGGCATATTTTGGGTATATGCCAAGGAGTGGCATAACTGGGTCCTCAGGCAGTACTATGTCCAATTTTCTGAGGAACCTCCAGACTGATTTCAGGAGTGGTTGTACCAGCTTGCAATCCCACCAACAGTGGAGGAGTGTTCTTTTTTCTCCACAGTCTCACCAGCATCTGCTGTCACCTGAGTCTTTGATCTCAACCATTCTGACTGGTGTGAGGTGGAATCTCAGGGTTGTTTTGATTTGCATTTCCCTGATGACTAAAGATGTTGAACATTTCTTTAGGTGTTTGCCATTTGATATTCCTCAGTTGAGAATTCTTTGTTTAGCTCTGTTCCCTATTTTTTAACAATGTTATTTGGTTCTCTGGAGTCTACCTTCTTGAGTTCTTTGTGTATATTAGATATCAGTCCTCTATTGGATGTAGGGTTGGTAAAGATCTTTTCCCAATATGTTGGCTGCTGTTTTGTCCTATTGACAGTATTCTTTGACTTACAGAAGCTTCACAATTTTATGAGGTCCCATTTGTTGATTTTTGATCTTAGAGCATAAGCCATTGGTGTTCTGTTCAGGAAATTTTCCCTGTGCCCATGTGTTTGAGACTCTTCCCCACTTTCTCCTCTATTAGTTTCAGTCTATCTAGTTTTATGTGGCACTTCTTGATCCACTTGGACTTAAGCTTTGTACAAGGAGATAAGCATGGATCAATTGCATTCTTTTATATGCTGACTACCAGTTGAGCCAGCACCATTTATTCTTTAATCCCTTTTTACAGTCTAGACTTCATCCCCATCTTGGTCTGCCCCCAACTGCTCCCCTTCCCATACCTCCCCCCAATCTCCAAGAGGATGTCCCCATCCCCTCCCCCACCCCACCATTCCTCCCCACTCTTTGGGGCCTGAAGTCATTGAAGGGTCTTCAAAAAGAAATACTTTTGACTTCTGTCTTAGTTACTGTTCTATTGTTGTGAAGAGACAACATGACTGAGGCATTTCCTATTATAAAAAGAAAAAGAAGCATCTAACTAGGGCTTGCTTACACTTTCAGAGGGTTAGTCCATGAGACTTGAAAGGTTATAATTAAGTGGTAAAGAGAGAAGAGGATAAATATGAGAGAAAGAAGAAAAGATGTAAGAATATGCTGTTAATTGCATACAAGTGATATATATGGTAAAGAATGTGTTTGTTCAAAATATCGACTGCATTGAATACAACAGATAGTATATAGGAATGCTTAGTGAGTTTGCATTTGCATTAAGGGTCCTCTGAAGTTAGTATCTTTAGGTAGAACATGAATGTTCTTAAGAGGATTATGATGAGGAAAGCTGTCTTCTAGAGATAGTAGACACAGACAGATGCTACTTGATACATGATTGTAATACTAATTCTTACTCCTCAGATGATGGGATGTGATGAGAGCTGTAACCAAGCTGTATGACACACTGCTTGACATGACTGGGCTGTGCCCAGAGAGTTTCTTTCTCTGTTTTATCTATCCCCAGACTTTTTCCAGGAGTTCCTAGCTTCCATACAATATAATTTTCTGATAACCCAAATCTTGAATGCTTTAGCTTCTAACCTCTGTCTGCTATCTTAAGCCAAAATGACTAAAAAGCCTCTAAGACTTACTACTGGCACCAGACCTAAAATTAACATTTATTTGCCAGATGTAGTTGTCTTCTTGGAGGCTTACGGCTGAATAAGCTCATCCTTTCTAGTTCTTTATGAACTCTTACTGACTGATTCAACTCAACTGTTCTGGCTCAAACTCCTCTCCAAGCTGACTGATTCAATCTAACTTCTCCTGGCTTCTCACTGAATTGCTCTGATTAGCCTCAAACTAACTCTGGCAATTTGTTCTAATCTTCTTGCTTCTTCTCATTCTCTGGCATCAACTACCTCTGCTGAATTTATGAATAAACTCAACTCCATTGTATTGCACTCACTCAACTGAACTGTACCCAAATCAACTCCAATCAGCTGAACAGGATGAACAGAACTGACTAAATTCCCCCACTTCACTCTCTCCCTACCTGCTCTTAAACAATCTCTAATTAGAGTTGGGCATTTCCTATCACTGTCTCATTCTGTCAAAACTATCTCTGATTCGACACTTTGCTCTTCACTTAAACATTATTGTTTGGGATTAAGGGCACGTCTGTATTCTAGATAGACCATACTGTAATTCATGGCATGTCTCCATTCCAACTGGATCACATAAACCTAGAAGGTATTTGGATGTGATCACTTGCCATAGAAGCCATGTAGCTAGTTTAAAATTCCTCTACACATGACAGAGGTTTTGTAAGATACCACAGGATGTTTTGAAAATACCCATGAATCATATTTTGTTGTCCCCTTGGGGTGATATGCCAGATAGATATGAGATTTTGATATAAGCCAATCCAGTGCAATAAGTATATCAAGACCCTATTAAATGGGTCATTCCTGGATATGAATGTATATCCTCATCCTATTTTTCTTCCTTCTTTACATTTTTATGTTTAGTAGATCTTCCTTTTGGATGCTGTCTTCAATTGCTTTTATTTTTCTTCAATAGCTTACATTTTCTTGTTTCATTTTTAAGATTCAGCAATAAATCCTTAGTAAACCATGCTACATGGTTTGAACTGAATAACATGTTATTCAAATATAGTTTCAAACTAATGGCTTACTTTACAACTGTGAAAAAAAACAAACATAGGATTAAAAATCTTTTGCTAACAGGTAGAGTAAACAACATAATTTATTGTCTAAGCCAGATGTGTGTGTGTGTGTGTGTGTGTGTATGTGTGTGTGTGTGTGTGTGTGTGTGTGTGAGAGAGAGAGAGAGAGAGAGAGAGAGAGAGAGAGAGAGAGAGAGAATGAATCAAAAGTTCATTTGGGACAGTCTCAAACAACTCAGATTCAAAGAACCTATGTAAATTTTCCCTGTATAAAATCTACTTCCTAAAGACATTGTATTTTCTTCTACCCCAGGAGATGCTTGGCCCTGTCTGGGAAGATGTAGCATCAGTTTATCAGATAACTCAGAGTGCAACCCTAGCTGAGGAGGTAGGTAAAGTATCAGTCTGACAAACTAAATCTAACATCTAGATAGTATTTTCTATGCAAACAGATCATGTATGTTAAGAAACCAATACTAACAGAAGTTATGAACCAAATGGATTTAACAGATACCTATAGAACATCTCATCCTAAAACAAAAGAATATACCTTCTCTAATCACCTTCTCCAAAATTGAATATATAATCAGACACAAAAAAGCCACAACAGATAGAATAAGATTGAAATAATCCCATGCATTCTATCAGATCACCATGGAATAAGGATGGTCTTCAATAACAACAAAAACAACAGAAAGAATACATACTCATGGAAACTGAATAATTCTCTACTCAGTCATAACTTGGTCAGGAAAGGAATTAAAGACTTTCTAGAATTTAATGAAAATGAAGGCATAGCATACCCAAATTTATGGGACACAGAGAAACAATACAAAGAGGAAAATTCATAGTAATGAGTACCTTTATAAAGAAATTGGAGAGACCCCACACTAGCAAGTTAATAGCACATCTGAAACCTCTAAAACAGAAAGAAGCAAGCATATCCAAGAGGAGTAGGCAGCAGAAAATAAACAAACTCAGAGCTGAAATTGACCAAGAGAAAAAGAAAAGAACTATACAAGCAATTAACAAAACTAAGAACTGGTTCTTTGAGAAAATCAACAAAATAGATAAACCCTTAGCCAAACTAATTAAAGGGCATAGATAATATCCAAATGAATAAAATCAGAAATGAAAAGGGAGTCATAACTACCGAAAGTGAGGAAATTAAAAAAAATCACCAGCTCCTACTATAAAAGCCTATACTCAACAAAACTGGAAAATTTAGATGAAATGGATGATTTTCTAGACAGATTCCAGGTACCAAAGTTAAATCAGGACCAGATAAGCTATCTAAATAGTTCCATTACCCCTAAGGAAATAGAAGGAGTCAGTAAAAGTCCCCCAACAAAAAAATAAAGTCCAGGGCCAGATGGTTTTAGTGCAGAATTCTATCAGACATTCAAAGAAGTCCTAATACCAACACTTTTTAAACTATTCACAAAATACAAAGAGAAAGAATACTACCTTCATTCTTTGGAGCCATAGTTATGCTGATACCTAAGGCACACAAAGACCCAACAAAGAAAGAGAACTTCAGATCAATTTCACTTATAAATACTGATGCAAAATACTGAATAAAACTTGCAACCTGAATCTGAGAACATATCAAAACAATCATTTACTATGATCAAGTAGGCTTCATCCCAGGGATACAGGGGTGGTTTAATATATGGAAATCCATCATTGTTATCCACTATATAAACAAACTCAAAAAAAATCACATGGTCATCTCTTTATATGCAGAAAAAGCATTTAACAAAATACAACACTACTTCATGTTAAAAGTCTTGGAAAAATCAGGAATTCAATGAACATACCTAAACATAATAAAAGTAATATACAACAAACCAGTAGCCAACATGAAACTAGATGGAGAGAAGCTGGAAGCAATCCCACTAAATCAGGGACAAGACAAGGCTGTCCACTCTCTCCCTGTTTATTCAAGATAGTACTTGAAGTTCTAGCTAGAGCAATTAGACAACAAAATGGGTTCAAAGGAATACAAATAGGAAAGGAAGAAATTATTTAAAGATGATATGATAGTATACATAAGTGACCCCAANAATTCTACCAGAGAACTCCTAAACCTGATAAACAACTTCAGTGAAGTGGCTGGATATAAAATTAGCTCAAACAAATCACTAGCCTTTCTCTACACAAAGGATAAACAGGCTGAGAAAGAAATGAAGGAAACAACACCCTTCACAATAGTCACAAGTAATATAAAATATTTTGGTGTGACTCTAACCAAAAACGTGAAAGATCTGCATGCCAAGAACTTCAAGTCTCTGAAGGAAGAAATCGAAGAAGACCTGAGAAGATGGAAAGATCTCCTATGCTCATGAATCAATAGAATAAACATAGTAAAAATGTCCATCTTACAAAAAGCAATATAAAGATTCAATTCATCCCCATCAAAATTCCAACTCAGTTCTTCACAGAGATAGAGCAATTCTCAAATTCATCTGGAATAACAGAAAACTCAGGATAGTAAAAACTATTCTCAACAATAAGAGAACTTCTAGGGAAATAACCAACCCTGATCTCAAGATGTAGTGCAGAGCAATAGTGATAAAAAACAGCATGGTATTGGTACAAAGACAGACAGGTTGATCAATAGAATAGAATTGAAGGCCCAGAAATAAATCCACACACCTATGGTCACTTGATCTTTGACAAAGAAATCAAAACCATCCAGAGGAAAAAAGACAGCGTTTTCAACAAATAATGCTGTTCTAACTGGCAGTCTGCATATAGAAGAAAGCAAATTGATCCATTTTTATCTTCTTGTACAAAGCTCAAGTTCAAGTGGATCCAGGACCTCTACATAATACCAGATACACTGAATCTAATAGAAAAGAAAGTGGGAAAGAGCCTTGAACACATAAGCACAGGAGAAAATTTCTTGAACAGAACACCATTGGCTCTGGCTCTCAGATCAACAGTTGTAATATGGGTCCTCATGAAACTGAAAAGCTTCTCTAAGGCATAGGACACTGCCAATAGGACAAAATGGCAGCCTACAGATTGGGAACAGATCTTTTTTAACCCTATATCAGATAGAGGACTAATATCCAAAATATACAAAGAACACAAGAAGTTAGACTTCAGACAACTAAATAACCCAAGTAAAGAATGAGGTACAGAGCTAAACAAAGAATTCTAAACTGAGGTTTCTTGAATGTTCAATAAGCACCTAAAGAAATGTTCAACATCCTTAGTAATCAGGGAAGTGCAAATCAAAATGACCCCGAGATTCCACTATTAGTCAGAATGGCTAAGATTAAAAACTCACGTGACAGAAGATGCTGGTAAGGATGTGGAGAAAGAATACTTCTCCATTGCTGGTGGAATTGCAAGCTGGTGCAACCACTTTGAAAATCAGTTTGGTGGTTCTTCTGAAAATTGGAAATAGTTCTACCTGAAGACTCAGCTATACCAATCCTGAGTATATATCCAAAAGATGTTCCAACATATAACAAGGACATGTGCTCCACTATGTTAATAGCAGCCTTTTTTACAATAACAAGAAGCTGGAAACAATGCAGATATCCATTACTTGAAGAATGAATACAGAAAATGTGGTATATTTACACAATGGAATACTACTTAGATATTAAAAATGATGACTTACTGAGGTTTTGTAGGCAAATGGCTGGAACTAGAAAATATCCTGGTTGAGGTAACTCAGACTCAAAAGGATATACATGGTATGTACTCACTGATATTAGCTCAAAAGCTCGGAGTGCTTAGAATTAAAGCCTAAATATGGATGCTTTGAAGGGGGAATAAAATAATCATGGGAGTCAGAGGAAGGGAGGGATCTGGGTGGGATAGGGGAGGGGAAAAAAGGAGGGGAGCCACTAGAAAGTCCTAGACTCTCGGAATGTGAGAGGCTCCCAGGACCCAAAGGGGATGACATTAGCCAAAATGCCCAATAGCAGGGAGATAGAAACCACAGAGACCACCTCAAGTAAATAGGTATCACCCCCAGTTAAGGCCACCCACCCATCTAAAACTTCTAACCCAGAATTGTCCCCGTCTAAAGGGAATTCAGGGATAACAATTGAGCAGAGACTGAAGAAAAGGCCATCTAGAGACTACCCACCTTGTGATCCATTCCATCTGCAGACATCAAACCCTGACACTATTGCTGATGCCAAGAATTGCTTACAGAGCCTGGTATAGTTGTGTCCTTTGAGAGGCTCTGCTGGCACCTGAATAAGACAGATACAGATACTCATAGCCAACCATTGGACCGAGCCTGGAGACCCAAGTGGAAGGAGCTGAAGGTAATTGCAACCCTATAGGAAGAACAACATTATCAATTAACTGGACTCCTCAGAGCTCCTAGATATTAAACCAGCAATCAAAGAGTATATATGGGCCAGTCCATGCTCCCACTACATTTGTAGCGGGAGACTGCCTCGTCTAGCATCACTGGAGGGGAGGCACTTGGTCCTGTAGAGGCTTTGTGTCCCAGAGAAGGGGGATGCTAGAGAGGTAAGGCGGGAATGGATAGGTGGATGTGGGAGTACTCTCTTAGAGGCAGAAGGGAAGGGAATGGAGTAGAGGGTTTGTGGAGGGGAGACAAGGAAGGAGGAGAACATTTGAAATGTAAACAAATAATATGATTAATAAATAAAAATAAGCTGAATCATTAGGAAGAGTAGATTGCATAGAAGATAGGGTAATGGTGGGATATATGCTTGGTTTTGGAGGTTAAAGCTACAAAATCTTTGCTAATCCAAGCTAGGGCTAGACAAGAAAAATGGGAGCTTGTTTAGGCCAGTGATTAGAACAGGGAAAGTTGTTAATGAAGGGATGCTATGAGCAACCTGAAGATTTTCTGTCACTCATGTTTTCTATCATTGGCAACCATGAGTCTCTCTGCATTCTTCTCTATGTAAGAAATAAATCATTATGGTCTATTTTCAGCATGAGATGTGTTTAGAACCCACCAAAATTCACAAGAAGCAGGAGGTACTAAGGTCTTTCCTAGGTCTTTCCTACTTCTAAGTTGGCACCTGCTTGCCTGGGATCATTTTAGTTTATATTTTAGGGTTGAGACTTTACAGATGGTACATGACTGATCCCAGGTGTCAGGAAAAACAAGGGTGGAGAGTGTCCCGCTCTAAGAGGATGGGGATTTTGGTATGGGAACTATACCAGATGGTAACTCTCTGAAGTACCCAGCCAATGGGAGAATTGTTTTACATGACATCAATGCACCATTCAAGGTTTTTTTTTTTTTTTTTGTCTAGGCTGACAACAATCCCTCACGATCATAAATAAAAAACTGTCTCTTGAATTTGTTATTATGGACGGAGGAGGCTTGCTTCTCACACCTGTGATTATGTTGATAGGCATTTCTGTGGCCGTGTCTGGGGACAGGGCTGTGCTTGGTTCCTATCTGGCAGACTGTCTTACTGTCCAACTTGGCACATTTCTCTTTGCTCATGGCATTCTATTGACACCTCTGTCTTGTTTCCCCTTTTATCATCTCTTTATTTCTTTCCTTGCTGTTTCTCTTATCTAGAAATAATACAAAATGGAAATTTGTTTTTCAGTTTTACTTACTGAGTAGCATTTTATGTTTCTTGTTAATTAAAACAAATCAATAAGCAGAATATTTGTTTCAGTCCATTTAACAAAGAGAACAGTAACGAAAGCTAAAGTGAATTACTTTTCACTTATATGGTGTTCTATTGATTTTTTTTCCCCCGTTCTGACAGATGATAGAGTTTTTTCCCCCTGGAGGGAGGAAAGTTCTATTTCTTGATTTAAGAGTTTTATTTCTACACAGAAGTTTATGCACTTTATAGTTATTGTCCCTTATAGCAAATTGCCATCTGTGTAAAGTGGAGAAGCAGAGATATTCACATCTGCATTTTACAGAAGTGTTTGAGAACACAGAAAGTAACCTATGCGTTCCAGCTCACACAGGGGCATGAAAGTTGGCATCACAGTTCAATGCTCTAAATTAAAATTTCTGTGGTCTTAAAAAACGTTTAAAAATACCACAGCAAAGAAATTAACTTGACAAATACTTGCACAGCCGTTAACCAATATCTTTTCATTTTAAAGTTTTATAAGCTTGGGTCCTGGATTCCTCTTTTAAAGAATATGCATTTCTGACATTAACTGAACATTTTATACCTTTGAAATTCTCCTTACAGCCTGAATCTTCTCATTCTAATCTTTCCCTTTTCAGATGTAACCATTTTTAAATTCAGTTTAAAAAATCTCCATATATTTGTTTGCTAAAGTTTTAATTTATATATATTATGTATGTTAGTTTTATTAATGTACACATCATATACATTATTTTTTACATAGTATATAGTCAGCATATGGATACATCAAAAATAACCGAAGAATAAAAGACACACTGACTGATACATCAACTTATGTGTGCATGCTTTCATGTTGTGTGGCCTTTTCTGTTGATCTGGTGGAGATAGAACTCTAAGGTTATATATATCAAAGTCTTTACATTTGTGGCTCCCTTTTCCTAATGTTAAAGGTATTTTATTATGATCACCATTCTTCTCTCTACTGAATCTTCAGTGTCTATTCCCTATTAAGTTTTGCTACAGGCATCTAATTATTCCCTCCTTCAGAAAATAATATTGCTGAGCCATAGCATATAGTTAACAGTAAGCATGCTTCAGCATCTAGCTTCTGTGATTCAACATATGGGAGAGAGTTATCCATCCTATTGTATGTAACAGAGGGTTTTTTCATTGTTGAGTAGTATTCATTTGAAAAAATATCACGATTGATTTATGCATTGCTGATTGTCTTGTTAGGGTTTTACTGCTGTGAACAGACACCGTGACCAAGGCAACTCTTATAAGGACAGCATTCAGTTGGGGTTGGTTTATACATTCTGAGGTCCAGTCCATTATCATCAAGGCAGGAACATGGCATCGTCCAGGCAGTCATGGGGCAGTAGGAGCTGAGAGTTCTACATTTTCATCTGAAGGTTGCTAGCAGAATACTAGCTTCCAGGCAGCTAGGATGTTGGTCTTAAAACTCACACCCACAGTGACACACCTACTCCAACAGGGCCATGCCTTCTAATAGTGCCACTTCCTGGGCTGAGCATATACAAACCATCTCTTTGATAGATAATACAGTTTTTTTCCACTAAAAATAGAGTTATTGTAATGGAGTTGAAGCATTTATATACTCAGAACTTTAAATGTAGCTCCCAATTCATAACATATTCAGAAATAGTTCCAGGTAGAACTTGAAAAATGAAACAAGAAATGTTTGAGATATACGAATATTATCATGACTTCAAGTAGAGAAAGATTGAGTAAGCTGAATATAAAATACATTGATCATGAAATAAGTAATTGATTGTAAAGACTTCATAAAATTAAATATTTCATTTCACTGAAAACATTGTTGAGACATCCCACTGAATAGGGTAATTAATATCAAGTAATAGAGCTGAACAAGAACTCACTGTGAACATATAAACAACTCCTGTAAATCTACAAAGAAGATACTTATATTAGCTGTAATTCATGCAACTATTTCAGAGATAATATAAAAATAAGTGCTTGAGCTGAAAATGCATTTTAAAACTAGCAGCACCGTAGACAGACACATATCCATTAGGAACAAATACTCTAAAAGATATCTCTGTGCCACTTGATACAGTTGTGCATACAAACCCCTCTCTTGCCGTTTGACAAGCACTCTTTTGGTTCTTGTCTACTTGCAGGTTTACCACCAGAGTAAAGACTGTTAATGTTACTGTGTATGTGTGTCTCCAGTGGTGCTGATGCCGATAACATTCGGCCAAGACCCTTGTGAAATATAAGCCTTAATTTGTCTGCTTTGCTGACTTCTGTAGTGTAATCACACTCACTGTGACCTATTTAAAGCCTTCTATGTGATATCAAGTGGCTCATAAAATTCTCCAAAATTTACAAGTCAGCTCTTTTAAATAGATATGAGCTGGCTTTTCTATTACTCTAAGTGGACTCAAATGGTGGTGTGTGTTTCTATTAATCTGTAGGAGTTCCAGTGGTGATATTTTTGTTTGCTAGTACTATGGTAACAATAAATTAGGCATTCTTCTAATTCCTGATGATGACTTTCTAGAATCTGAGGGAAAACTGTGTGGGTGGAGTGTAGAAGATACTTTTCACCATCCACTTAAATGGGTGGGTCTTGAGTCTGGGGCTTGGAAATGACCACTGCTGAAATCCCAACACCCTTTTCAGTTGAGGTTGACGTCAGTTGACTCAAAAGAGGAAGAGATGAAAGCAATGCTATGCTGCCTCCAGACAACCTCGGTGCGGCTCCATACTTAGGTATCAACTATAAAATGTAATTCCATTTCCTTGTCTTCTACCCTCTTGGAAAAGGAAAAACAATGGAACTTATTTTAGGATGTAACCATCTATTTGGCCTTGAGGCTCCTTTTATAGTTCTTCCTCTGTGTTTGCCTTTTTGCTTGAATAATTTCTGTTTCCTTCTTTAGTGAATTTTTTTTTTTTAGTCTCTTTCATCATTTTTGTGACTTTCTTTGAGCATGGTGTAAGCTTTCCATATCCTGTTTCGGTTATCAAGCTGAGAAAACATATTGGAGAACTCAAAGGCAAATAATTGCATCATAGTTTTTATCCCAGGATAATTTCCTGGAGAGAAAACTGGACAATTTAAATCTAATAACTGTGACACATATAAGATGTATGCTTAGGATAGTTTTAGAATTAGGCATGCTTTATTGAAACTCAGCCTTTGGGGAGATTTTTTTAAATAATAATTTTCATGAGAAGTCAAAAACAACTCAGTTGATCCTTAAAACAATATTTTGTTATCAGATGCACTGGCTGAGAATTGTTGGGGTGTATAATTAAGCCATCTTGGAGAAAATAGCATAGATTATTAAATAAAATTGATTCATATGGATATGCACAAGAAATCATTGCTGAGAAATGTTCTCTAGATACACGAATAACACAGGTCATTTGTCATTGCTTGGCTATTTGCATTTTGATCCATTGATGCATTGTTCTCCATATGTCTGGATGCTTGGAGCAAAGGGCAGAGGCCTTCCTTGTCTGGAGTCTTTTTATGACCAGAGTTATAACTAATCTCAATACTACATGTCTTCCTCTTCCCCTACCTCTGTTCTCTTCATTTCTCACAAACTTATTTTATTTGTAAAGTTAGGATTATCTGAAAACTGCCACAGCTTTTGATAACGAATAAAACAAAACCAGCAGTTCCCCAAGTCTAAATGAAACCATCATAAACTATGCTTTTTCTCGTGTAGCACAGTTTTAATTGGGGTACAGGAAAGATTGGCTTACAAAGGCTAGTACATTATCAGAGTATTTTGAATAAATTAGTAAAGGGAAACCGAGAAAGCTAGAAAGGGGATCTATACACTGAATGGCCATGTGAGGTTCTATTTCTTGGAATCATGTTTATATGGGAATAGCAGTCTATAGATGATGTTGAGCTTGGCATAACTACTCTTTCTTGGAATTTATTTATTTATTTATATTTTGCTTGTGATAATAAGTTGAGTTACAGTATGAGATGCACACAATTGGAAACATCCCAGTGAAGAATCTTGGAAAAGAGTTGGGGTAATATATGTATCTTTTGCATCTGATTACACTGGGAAAGTACACATACACATCTTATCATACTTCAATGTCTATAGCTCTCTATTCATCTAATTTTATTAAGAAAATGTATACAATATCTACTCTTCAGATTCTCTACTACCTTGGGCATTGTAATGTGTTGTGCAAGAACAATTGACTTTTTGTCTATTCCCAATTAATAGAGGAGTTTCTTTCCATAAATGGAAAAAAATGGGGATTTTCCCCCATCCTGGTCCCCAACTTCTCCTTATAGAGATTATTGCTTGAGTCTGTAGTCAGTTATCTTCCCAGTTTCCTTTCAGTTCATATTAGAACTTCTCAGACTGCATTATTAAAGGATATAACAGATCTGTCCTCTATCACATTACTTTTGGCAGAATAGTGAGATGATCAGATGAATTAGACACCACTCATTAAAAACTCAACTTAGAATTGGATCGTATTGTCCCTCAATAGAGGAGTGGATACAGAAAATGTGGTACATTTACACAATGGAGTACTACACAGCTATTAAAAACAATGAATTTATGAAATTCTTGGGCAAATGGATGGATCTGGAGGATATTATCCTGAGTGAGGTAACCCAATCACAAAAGAAGTCACAAAATATACACTCACTGATAAGTGGATATTAGTACAGAAACTTAGGATACCCAAGATAAAATTTGCAAAACACAAGAAAACCAAGAAGGAAGATCAACGTGTGGATACTTCATTCCTCCTTAGAATAGGGAACAAAATACCCATGGAAGGAGTTACAGAGACAAAGTTTGGAGCTAAGACAAAATGATGGACTACCCAGAGACTACCTCACCTGGGGATCCATCCCATCATTAGCCAACAAACACAGACACTATTGCACGTGCCAGCAGGATTTTGCTGAAGGGACCCTGATATAGCGGCCTCTTGTGAGGTTATGCCAGTGCCTGGCAAACACAGAAGTGGATGCTCACAGACAGCTGTTGGATGGAACACAGGTTCCCCCAATGGAGGAGCTAGAGAAAGTACCCAAGGAACTGAAGGGGTCTGCAACCCTATAGGTGGAACAATATGAACTAACCAGTACCCCCAGAGCTTGTATCTCTAGCTGCATATGTAGCCTAGTTGGCCATCATTGGGAAGAGAAGCCCCTTGGTCTTGCAAACTTTATATGCCCCAGTACAGGTGAATGCCAGGGCCAAGAAGTGGGAATGGGTGGGTAGGGGAGCAGGGACGGGGGGAGGGTATAGGGAACTTTCAGGATAGCATTTGAAATGTAAATAAAGAAAATATCTAATAAAAAATCATTTACTTAAAAAAAAAAAAGAATTAGAGCTTTTATCCTCTCAACAATTTCAAATACTTTGAGTTATGTGTGATAGAGCTATAACTTCCACTGCCAAGGTGTTGAAGCCACTGAAACTTCTGAATGTGGATATAACCAGAGCACGTTTCCTGCATTGTGTGTATTTACCTATGTATTGTGAACTATTATGGTAATAGATTAACATGTTCTATTCAGTTGATTGCTGAGTAAATATGGCAGATAATTTATTTACTCAGAATATAATAGATAAATTTTCTTCCTGTCCCCTGTGTCACCATTTCCCATTTGACACATTGGCCTATATCAGCCTTGTTTATTCAGTAACTACATGGAATGAATTGTTAAATCTCATCTCTTAGAGTTATAATAGCTATTCAAAGAAATTCAGATGTTTCTGGTGGAAAAAAATTAACACTTTTATGTTTTTAACCCGGTCTAAGAAGCAACATCTGAGCATGCCAGAGGATGTTACCATCCACCCTACTCCATCCTCCACGACTCACTCCCCACAAAAGGCATTGTGTTTCATTGGTAGTTTTAGTGTCTGTCCTTGATGATTCAGTTTCATGTTGTGTAGCAGAATGGTATAGCACATTTTTACCTGGATTTACAAGCCCTTTCCATGCATATGCCACTTTCTAAAAGAAAAAGTTCCATTCTTAAGATGAGACATGATTGGTTTGGTTTAGTCTTGTGTTTATTAAGACATTTTAAAAGCAATTTTTCTTGACAGCATCATCATGATATTGATTCCAGTCATTTCTTTTTATTTAAATGGCAACTACCACATGGAAATAAAAAGCACATTTTTTCTTTAATTTAATTAGCTCATGTTTAAAAACTTTTTACTCTGGGTTATTTTCAGTAAGTATAGAACTCCAAATTAAGAACAAAAATCAATAGATTAAACAATGGTATTGATTAAGATATAACTCTGGAGTTACAATTAAATATCAAAGAAAAATACTCACATTAAAGATAGCCTCTGCCTGACTTGGATATCAATGTAATAATATGGTCTATGTATTTCTTCCAAAATGGGAGTGAATTAAATACTCCTAATTCTGATGTTTGTTATTGTACCTTAATGACATTTATTTTTAATACATTGCCCTGCTAACCTCTACTTAGGAGTTCCTTTTTTCTTATGACAGGACAAGAAATGGTATTGAAAAATAGTCATTTCTACTTTTCTTGTTTCTTCAGGAAACATTAATTTCTTACTTCTTTCAGGAAGGAGTCAATCAATCCTTGGATGATTTGAGTCTGTGTACCATAGAGTAGAGATTCATTAGAACTCTACTATTTTATTGTGTAAAGGAGAAATTGTCAAGCATTTGAGGATAACACACATGGAAGGTTTTAGTGGCTATGAAGGCATTTGAGAAGAAAGGCAATGGGGCTAACATTTATGCTTTCAAAAGAAATGTAAAGATTTGGGGCTCTCTATGTATGTCCAGAACAACAGACAGGCAGAGCATAAAGAATTTAGTTTGGAATCCCACCAGCAATGGAGGCATGTTCCACATCCTAGCCAGCATGTGCTGTCCCCTGAGTTTTTGATCTTAGCCATTCTGATTAGTGGTATATAAGGGTTGCTTTAATTTGCACTTCCCTGATCACTAAGGGCATTGAACACATCTTTTAAGTGCTTCTCAGCCATTTGAGACTCCTCTGTTGTAAATTCTCTGTTTAGTTCTATACCCTAATTTGTGATTGGGTTATTTGTTTCTTTGTTTGTTTTTTTGGTGGTTAGCTTCTTGACCTCTTTATATATTTTGGATGTTAGCCCTCTATCAGATGTGGGGTTAGTGAAGATTTTTTTCCCAATCTGTAGGTTGCTGGTTTGTCTTATCGACTATGTCCTTTGCCTTATAGAAGCTTTCTAGTTTCATGAGGTCCCATTTATCAATTATTGATCTCAGAGCATGAGCCATTGGAGTTCTGTTTAGGAAATTTGCCCCTATGCTAAAGAGTTTGAGACCCTTTCCCACTTTCCCTTCTATTAGATTCAATGTATCTGGTTTTATATTGAGGTCCTGATCCACTTGAACTTGAGCTTTGTGCAAAGTGACAAATATGTATCTATTTTCATTTTTCTACATGCAGACTGCCAGTTAGACCAGCACCATTTATTAAAGATGCTTTCTTTGTTCCTTTGTATATTTTTGGCTTTTTTTTTTTTGTCAAAGATCAAGTGTCCATAAATGTGTGGTTTTATTTCTGGATCTTCATTTCTATTCCATTGATCAACCTGTCTGTCTCTGTACTAATACCATGCTGATTTTTATCACCATTGCTCTGTAGCATAGCTTGAGGTCAGAGATGATGATTCCTCCAGAAGTTCTTTTATTGTTAAGAATTGTTCTTGCTATTCTGGATTTTCTGTTTTTCCAGATGAATTTGAGAATTGCTCTTTCCATATCTTTGAAGGATTGTATAGGGATTTTGATAGGGATTGCAGGATTGCTGTCCCACGGTCAAAAGATCTGACCCAGAATTGTTTCAGTCTGAAAGGACTGCAGGAACAAAAATGAAGAAGAGCATGAGAGAAAGGAGATTCAGTGACAGGCCCAAATTGGGATCCATCAAGGAGAGGCCTCTGGGGCCTGACACTATTACTGATGCTGTGGTGTGGTTGCAGATAGGAGCCTAGCATGGCTACCAAAGGAGAGCCCCAACAAGCAGCTAAAAGAGTCAGATGCAGATCCTAGCATCCAACCAATGGACAGAAGCTGGGGAACCCTATAGTTGAATTGGAGAAAAGCTAGAAGACGCTGAGGAGGAGGGGGCCCCATGGGAAGACCAGCATTCTCAACTGACATGGACCTCAGAGATCTCTCAGACACTGAACCACCAAACAGGCAGCATACACCAGCCGATATGAGGCCCCTAACACATATACAGCAGAGGACTGCCTGGTTTGGCCTCAGTGAGAGAAGATGCACCTAACTCCTAAGATACTTGAGGACTCAGGAAGTGGGGAGGTCTGATGGGGTGGGTGTGGGAGTGTGGGGACATCCTCTTGGAGATGGGAGTCAGGGGAGGTGTGGGAAGGGGAGCGGTTGGGTGGCAGACCAGGAGGGGGATAAAGTTTGGAGTGTAAAAATGGATTAAAGAATAAAAATGAAAAAAAAAAATAAACGAAGTTTGGTGAAGCATTTACTACTAAGCCTGAAGACTTGAATTCAGTCTGGGGACAGACACTGTGGAAGGGAAACAACTTTTGTAAGTTGTGCCCTACCTCCATACAAGTACCCTCAATAAGTGTAATCATTTGTTTAAGAAAATAAGGTTAGGCTGCCATATCTCAGTGGGAGGTAAGCATGGTGGCTGTGGGAGAGGTATAATGACTTCTCAAGGCTCCATATCTGAATGTAAGAGGAGTGAAAGTCAAAAGGGACATTACAGTTGTGACCTGGCTATAAATTGATGTGGAGAGATAATGTGGATGGTTTGGGGGGGCCTGATATCGAGATAGGAATCCTGATCAGGGGAAATGAGGTATATGAGAGGCAAAGAAGTTGGCAAGGGGACAAGAATGAAGGGTGGAGGGAAGTGATTGATGTTTCTAAAGAAGGACCCAAGAAATCCCAGAAACTTCTGAAAGCTGCCAAAGTCAAGGAGATGGGTCTTTAGTAGAGTCTTGGAAGGAATTCTGACCTGCTAATACCCCAACCTCAGCCCTGTGTGATTTCTCCTAGCCCTAAATTCATTGATGAGGTTTGGCCTATTGCTACACATTGTAATGCTAAATCGTCGAAGGTGTAGGCCTACAAGTGACTTCTCATGTTTACAAGTTTTTGTTATGCAAACCTTGTTCCTTGATTTAAAACTATTGGTGAATACAATTGGCTATACCAGTTATTGGAGGGATTAGAGGAAGGTGGGTTTGGAGTGAACTGGTTGGAGGAGAGACCAGGGGGAAAGAGAGAAGAAGGAGAATGGAGGAGAAGCCCCCATGGGTCAGGTGAGTCATGAAAACATGGTCCTGATGGCTGGCCAATTGGAGTTAAGAGCAGCCCAGATGAAACGTAGTAAGTAATAACTCAGGGTTATTAATAGGAAAATAGATTCTAATAGCCTAGAGGGTAGATATCTGTCCAACTCTTGTGCTGTTTAATGCTTATTGTAAATATAAAGGTTTTTTAATCTGGGAACTAAGTGATCAAAGATGGGGTAGAAATCTGGGATTGGCATTAACAATTTCTACAATTCACATTGATTCAAGGCCCTAGGTTTGTAGGATCTGGAAATGATAGTGGCCAAAACAGGCATCTGTTTCAGAGCTCTTATTTTTAAGGTTTCCTAGAGCAAGTTTGTATTTGCCCTAGAGAAAGGAACCCCATTCCCAAAACAATAACAAGTGGAGTAAACCCCCCAGAGAACAAAACCAAACCAACCAACCAACCAACCAAAAAAAAAAAACAAAAACAAAAACAAACAAAAAAAAAACTAAAAAACTGTCCTGATCAAAGATTTCATTGGAACAAATGGGGGAGGCATCATTTTATTAATGAAGCTGAAGTTATGTGTTATAAAGCATGGGGTTAAACCCAAAATCCACTTTAGTGTATGTGTAATAATTTTTATTCCTTGAGACTCAAAACAATATCACACAATGCACTAGTGACTGAATATTTTCTTAAAAGTTGTGCCAATGATAAATATTGGTAAATATTTTTACTAATTATAATGCTGAGTATTATAATGCTCTTTGGGCTAGTGGAAGAATAAAATGATCAGTTTGTAAGACCATACCTAGTTTCCCAGAAATTGTTGTATGCTACTATTTCTGAGAAGATACAAGCAAACATCTACTCTCTAAACAGTGATCCCATGACAGAGCAAAGTACAGATATAACCAAATATATAATAACTTGGTCAACCAATAAATTTATTGGGGTTGTTTACAAAAAAATGGGTGGAGAGTTACTTATGGGAGCAGAAATGACTCAAAGACAGCTGCATCACCAAATTCCACCACAGCATGGGGTGACAATTCATAAGAACTGGGAACCTAGGTAGCTGTTTGGAGAATGAGCTTTCCAGGTCTTTGATTCTTCTAGTCAGTTCTACAAGTCATTTGTGTTTCTTGTTGGTAGTTGAGTGCTCATCTGAGAGTGACTCTCAGCAGGCTTTATTGTTTATGGGAGGGAGTAACCCAGTGAATCTGATCAGTTTTAGGGACTTCCTAAAACTATTTTGAGTTGTTGCTTCCTGTCGTAAGGAGTATCTCTGCCATATTTCATCTTCCCTTAGAACATCCTGTTGTTTCACTACCCTGAAAATGTCTAGCTTTAAAGTCTCTTCAAAGACACATCTGGACACATCATTAATTAAATTGGAAGACATAAAAATAGTTTTTCCTTTCAGAATGTATATTTCCTCCTGAGGGATTTTGTAGTCATGGCACTGTGCAAAGCCAAACTGTGTAGAGATGGGAAGAGCCAGAGAGAAAACATGATAGAGAGACATTTTTAGCACAAATGACAGCCTCTCGTGTTTTGTGGTTGATCAAGAAGCCTTTAAATTTAAAACTGTTCTGGAGGAATTGTATGCTGATTAAACAAGGCCTAACATGCAGACTGGGTCTGAAGAAAGGGACTTTTCCTCAGAGGCAAAGCTTTACAAGATAATATGTGAGCAAACGTAAGATCCATGCTAGAAAGATGAAGAATAAGAAGTAGCATGTAAGTTGAGCACAATGCATGTACATGATGATAGTAACTGTCTTAGTTAGGGTTTTACTGCTGTGAACAGACACCATGACCAAGACAAATCTTAATAAAAAACAAACAAACAAAACACATTGAATTGGGGCTGACTTACAGGTCCAGAGATTCAGTACAATATCATCAAGATTGGAGCATGGCAGGCATGGTATAGGCCAAGCTGGGAGTTCTACAGCTTCATCTGAAGGCTGCTAGTGGAAGACTAGCTTCCAGACAGCTAGGATGAGAGTCTTATAGCCCACATCCACAGTGACTCACCTACTCCAATAGGGCCACATGTTCTAATCGTGCCACTCCCTGGGCCAAGCATATACAAACTATCATAGTAACTAAGGCAAAAAGTCAGCTATCTTAGGATAAAGACATACAGCTTTTACTTGGTACAGGTGGGCGAGATGCACTATTTAGACTTGGCAAAACTGGACCACTATGTTGATCAGGTTGGCCTTGAACTCACAGAGATCCACACACCTTTCTCTGCAGTTATCACCACACACAGCCCATGTTTTTTGTTTTGTTTTGTTTTGTTTTAATACCACCATTGTGGTGGAGTGAGATGAAGTCTCTAAGCATGTTTATTTTTAATTTTTGTGATGGCTAAGGATATTGAAAAATAGTTCAAAATTCAGCAAGATTTAATTAAACTTTGGTACTATGGATGACTATATTTTTTGAATGCTTTGAATGTAGTCATAAAACTCGTGAAATTAAAAAGTTGGTTTGGAAAGCGTAGATAGATCCTTTCCTATTTCTCCACTCCCTTTTCTCTATTAGCACAGTCTGCAGGCAACTGTCAAGTTATCAAATATGCTTCTAGCCTGCTGTCACACAGAGTCTCTTCTGGAGAGTGGCTAGTTTCAGCAGACTCAGACTGTACAGTGAGAGAACCACAGAATCCTCTGTGTGAATATTATCTTAGACCTTATTGGTGTGTTTTGCCAAATTTGCCAAGGCATTTGCATATATCCAAGCTGTGCTTCCTACTCTCCAATGTGCAGTGGGATAACGAGATGCAGAAGAGCTAAATCGTAATGAATGCAAATCTCGCTGGGTGGGTAGTCATTACCTAGTAGGATGTAGAGAGGGATCAGTTGGGAAACTTTAATTCATTTTCAAAGCTGGAGTCCTTCCCAAATGGATGCTATTGGGTTTGCAACTGATCTCTAGAGGAGACAGTGAGACAGGGAAGGCAAACTTCATGAGATTATGAACAGAGACTCCAGCTGCTTCTCCATCAATTCCCTTCTTGCAACCCTAGGCATCTGCTCATTCCTCCTGATTTGGAGGTGGAGGGAAGCCAGTGTGACTTAGCAATGCCTTGAAATTCGTCTTTACAGTTGGGGTCAACGACTAAATGTATTGTCTACTTAGCATTTTGTCCATGCTGAACTGTTTTGATGGTGTCCTGAAGCACCTCTTGCCTTTAGGATCATTGCATTAAGACTCACTGTAGCATTATATCTGGTATCCTGTTCAAGGGTAATGAGCTTATTGTGGGATTGTAAGGTTGTTTTTATCCTTCTACCCCATGTGATCCTTCAAACCCTTACCCATGATATCAACAGGACTTCCTTCAGTGTAACAGCATATCAGGGTGCTGGGTTAAGAAAGAGAAAACTAATAAATAAATTAAATATTCATATATTAATATAAATATTAAAATAAAAAAAGAGAAAACTTTTTTTGTAAGATATTTTTTCTTTTTCCAATTTTTATTAGGTATTTTCTTCATTTACATTTCAAATGCTATCCCGAAAGTCTCCTATGCCCTCCCCCCGCCCTGCTCCCCTACCTACCCAGTCCCACTTCTGGGCCCTGGTGTTCCCCTGTATTGGGGCACATAAAGTTTTCAAGACCAAGGGGCCTCTCTTCCCAATGATGGCAGACTAGGCCGTCTTCTGCTACATATGCAGCTAGAGACACAAGCTCTGGGGGTACTGATTAGTTCATATTGTTGTTCCACCTATAGGGTTGCAGATCCCTTCAGCTCCTTGGGTACTTTCTCTAGCTTCTCCATTGGGGGACCTGTGTTCCATCCAAATACTGTGAGCATCCACTTCTGTGTTTGTCAGGCACTGGTATAGCCTCACAAGAGACAGCTATATCAGGGTCCTTTCAGCAAAATCTTGCTGGCATGTGCAATAGTGTCTGGGTTTGGTGGCTGATTATGGGATGGATCCCCAGGTGCGGCAGTGTCTGGATGGTCCATCCTTTCGTCTCAGCTCCAAACTTTGTCTCTATAACTCCTTCCATGGGTATTTTGTTCCCAATTCTAATAAGGGGCAAAGTATACATACTTTGGTCTTCCTTCTTTTTGAGTTTCATGTGTTTTGCAAATTGTATCTTGGGTATTCTAAGTTTCTGGGCTAATATCCACTTATCAGTGAGTGCATATCATGTGAGCTCTTTTGTGATTGGGTTACTTCACTCAGGATGATACCCTGCAGATCCATCCATTAGCCTAAGAATTTCATAAACTCATTGTTTTTAATAGCTGAGTAGTACTCCATTGTATAAATGTACCACATTTTCTGTATCCATTNCTCNGTTGAGGGAGATCTGGGTTCTTTCCAGCTTCTGGCTATTATAAATAAGGCTGCTATGAATATAATGGAGCATGTGTCCTTATTACCAGTTGGGACATCTTTTGGATATATGCCCAGGAGAGGTATTGCTGAATCTTCCTGTAGTACTATGTCCAATTTTCTGAGGAACCGCCAGACTTTTTATTTATTTATTTATTTATTTATTTATTTATTTATTTATTTATTTATTTATTTTTGTAAACTTAGAAAATCCATGGTAGAAAATCCACCTGTAGAAAATCAAAAGATCAGAGAGAGAAACAGAGGCAAGGTCAATGATTTTCAAAAATCTAATTAAGGAGGCAGTGCCAGGAAGACATTGACATAACTAGCCATCTGGTAAGAGGGACTTACAAGCTGGCTTTGTTGATTCTGTATGAATTGGGGGTAAGTTGGAGGAAGAGATTCGTGTGGATTTTATTTTAACTCTATTTTCTCCGTTCTGTGTCTGATCAGTTGTTAGCATGATTCTGACCTTCTGGATCACGTTCTGAATCCTTCTTGGGTGTTTGGGAGACTCGGTAAAACTCTGTCCTACTGAGAGGGCAGAGTGACTCATAGCTGGGTCCAGCAGAGACAGCCAGAGAGAGGCGATACAATGAGTGGCAGAGAAAAGATTTCTTTTTCCTGCATGGTTGAAGAGTTGTGGAGTGAACTCACAGTTGCTGTCCAATTTTGTCACCTCTCTCAAGGCACCCCCTCAGGGCAGTCCCTGGCAAATGTGCTGAGAATGCTTTGGGAACAAAATTTATGAGCCCGCCAGTAACAGTTTGCTACACCTCAGGGTGTCCAACAGAAACACAGTGATTTCTCTTCTTCTTATCGTTGCGGTTGTCTTCGAGTATAAACCTTTGAACTTTGATTAAAACAGCCCCCTTTCAGTTATCTGTTTATTTGTACTTTAGCAAAGACAGATGAATCTGTCAGGAGATACTAACATGCAGTGGCAAGGCAAAAAGGACTGTAATGGATCTGTGACAGTTTCAAGACAAAGAGGTCTGAAGTGGCCAGTGTCTCCCTGCTCGTGATTCAGGAGCAACCGTGGAAAATTTGAAAACCATCAGATTTTTCTTAACCTTGTCACTTACACTAGCAGTAATGAGTCTTTCTTTTTCTTTTTCTTTCTTCTTCTTCTTTTTTTTTTCTTTTTAAGAAAGAACATCTATATTCACATTTATATGCAAGATATTTTCCTCGAAACTTCTATACAATTTTTACTAGTTATTCATATGGTAGACTTGTGACAGTTTTGAGGACCCTTTTAATTCACAAACTATCTTGTTTTATTCTGCCTGGCACAAACTCCAAGACCTGAAAGGCTCAGCAGAGGCCTGCAAGGATGGGGCTAGGAGTTGCACACTTGCTCTCTAAGGCTGGATCCACCTTGAACTGTGAACAATGACTTCTCATTCTGTTGTTTTAGTTATTCATATTTGTGGATAGGATAAGTGCTTCCTGCCCTGTACAATGTGACTGAAAATATTCTAGTAATGGCTTCTCATAGATAAGGCAACAAAGACACATCAAGGGAACCACAAACTTTATTAAATATCCTCAGGAGAATGGAGATTGGAGATCTAGAATTTGGGTAGGAAGATCAATAATAACAATGTATGTACTCTATCTATCTATCTATCTATCTATCTATCTATCTATCTATCTATCTATCTATCTTATATATATTCATATATACATATACAATAATTTTGTGTAAACATAAATAACAACATGAGATCACTACTTTGCTAATTAACAAAACATAGCTGCAGTAGAGTAGACTATATATAAAAATATAGTAGCATCAACAATAAAATAGGAGTGACCTAAAGTATACAGTCATCATATATATATGATTGAAATTAAGTTATAAATATATAAAAAAACTAAACAAAAGTAAAAGGAAACCAGGCGTTGTGGCGCATACCTTTAATCACAGCACTCGGGAGGCAGAGGCAGGTGGATTTTTGAGTTCGAGGTCAGCCTGGTCTACAGAGTGAGTTCCAGGACAGTCAGGGCTACACAGAGAAACCCTGTCTCGAAAAAAAAAAAAAAAAGGTAAAAAGAAATTCATCTGAAATTCCAGGAAAATTAAGTAGGCCAGCTTTAGTTTTATATGATTGGCGTTATTTGGAATTATATGGTTGTAACCTGAATAAAAGAATGTAAGAATTGCTTATTAAAATATATTTATAAATGTTTATATTGGCAGAAAAGTAAGTATTGTAGGCCAGAAACAGTGATAATGTGTAAAGATAGTTAAGAAATGACTGTTGGAGCTGAACTGTCTGAGGGCATTTGTCATGGTGGGTGTCATACTTCTGCATGAAACCACTTCGTCTCCTGTATGTGTACATGGAAGATGACTTCTTCCTGACTCTGTAGATAGAAGAGAGTCTGCTTATTGATGTCTGAGTTCTGTGTTGAATTTGGAAAACACATATCTCCAGAAAAAAATCTCTCCAGTGAATTTGGGGATGGAAATAAAATTCTCTGTGGGATCTAAGAGAAACACAAAGGTAAAAATCTAGAAGATGCTCCTAATGCAGTTGTACTAGGTACCAGATGGAAGGATGCTCAATATCTCTGGAGAATCCTTTGAAACAAGACTTCAGCAAATCTACAAACACAGTTTCAAAAATATAATTGAAAAATTAATAAGGACCAGTAGAAACAACAGAAGAAGACCAAACTTTTAAAGGAAAGAAGTTTTGGGAAATTCCAATACCAAGACCAACTATGTTAAATTAAGGTCTAGAGAAATGAAAAATACATTGAAAGGATGCTGAAGGTGTGCTAGGTACACAAACACTATATATATATTCTGAAAATAATCAGAAATATTTGAAAAAATCCAAATAGAAATCTTAGAAATAGCAAAGTCTAGTAACTGAAATGCAGAACCCTATACACATCAAGAAGCAGACCAGAGTGAACTAAAAGATGTAGTGCAAGTCTGGATGACATCTCTGAAGAAACTGCTTAGAATGTAAACAGAAACAATTCCAGGGCATTTAACACAATGGGGATCCCATTAAGAGTATCTTCATCATCAAGTTTAAACAAAAGATGGAGAATTAGTCTTGATGCTGCATACGTGGAGACTTAACTGCTCTGGAGGCTAAGACAGATGGATTACAAATTCAGCAATTATTTTGGTTACAGAGTGAATTCTAGGCTACTTAGACAACTTAGTGAGACCATGTCTTGAAGTAAAAAGCAAAAAAAAAAAAAAAAAAAAAAGGTCTGGAAATGTAGGTCAATGTTAGACACTTGCCCAGTGTATTTTAATCTCCTATACTATATAAATATTTTATATTAAAAATGAAAAAAAATCCCCAATTAACAGCTCACCAGAGAAACTTGATCAGGGTTAAGGACCCCCACAGAGCAAAAATACAAACAACAGAAGTATGAAAAAATACTAGGATATATAAAACAAAATAATCAATATAAACCTTTTAATTAGAAAAAGTAAATTTTAAGGTAGAAAACGTTACTTGAAATAAACTATTATACACCATTCCATGTTTTAGCTTTTCTGAAGACCATTGATTATAAATTATAACTTAAAGGTCAACAATACGAACACCTTCAAAGATATAAAGTAATAATTCAACTAAGCTGTGAGTTAAAATCAGCAAATCAACTATGACAATGGGAGTATTCAATTTACCTCTCAAGCAGGCAAAAGTTAACAGCCAAGAAGAATACAGAAGATTTAAATCTACACTCAACATCTTGATCTAATGATTATGCTTTGAGCCCTGTTCCAATTCTCTGTGTCATCTATATTTTATCTCTTATATACCATCTATCTATCTATCTATCTATCTATCTATCTATCTATCTATCTATCTATCTATCTATCTATCATCTATAATCTTTTTTTCTTAGGTCATGAAATACCCAAAAGGAACATGTTGTAGACCATAAAACAGGTTTCAGCAACTTTTCAGGCAGTTACTCTGACCTCATTCTACAAGGACTTAGAAGAGACTCTCCTGTGATGAAGCAAACGAGCGAGGCTTTTTATACGATTGTTCCAATTGCTTAAAAGTGGGCTCTATTCAGCAGAAAAGCATAGCCAATTTCTCTTTGAAGACAGCATGAAATGTTAGATTAAATTGAAGAATTTATTTATGGGAAAGTGGGAGAAATTGGTTGATAGGCTCTGAGCTCCAGCTATGCAGCTACTAATGTCTAGAGTTCTTGTTGCAAGAGAAGTGGCTATGTAATTCCACAGCCCATGTGCTGGCAAAACAAACATGCACGTGTGCATATATATGACATTTGTATTGGTACATGCATGAATTTTAATATTCTTCATGGTAAGGAGCTAACAAGGTAGAAGGTAGAAATAAGGAAACCAAATAAGACCTGAAACCTCAAGATGTACCAAAACGAATGATCTTTGAATTACCATATACTATTTATCATTTTTTTTATTTTCTTTATTTACATTTCAAATGCTATCCCGAAAGNTCCCTATAACCTCCCGCCCCTGCTCCCCTACCCACCCACTCCCACTACTTGG